>NC_135232.1:210263229-210575729 GCF_051348905.1 Ranitomeya variabilis | reverse complement strand
TCTTCTTCCCCCATCTCCTGTGACAATCGATGCGCCTCAGACTTCATGCTGAGCAATGATTTTTTCAGCAGACAAAGCAGCGGGATGGTGACGCTGATTATGGCGTCATCCCCGCTGACCATCAGTGTTGACTCGTCAAAGTGGCTTAACACCTTACATATATCAGACATCCACGTCCACTCCTCATTATAGATTTGAGGAAGCTGACTAACTTGACTACCGGTTCTGGTGGAAGTGGTCATCTGACAGTCTACAATGGCTCTGCGCTGCTGGTAAACCCTGTTTAACATGTGTAGGGTGGAATTCCATCTCGTTGGCACGTCGCACAACAGTCGGTGAGCTGGCAGTTGTAAGCGCCGTTGCACTGCCCTCAGGGTGGCAGCATCAGTGGTGGATTTGCGGAAATGGGCACAGATGCGTCTCACCTTGGTGAGCAAATCTGACAGATTGGGGTAGGTCTTGAGGAACCGCTGAACCACCAGATTGAACACGTGGGCAAGGCATGGAACGTGTGTGAGTCTGCCCAGTTGCAGAGCCGCCACCAGATTACGCCCGTTGTCACACACGACCATGCCTGCTTTCAGGTTCAGCGGCGCCAGCCAAAGATCCGTCTGAGCCGTCATGCCCTGTAACAGCTCCTGGGCAGTGTGCCTCTTGTCACCTAAGCTCAGCAGTTTTAGCACCGCCTGCTGGCGCTTGCCCACTGCGGTCCTGCTGCGACTGCAGCTGCCGACTGAAGGTGGCGTGTCCACGGATGGAAATTTACAAGTGGTGTTTGTGGAGGAGGAGGAGGAGGAGGAGGAGGAGGAGGAGGGGGGAGAAGTATAGTAATCCTGGGAAACAGTCACCGAGGTAGGCCCCGCAATCCTGGGTGTGGGCAACACATGAGCTGACCCCGGTTCAGACTCTGTCCCAGCCTCAACCAAATTAATCCAATGTGCCGTCAGGGAGATATAGTGTCCCTGCCCCCCAGCACTGGTCCACGTGTCCGTGGTTAAGTGGACCTTTTCTGTAACCGCGTTGGTCAGGGCACGGTTGATGTTCTGAGACACATGCTGGTGTAGTGCTGGGACGGCACATCGAGAAAAATAGTGGCGGCTTGGGACGGAGTAGCGAGGGGCAGCCACCGCCATCAGGTTGCGGAATGCCTCCGTCTCCACCAGCCTGTAGGGCAGCATCTCCAAACTCAGGAGTTTGGAGACGTGGACATTTAAGGCCTGTGCATGTGGGTGGGTGGAGGCATATTTGCGCTTGCGCTCAAATGTTTCATGCAAAGACAGCTGAACACTGCGCTGGGACACATTGGTGGATTGTGGGGGGGATGGTGAAGGTGCAGGGGTGGTTGCATGGCGGGAGTCGCTGGTGCCGGGCTCCTGGTCTGGGGAGTTACTGGCAGAGCCAGCATGTGACACAGGGGAAGGAGCAGCGGTGCGACCAGAAGGAGGTGAACGGCCTTGATTCCAATGAGTTGGGTGTTTAGCACTCATATGCCTGCGCATGCTGGTAGTGCTTAGGTTGCTAGTGGTGGCTCCCCTACTGAGCTTGGTGTGGCACAGGTTGCACAACACAGTCCGTCGGTCCTCCTCACTTTCTTTAAAGAAGCTCCAGACTTTAGAACACCGAGGCCTCGACCAAACTGGTTCACTTGTTGAACCTCTGTCTGATGAAATTACTCTGGCCCTGCCTCTCCCTCTGGTCGCACGTCTACCTCTTGCAACGTTTTCTGATGTTACTCTTGCCTCCCCCTCCGAAGCACTCTCTTGACTAGGCCTAACAACCCAGCTGGGGTCAGTCACCTCATCATCCACCGGCTCCTCCTCCTCCCATTCATCAGCCTGCTCCCCCCTGGGAATTACTGCACTGACAAGCACCTCACTGTCTGACACCCGTGTCTCATCCTCAGACACCTCTCCACAGACTATTTGTAAATCCCCACTTTCATCACCCACAGACTGGGAAAGATCTCTATTTTGGGCATCGGGACAGACCCACTGGTCAGGTTGCTGCTCAGCAGTGCTTTGTGAATCTAGGAAGGGTTGGGAAAACAGTTCCTGGGAGTATGCAGGATTTGAATCACTAATTTCCAAGGAGGGGCCAGGCTGGGCGGGAGGAGGTTGAGCTGAAAGATCCTGAGGTCCACTCCCTTGGCTAGCGTTGGTGGACTGCGTGGAAGACTGGGCGGTGGATAAACTACTGGATGCATTATCCGCTATCCAGTTGATCACCTGTTCGCACTGCTGGGGATCCAATAGGGGTGTGCCACGTGACACTGTAAATTGGGACAGGAAGCTAGAAAAGGGTACTCTGCGGCGTTCCAGTGCTCCATCAGAAGCAGGTACTGTGTCACCCTGCCCAGGACTACGGCCTCTGCCTGCAACCTCACTTTGACGCCCACGACCACGTCCTCGTCCTCGTCCCTTACCCCTGGGGTTCACCATTGTAAAGGTTATGCTAGAAAAGCTAGTTATGAAGGTGAAATACACTCTATTTGTCCAAACAGAGGATATATTGCGTGTTGCAAAAAGGACTATTCGGTAAAGAGCGTATTTTATGCAACCAAACCTTGGTTTACAGCAAACTGATGTGTATCAGTAACAGATATAAAACTGTGTTTTATATTTGTGGTATTTCTTCAGATCAAATACCCCTTCTTTATGTAACTATTAGATATGGCGTGCACAAAACTGGCCACAGGCCTAGTCACTAAATACAGAGCTTATTTTTGGACCACAAAACTTGGGTACCAGTAACAGATATAAAACTGTGTTTATATTTGTGGTATTTCTTCACATCAAATACCCTTTATTTCTTTAACTATTAGATATGGCGTGCACAAATCTGGCAACAGGCCTAGTCACTAAATACAGAGCGTATTTTTGAACCACAAAACTTGGGTACCAGTAACAGATATAAAACTGTGTTTATATTTGTGGTATTTCTTCACATCAAATACCCTTTATTTCTTTAACTATTAGATATGGCGTGCACAAATCTGGCAACAGGCCTAGTCACTAAATACAGAGCGTATTTTTGAACCACAAAATTTGGGTACCAGTAACAGATATAAAACTGTGTTTATATTTGTGGTATTTCTTCACATCAAATACCCTTTATTTCTTTAACTATTAGATATGGCGTGCTATAAAAATGCAATTTTTATCTAATGCGGTTTTTTGGACACACAAAACCTTGGATTAGAATGTAGGGTATTCTATACTATATATATATACTATATATGTGGCAGAATTGCGTATTCTGTACACTGCGCTTATGTGTACGCTAAACAAATATTTTTGGGCCAGGTGTGGTATATCTGTATCACTCAAAAATGCATTTTTATATCTTATGCGGTTTTATTTTTAGGCCGCAAATATTTCCTTTTTTAATTTATTAATTATTGTTATTAATTAATATTATTATTATTAAATGAGGTGACAGCGTGTGCTGTACCACTCTACGGAGTCTGAGGCACTACAAGTCCCAGACAGCAGCACAAATGAGGTTACAGCGTGTGCTGGAGTCTGAGGCACTACAAGTCCCAGACAGCAGCACAAATGAGGTTACAGCGTGTGCTGGAGTCTGAGGCACTACAAGTCCCAGACAGCAGCACAAATGAGGTTACAGACAGCGTGTGCTGGAGGCTAAATGGAGTCTGAGGAACATCCAGCAGCCGATATTCTAATAGTGCGGCGTTCGCCCAAAATGGCGGACGCCGCACTATAAAGCCCAGCCTAATGCACACACGATCCCTGCCTAATGCCTAATGCCTATAAAGATTGACTTGGAGACTGAGATTGAGACTTGGCACTGAGACAGTGAGTGCGCAGCTAAGATGGCGGCCGCTGCACTCCTGGTCCCAGCTGCCACACAGCTAGCCAGCAAATACAAGAGAGGATTAGTAGTAGTAAACGTAGATTAGCCCTGACAAGGGCTGTTGATTTCTGCACCCTGCCTGCCTGATTAATTCTGGTCTTTGTCCCTGCTCTAGTCCCTATCAATTCCCAGTCCCCCCAGCACGTCTGTCCCTATGCTCTTTCACACTGCAAATGGCTGAAAGCGCCGAACATAATGAAAGCAGTCTATTGGCTGGTCAGGTCACCTGATCTGGCCAGCCACTCACTGCTCTCGTCTTGTACATGTCCCTACGTCATGCTAGTAGCTTAGAAGGCTCACCTAACATGATTGGCTCCTTGAAAAACCGCCAAAAATGAGAAAAACAAAAACGAGATTTCACTCGAGTACCGCGAGATGTTCGGCCGAATACCGAACACCTTCGAACGCCCTAATGTCTGATCGAACACCAGGTTCGAGTGAACACGTTCGCTCATCACTACACACCATTACTAGGGTAAGTGCCGTACCATCCATGTTTATGTTCATGCGGCTATAGGAATCTCCCAGCTAAGGTGCTGTGTTAGCTATTTAAGGGATTCTATTATTGCACTTTTCAGCCACGTCATACCCCCAATTGTTTGTGTATGTATCTGGCATTTTGTGGAATTGTTTTTATCTGCCGATCACATTTGTGTTTGGCATTTCTGGCCATAACCCCTAAGCGCGGCATCAGATTTTTAGGTTATTTTTTGAGTGTTATATATCCCAAAAATGTACACAAGAACCTCATACACTGAATTGTGTATGGGTAAGAAATATGAACTTAGCAAATTTTTTTAACAGTTTTTTGTAACTGTTATATGCCACCACAATGTGACAGAAAGCACGCAATATGATATAAAATATACTACCCGCGCTGGATGCAGATTTTAAAGCCCCCTATGAGGACCAGAAATTGGGGAAATGGCAATATAAAATGCCAGAATAATTAGCCACAATGTGTGGAAAAGAAAAAATCAATAAAAAATCAAGCACTTATTGAGCATTTATGATATGTACTTAGCTACTGATATGATGGCGATCAGCAGGGTGCTGACCCGCAGTCTTAGGATAGTGCAGCCGATGTTTGAGGGAAAAAAGAGGGTATGTTCAAAGCAATTACCTGGTGCAGATGCAGTGATGGTGAGAAGTCTCTAGTCCCTCAATCAGTCTTTATTGCACATAAGTACTGCCGCGGTGAATCTTGAGTAGTGCCTTCTGAGGAGCGAGCTGTGGACACTGCCCCAGCCGGCAGCAGAATGCCCTGCACTCGCTTCCTCCGTGTAATGAAGTAGCGCTGCTAGTTTGAGCCGTTAGGTTCTCTGCATCTGCAGGACCTTACGTGACGTCACGGTCACGTGATAACACACGTGACTGGCTTAGGAAGGCTATGGAAGGAGCAAAGGACCAATTCCTACGCGTTTCGGAAACAAACGTATTCCTTCTTCAGGGATGGTACATACTGTGTGAGGTGTCCCTATATAACCTGCAGCCTATATAACCTGCAGCGATCATGTGACCACATTATATGTTGAAGGCAAATATCTCAATTTCACTGTTCAAGCCTTTGGGAGCCAGAGTATCAAGTTCAAAGATCATTTTGGTTTCTTCTCTAGACATCTGTTGAATGAAATTACCTCTTCTCCAGCTTTTGTGCACTAATTTAAGGCCTGTGATGATAATGCCTGTTGTGAATTCTGTTGTGGGTTCTGCTCTTGGGCTCCCTCCGGTGGTTATAAGTGGTAGTGCTGCTGTTTGTCCTTCACAGCAGTCATCGGGTGCTTCCACTTTGGACGGGGCTATTTAGTCTGGCTTCACCCTTTAGTGAGTGCCAGTTGTCCATTGTTTTTCTGGAGGATTCACATCTCTGCTTGGTTTCTCCTGCTGGATTGTCCAAATCATCAAAGATAAGTCCTGGCTTTGTTTTTGCAGTCCACATGCGGTGGACTCTATAGTTCAGTGAATTGCTATGTTTTTTCTTGTCCAGCTTTGTCTGTGTAAGGATTTATTCAGCCAAGCTGGAAGCTCTGGAGTCGCAGAGTTACCCTCCATGCCTTTAGTTAGGTGTGGAGATTTTTGTATTCTCTGTGGTGGATTTTTGTAGTATTTTAACACTGACCACACAGTACTCTGTCCTGTCTTTTCTTTCTAGGTAGCGTGGCCTCCTTTGCTAAATTCTGTTTTCAGTCTGAGTTTGTAATTTCCCTCTCCTCTCACAGTCAATATTTGTGGGGGGCTGTCTTTCCTTTGGGGATTTTCTCTGAGGCAAGATAGTTTTCCTGTTTCTTTCTTTAGGGGGTAATTAGTCCTCCAGCTGTGACGAGGTGTCGAGAGAGTGACAGGAACATCCCACGGCTACTTATAGTTGCGGTGTTAAGTTCAGGGTCTGCGGTCAGTATAGAGGCCACCTACTCCAGAGCTCGTCCATGCTGCTCCTAGGCCACCAGATCATAACAAATGCCCTTAGTTGAACCCCCATGGTGGGTCAAAAAGAGCTTTGAAAGCGGATGACCTTGGAATTTTTTGTTAATATTCCTCATATGTTCATTGATCCTGATTTGGAGAGGCCGCTTAGTTCTCCCTATGTATATCTTGTCACAGGGGCAATAATGGAATAGATGACCACTTTTGTGTTACAAGATATAAAATCCTTAATTTGCCAATCTACAACCCCATTAGAGAACATTCCTTTAAATTTAAACACCCCGGCTTTTATCACTGTTTAAAATGCAAATCTTGCAAATTATTAAAACAAAAAAACAATCCATATTCTCTAATGGGGTTGTAGATTGGCAAATTAAGGATTTTTAAGAACATATGAGGAATATTAACAAAAAATTCCAAGGTCATCCGCTTTCAAAGCACTTTTTGACCCACCATGGGGGTTCAACTAAGGGCATTATCATCACAGGCCTTAAATTAGTGCACAAAAGCTGGAGAAGAGGTAATTTCATTCAACAGATGTCTAGAGAAGAAACCAAAATGATCTTTGAACTTGATACTCTGGCTCCCAAAGGCTTGAACAGTGAAATTGAGTTATTTGCCTTCAACATATAATGTGGTCATGTGATCGCTGCAGGTTATATAGGTACACCTCACACAGTATGGACCATCCCTGAAGAAGGAACACATTTGTTTCCGAAACGTGTAGGAATTGGTCCTTTGCTCCTTCCATAGCCTTCCTAAGCCAGTCACGTAAGGTCCTGCAGATGCAGAGAACCTAACGGCTCAAACTAGCAGCGCTACTTCATTACACGGAGGAAGCGAGTGCAGGGCATTCTGCTGCCGGCCGGGGCAGTGTCCATAGCTCACTCCTCAGAAGGCACTACTCAAGATTCACCGCGGCAGTACTTATGTGCAATAAAGACTGATTGAGGGACTAGAGACTTCTCACCATCACCACATCTGCACCAGGTAATTGCTTTGAACGTACCCTCTTTTTTCCCTCAAACATCGGCTGCACTATCCTAAGACTGCGGGTCAGCACCCTGCTGATCGCCATCATATCAGTAGCTAAGTACATATCATAAATGCTCAATAAGTGCTTGATTTTTTATTGATTTTTTCTTTTCCACACATTGTGGCTAGTTATTCTGGAATTTTATATTGCCATTTCCCCAATTTCTGGTCCTCATAGGGGGCTTTAAAATCTGCATCCAGTGCGGGTAGTATATTTTATATCATACTTATAGACATTTTTACAGACGTGGTACTGTATTAATATCCGCTGCAGGACGTACCCGGTCTGAAGCACTACTGGTACTTGCATATTTATTTGCTATAGAAAGCACGCAATACTCTATGGATGAGTAATCTACTAAAATATTTTTCTTTGCTTTTTTACATACTACTGTAATGCAACAATAACCATGCTAAACTGAATAGATGAGTCCAATAAAAAAAATCTGAGAAAAAATATTTTGAAAGTGTAGTTAATGTACTTATACAGTCATTAAGGCTTTGCAGAGAATGCAAAGCCAGACAGAAATTATGAGGAGGGTTTTTCATAGACCCGTAAAAGGCAACAAATGGTGGGCTTCATTAAAATATTGAATATTACAGGCAAATTAATGTGCTGCTGTCATCTGATGGTGTGGACAATTGTGGGCTAATCCAGGCTTTGTTCATTTTTATTAGAGAGAACCTGTCTGAATTCTCTGTTGCAGGCAAAGGTGCCTTTCTGTTATGACCCCTGTTGGCACTAAAATCCTGCTCACACAGGGCTGGCAGGGCAGCACAGCACCTCCAAGACATAGAGATACAGCTCATGCCAGATGCCCAGCTTTGAGACCCAATAGTTGAAAGTCGCAGTGAAATTACGGAGTACTCTGGTTTGGTCAGCCAGGTTCACCATCTTTGTGGAGTCCTCAAATTCTTAGAGAACCACACAAATCTCATATATCCATGCCCACTTTTCATTTGTTATGAACGGTGGCTGACCAGAATGAGTTGGTACTCAACAACTGGCCTCTTCTGCTCACAGAGCCTTGCCAGCATTTGCAGTGTGGAGTTCCAACATGTAATGACGTCACACACTAGTGGGTGAGCTGGCACTTGCATGCACTGCCAGAGCGGTGTACAGTTTCCCACTTTGTCCCTCTGGTTACCCCACTGCCTCTTCCTGTCTGTTTTAGTGCTGCCAATCTCTCCCTTTCAGCTCTGCTGGCCTCACTGTGAATGCCAGCTTCCCAGGTTGGGTCGGTGACTTCGTCATCCACCATTTCATCTTCCACCTTTGCACCCTGGTCCTCCTGACTTTGTGACTTAACAACAAGACTTAGCAGCAACTGTGTCTTATCATCATCTTTCTCCTTATCCTTATCCCAGATTTGCCATTCCCCACCATCATGTTCTTGTGGCAGAAGCTGCACTAAGGTTTGTGCATCACCTCTTGGATAGTGTTGAGCATTCCGATGCTGCAAGTATCGGGTATCGGCCGATACTTGCTGTATCGGAATTCCGATACCGGGATTCCGATACTCTTGTGGTATCGGATATCGGGTATCGCAACAACATTAATGTTAAAATGTGTAAAAGAGAGAATTAAAATAAAAAATATCGCTATCCTCACCTCTCCGACGCAGCCGGGACTTCAGCGAGGGAACCGGCAGCGTTGTTTGTTTAAAATTCGCGCTATTACTTGGTTACGTGAATTCCCGGCTTGTGATTGGTCAGGTCGGCCATGTTGCCGGGACGCGGACCAATCACAGCAAGCCGTGACGAAATTACGTCACGGCTTGCTGTGATTGGTCCGCGTCCCGGCAATATGGCCGCCCTGACCAATCACAAGCCGTGACGTCACGGGAGGCTGGACACGCGCCCATTTTAAAATGAGCGCGTCCAGCCTCCCGGCTTGTGATTGGTTGACCGCGGCGCAACCAATCACAAGCCGTGACGTCACGGGAGGCTGGACACGCGCCCATTTTAAAATGAGCGCGTCCAGCCTCCCGGCTTGTGATTGGTTGACCGCGGCGCAACCAATCACAAGCCGTGACGTCACGGGAGGCTGGACACGCGCCCATTTTAAAATGAGCGCGTCCAGCCTCCCGGCTTGTGATTGGTTGACCGCGGCGCAACCAATCACAAGCCGTGACGTCACGGGAGGCTGGACACGCGCCCATTTTAAAATGAGCGCGTGTCCAGCCTCCCGTGACGTCACGGCTTGTGATTGGTCAGGGCGGCCATATTGCCGGGACGCGGACCAATCACAGCAAGCCGTGACGTAATTTCGTCACGGCTTGCTGTGATTGGTCCGCGTCCCGGCAACATGGCCGACCTGACCAATCACAAGCCGGGAATTCACGTAACCAAGTAATAGCGCGAATTTTAAACAAACAACGCTGCCGGTTCCCTCGCTGAAGTCCCGGCTGCGTCGGACAGGTGAGTATAGCGATATTTTTTATTTTAATTCTTTCTTTTACACATTTATATGGTTCCCAGGGCCTGAAGGAGAGTTTCCTCTCCTTCAGACCCTGAGAACCATCAGGAATACCATCCGATACTTGAGTCCCATTGACTTGTATTGGTATCGGGTATCGGTATCGGATTAGATCCAATACTTTGCCGGTATCGGCCAATACTTTCCGATACCGATACTTTCAAGTATCGGACGGTATCGCTCAACACTACTCTTGGAGCATGGAGGTTGAGAGTCCACAATCAAGAAATTATGTCGTAAAGAGCTCCTCGGAGTATCCTAGTGTGGTATCACTAGTCTCCTGGGACTCAACACGATGGGAGGAAGGAGGATCAGGGTGAGGATTAAGTGATCCAGACTTTAGACTGGTGAGACGAGACCATGTGGAAGACTGTGAGGTGCTGCCAAGCCTGCTGGAAGCATTATCTGCTATCCAACCGACCACATGTTTGCACTGCTGTGGTTCCAGAAGTGGTGTAACATGCCTCCCTGCAAAGTGGGAAAGGAACCTATGTGTTGTAGATGGGCATGATTCTTGTGCTCCAGCAACAGGCATAGTCGCACCTGATTGATTTTAAAATCGCTAGTGTGTCTCCGGCGTAACACATGTAGTTGACTGATCATTTCACCCACAGTATAAATTGTAGAATGGCGCAGCAGCAGTCAGCCATGGATGATGCATGGGGTATCAGGGTCTGGGCCAGCATTTAGAGCTTTGAATTTAAGTTTGAGCTAAGATAAGGTGGGTGAGGGACCAGTGTAAGCCTGCTGTGTTGGGAGCCCTGATCATCCAACAGATCAAACTGCTTTTCTGCTCAGCGACACTCAGGTGGCACAAATATCAGCTTTGTAATATTGTTAGAAACATTTAAGGATAGGTAGTTGACTAAAAGTACAGTACAGACCAAAAGTTTGGATGCACCTTCTCATTTAAAGATTTTTCTGTATTTTCATGACTATGAAAATTGTACATTCTCACTGAAGGCATCAAAACTATGAATTAACACATGTGGAATTATATACTTAACAAAAAAGTGTGAAACAACTGAAAATATGTCTTTTATTCTAGGTTCTTCAAAGTAGTCACCTTTTGCTTTGATGACTGCTTTGCACACTCTTGGCATTCTCTTGATGAGCTTCAAGAGGTAGTCTCCGGGAATGGTTTTCCCTTCACAGGTGTGCCCTGTCAGGTTTAATAAGTGGGATTTCTTGCCTTATAAATGGGGTTGGGACCATCAGTTGTGTTGTGCAGAAGACTGGTGGATACACAGCTGATAGTCCTACTGAATAGACTGTTAGAATTTGTATTATGGCAAGAAAAAAGCAGCTAAGTAACGAAAAACGAGTGGCCATCATTACTTTAAGAAATGAAGGTCAATCAGTCCGAAAAATTGGGAAAACTTTGAAAGTGTCCCCAAGTGCAGTGGCAAAAACCATCAAGCGCTACAAAGAAACTGGCTCACATGAGGACCGCCCCAGGAAAGGAAAACCAAGAGTCACCTCTGCTTCTGAGGATAAGTTTATCCGAGTCACCAGCCTCAGAAATCGCAGGTTAACAGCAGCTCAGATTAGAGACCAGGTCAATGCCACACAGAGTTCTAGCAGCAGACACATCTCTACAACAACTGTTAAGAGGTGACTTTGTGCAGCAGGCCTTCATGGTAAAATAGCTGCTAGGAAACCACTGCTAAGGACAGGTAACAAGCAGAAGAGACTTGTTTGGGCTAAAGAACACAAGGAATGGACATTAGACCAGTGGAAATCTGTGCTTTGGTCTGATGAGTCCATATTTGAGATCTTTGGTTCCAACCACCGTGTCTTTGTGCGACGCAGAAAAGGTGAATGGATGGACTCTACATGCCTGGTTCCCACCGTGAAGCATGGAGGAGGAGGTGTGATGTGTGGGTGCTTTGCTGGTGACACTGTTGGGGATTTTTTCAAAATTGAAGGCATAGTGAACCAGCATGGCTACCACAGCATCTTGCAGCGGCATGCTATTCCATCCGGTTTGCGTTTAGTTGGACCGTCATTTATTTCTCAACAGGACAATGACCCCAAACACAACTCCAGGCTGTGTAAGGGCTATTTGACCATGAAGGAGAGTGATGGGGTGCTACGCCAGATGACCTGGCCTCCACAGTCACCAGACCAGAACCCAATTGAGATGGTTTGGGGTGAGCTGGACCACAGAGTAAAGGCAAAAGGGCAACAAGTGCTAAGCATCTCTGGGAACTACATACAAAAAGGTTTTTCAGGACACCCCCTTTCTCGTCATTTTAAGGACAAACATAATCAGTCCCTGAGAAATGTTACCTTTTGTGGTATACAGATTGTTCCTCATAGCCAAAGGGGCGGGGACCTCCTGATGAAAATGTCCAGGGTTGAATCCCAATGGATTTTTAATTTGAATAGTCTGGCCCCTATGGGCCTCAATTATGAGTTAGAACTATATGCGTTTTAACTCTGGAAAAAAAGGGGTTGTTTGCGTAACAAATTCCTTTCAAAGAATTTTTAATCAATACCCTGGAGAATATTTTAAATAAAAATAATAAAAACAATAATAAAATGTTAAAAATGTTTTCTTAATTATCGGCACATAGGTGTATACGGATATACCTTCTTATACAATTGTTTATACAAGTATTTTATGTCAGTTATATGTCAGTTATACATGTCTCTCGTTTCATATTCATTTTCAGATTGAGTTGTTTATGCGTATAATTAATAGACCTAGTGGTATATTTTTTACCATAGTGGTATATACATACATATATATATTTTCTAACATCCCCCCCCCCTTTTTTTTAATTAATAAAATAAAAATAATTTAGTCTGATTTTATGAAGGTGCTCTTGGTAATTCCACTTCACATTGTTGTAGCATCCTACACACTACACAGTAAATATAGGGAAATGGAAGCTAGCATTTCAGGTTAATATAACCAATAAATCATTAGAGTGCATCTATATTCCTCCTAGGGGTTAATGTGTCAATTTGCCATTTACCCTGGACAACTATATATAACGATTGGCAGGGAGGGGGCGGTAACCCTGACGAAGAGGGACGGAGTCCCTCGAAACGCGTTGGTTAGCTTCTTGCCCCACTCTACACTCTGTAGTTTTTTGTGACGTCACACGCTGCTGGGCCGAGCAGTGTCGGCCATTTTTAGACACGCATCCAGGATCGCTACCGGCCGGAGCGCTTCTGGCTCTGCGTGTTCCCCAAACTACGGTTATCATCGCAGTTCACTCCTGCCGCCCAGTTGTCCGGTATCCACAAGCAGCCGTCCATGCCAACGGCAACCCCTGCGGTGCCATCCTTTGGGTAAGGAGCAGATGCTCACTACTATCTCTTTGCAATATCACTATTAATTTTGGCATTTGCACTGGCGGTAGCTTGTAGGTGCAGTAAGGTTTAACGGGTTGTCCGGTTTCCAAAGCAACCGCCTACGCCAACTGTAACCCTTACGGTGCCATCCTTTGGGGATTGAGCAGGTGCTCACTACTACTTCTTTGCATTACTACTACCAGTTTTAGCATTTATACTGGCGGCAGCTTGTAGGTGCAGTAGGGTTTTGTAAAACCCACATTAGTTTGTCAAACCCACACTAGTTTATACCAGTACATTGGTGTTTTAGCGCGGTATCCTATTTTTTAGTTTTTGGTTCACCTATAGGTGTGACAGGTGAGGCACGGCACCTGTCCGATATCAGCAGCTTGCACCTATCTCTCATTAGCGCCAGTGTGTTATTGTTCTTTTTGTGCATTAATCTCTGGGAACTCCTTCAAGATTGTTGGAATACCATTCCCGGTGACTACCTCTTGAAGCTCATCAAGAGAATGCTAACAGTGTTCAAAGCAGTAAGACATAAATTCAGTTGTTTCACACTTTCTTGTTAAGTATATAATTCCACATGTGTTAATTCATAGTTTTGATGCCTTCAGTGTGAATGTATAATTTTCATAGTCATGAAAATACAGAAAAATCTTTAAATGAGAAGGTGTGTCCAAACCTTTGGTCTGTACTGTAAGTGCAGGTCTGCTGGTCTGGGAGCCCTACTGCTCCAGGCAACCCACCAGATAGAGACCCAACTTGGAGTCTCGACATTTTAAAAAATTGTTTGTAACATCAGCAGCATTAGGAACAGCAGGCACAGAAGCCACGACAAAGGTGTCACAGACTTCAATAATGCAAGATCAATGCAGCATACTAAAAACTGCACCAATGCCTAGTCTGCCCCAGTCTGTGACTGGGGTGCAAAAGTCATTGGAGATCCATGACTTGTTCATCTCGATGAAAGTTAGGCGGTCTACATTTTCAGGGAGCAGCCAGAAGTGCTTATCCGCCAGGACACCTCCAGCGGTGCGGAAGACACATTCTGAGAGAATGCTAGCTGTTGGGCATGACAAAACCTCCAAGGCGTGACAGGTGAGCTCAGGCCACTCTTCTATTTTTGAAGACCAAAATGGAAAAGGGTCCAAATCCCTGTCCTGATATTGAGCTTCAAATGCTCCTGAACCATCCTCTCCAGTCGTTCACAATGTGTAAGACTTGTACTCTGTTCTGCTTGTGCATGGCCCGGTCTAAAAAATGTGTGAAACGACTCACAGAAAATGCTTCTGAGACTTACACTGCTGCTGCTGTGTTTGCATTGACAAATGGGGTTGGAAGTCTATAACTGTGATGCACTCTGTGTGGCTCACTGCTGTCTTGGTGAAAATAAACCACATTATGGGTGTCAGGACGGAGCATTCCTACATGAATAGTTTCCTGGAAAGTGGATTGGTCATTGTGGGCCAGTTGAATGGCCACCAAGATCTCCCTATCTGACCCCCTTATACTTTTATCTTTGGGGTCATCTGAAGGCAATTGTCTATGCTGTCAAGATACGAGATGTGTAGCATCTGAAACAATGGATACTGGAAGCCTGTGCTAGCATTTCTTCTGCGGTGTGGCTATTAGTGTGTCAAGAGTGCGAGAAGAGGGTTGCATTGACAATCCAACACAATGGGCAGCACTTTGAACACATTTTATAAGTGGTCAATAGCTTGTAAATAACTCGTGAAAGAATAAAGTTATGTTAAAACCAAGCACACCATTGTTTTTATTGTGAAATTGTCAATAAGTTTGATGTGTCACATGAGTCTCTTCCCATTGAAAAAAACAAAGTTGGATGCAAAATTGCCGACTTCAAAATGGCCGCCATAGTCACCACCCATCTTGAAAAGTTTTGTCCCTCCCATATACTAATGTGCCACAAACGGGAAGTTGATATCACCAATCATTCCCATTTAATTTAGGTGTATCCATATAAATGGCCCACCCTGTACTGTCTTTATATAGAACAAAAGGTATACATTTTCCAAATAGGCATGTAAACACAATGATTTATTTAGAATTTTAATCTTTGAGGATTTTGTCCCTTAAAAAGTTTTACCTTCTCAAACATTGTTGGCATGTCACATGGAGGCCTGGTGCCTTGTACATTTTTTTCATGGACAGTATATGGCTAGCCAGTGTGGTAGTTCACTCACGTGGCGGCACAGAGAAGTAGAAAAAATGGGAATGCCATCTCTTTAAAGGGACTCTGTCACCTGAATTTGGAGGGAACAATTTTCAGCCATAGAGGCGGGGTTTTCGGGTGTTTGATTCACCCTTTCCTTACCCACTGGCTGCATGCTGGCTGCAATATTGGATTGAAGTTCATTCTCTGTCCTCCGTAGTACATGCCTGCACAAGGCAATCTTGCCTTACGCAGGCGTGTACTATGGAGGACAGAGAATGAACTTCAATCCGATATTGCAGCCAGCATGCAGCCAGCGGGTAAGGAAAGGGTAAATCAAACACCCGAAAATCCCGCCTCTATGGCTGAAAATTGTTCTATCCAAATTCAGGTGACAGAGTCCCTTTAAGTCCTTGTTGGTTTATTATCAGGCAGCATAAATCAACTCATGGAAACAAAAGTCAGCCTTTTGGCTAAAACCGGTCCAAACAATCAAAAAGGAAAAAACAACAATGCTGCAACACCATCTGTATTTTGCGGCGGCACCCCGCTCTGGAGCAGCACAGGTTCAGTCTGTGCCCAACAAGCCACAAAGCCTCCGGAGACTCCTTTGTCCTGGCTATCTGAACACCGACTGCCTGTAGAGCTTGTTTATTTAAACTTAAGCCTCTGATTTCCATCATGTGATTGATCACATGATCATGACCTCACGCAGGTCTTGGCAGGTCTGCCCGGGAGATAAATTGGACCCTCTCCCACCAACTCTATGAGGGTCCACATAAAACCAGCCCTTTTATGCAACTTAACCCTCTCAATACGTAGTGTGCTGGAGAAAAATGTTCTGGTTTCATATCACTGACGTTGATAAGCGCAGTGACACATATCTCCTTTCTACCACTCTGCCAGTGACTCTGTCACACCAAAAATCATCTCATCTTGTCAATGGTGAACATGTTAGATGTGAAGTGCCAAAGGCTAATTCACAGTCTGTTTAGAAGCTTCTCCTAACCCCTTACTGGTGTTGGATATACTGGTACATCCAATGTTGGCTTCCTGACTTTGTTGTTGGCTCAGAGACAAAGCCACATCTTTGCTGGCAGATGATGGCTGCTATCATCTGCCTCTAACAGTTGTGAGTGGAGCTGAGCTTCATCTGAGACTTGTTCACTAAAATAAAATATATACATGCTTGCTATAGCAGTAATCATACTGATCTACAGAAGCATATTGTCAGGTATTTTTTACCGTATAATGAACAATATACCGTATTTTTCAAATTAAAAGACGCACTTTTTTCTCCCAAATTTGGTATCTTATAGTCCGGATGTATTTGCTGTAGCAGTGGATATGGGGGTGGGGGAGTGGCAGTGGCAGAGCAGCAGGTCACAGGAGGCAGGAGCTGCTGCTGCGGCTAACACCTGTGCCCACTGTTAAAGAAAATGAATATCCACTGCTTCCCATGCCCATAGTTACTCCCACCTCTTTGCACTGAAGCAATGACCGAGTGGTAAGAGGGGCTATAGGCATGTGGAGGAGCAAATATTCATCTTCTTTAATAGCAGGCACACTGTTAGCCACAGCCACCAGCTTCCTGCAGCGGCTCGGCGATCATGTGCGCCTGCTACTAAAGAGAATCAATATTCACTGCTCCCCATGCCCATGGGAGTGGAGAGCAGTGAATATTCATTCTCTTTAATAGAGGTCACATGTGATCGCCCAGCTGCTGAAGGAAGCCGACGGCTGTGGCTAACACTATGCCTGCTATTAAAGAAGATGAATATTCACTGCTCTGCACTTCCATAGTCCTGGGCATGGGGGGCAGTGAATATTCCGGCAGCTGACCTCGGCGTGTAAGCAGAGCTTGATGTCACTGCCATGCGCTGCTTACAAGCTGAAATCAGCTGCTGACATCAGAATAGGATGCTGTGAGGGAACGGAGGGTAGGTAAATAGATTGGTTTATGGGTTTTTTGTGCAGCGTGATGGGGGTCATATATACCAGGATGGGGAATGGGGGGGCATGTATACCTAGATGGGGATGGTGGCCACGTATACTTGGAATTTTTCTTGATTTACAATGCATCACATAATAAAATAGATAGTAGATAATGCCGTTCAAAAGTACAACTTGTCCCACAAAAGAGAAGCCCAAGCTGTTGTTGGAGCAAGGATGTCATGTTTATATGTTAAGGATTGGATGAGATTTTGGTGCATATTCTACATTATACACCCAGTACATGTAAATGTGGATTTGTATTTCCTTTCACATGCTCTGGAAACATTTGTGCACATTACTGTCTGTCAATGTGGAAAAAATGAGTGAACTGCACATTATGTTGCATGAAGAAACTTTAATTTACCCCATTAAATGATATAGCTCTCAAAACACTTAAATTGTAATCAATATCTCACTGAACACAAAAAACATTCCTACATTTTAACAAGATTAATACAACTTCACAAAATGTTACGCAAATTTGTTGGTACAAAAATGAATATGGCTCACCTCAAAAACTACTGCAAACAGTATTTTTTATGATCGCCATGATTTTTAGGGACAGCACCAAGTCTTCTATGCATGTAATGAACAAGTGGGCGACATACCGCAAGATCTATTTTTTTCAATTCTTCAAGAACGACTTTTTTTAGTGCCTGTATGTTGAATATAGAGTGATGCTCAACTTGTCTCTTCAGAATTCCCCATAGGTATTTTGGTTGGGTTAAGATCAGGTGACATACTCTGCCACTGAATCACTTTCACCAGATAAACAGTGGCCTAAGGGCTGTCCCACACGTCCAGATAATTCCGGTACCGGAATAAATCGATACCGGAGTTATCCGTGTCCGTGTGCCTGGGAACTCACGTAGGCCATACGTGCGGCACACGTGTGCCGCCCGTATGGCGAGTGGGTACCACACGGAGCGTGTGGTACCCACGCGTCTGGTACCCTGCATCGTGCTGAAGCGCGATTCATATGTTCCCTGCAGCAGCGTTTGCTGCAGAGAAAATATGAATAATAGTGTTTAAAATAAAGATCTATGTGTCCATCGCCCCCCCACCCCCTGTGCGCCCCCCCCCCGCTGTTCAGAAAATACTTACCCGCCTCCCTCGCTGCTTCCTGGTCTGGCCGCGGCTTCTCCTGTATGCGGTCACGTGGGGCCGATAATTTACAGTCATGAATATGTGGCTCCACCTCCCATAAGAGCGGAGCCGACTATTCATGATTGTAAATGAGCGGCCCCACGTGACCGCATACAGTAGGAGGCGCGGGGCAGAGAGGAAGGAGTGACAGCCAACGTGGGAGCGGGTGAGTATTTTCTGAACAGCGGGGGGGGCGCACAGGGGGTGGGAGGGCGGCGGACAGATAGATATTTCTTTTAAACACTATTATTCATATCTTCTATGCAGCAAACGCTGCTGCACAGAAGATATGAATCGCAGCTTCAGCACCATGTGGGGGGGACAGCGCTTACTGTAGCGCTGTCTCCTGCACGCACACGGGCCCCAGACGGAGAACGTCCGTGTGAGGTCCGTGTTTTACACGGACCCATTGACTTTAATGGGTCCGTGTAATACGTGCGCTCCCACGAACACTGACATGTCTCCGTGTTTGGCACACGGAGACACGGTCCACAAAAAATCAATGACTTCTGAACAGATGCATTGATTTTTATGGGTCTACGTGTGTCAGTGTCTCCGGTACGTGAGGAAACTGTCACCTCACGTACCGGAGCCACTGACGTGTGAAACCGGCCTAAGATGTGTATTTTGTTTCCACTTTTTGTTCGGTGGGATGATGATGCATTGTTTTTTGCATTGTTTTTTATTAATTTTTTATGGTATTCACTAAAGGGGTTAACTAGTGAAATAGTTTTATAGGTTGGGTCGTTGCGGACGAGGCGATACCAAATATATGTATTTTTATTGTTTATATTTTTTTTTCATTCAAATATTTATTTTAAAGATACAGTATCTTTTGATTTTTTTGTTATTATATTTGATTTTTTTTATTTATATATATTTGCAATTATTTTTAAAAAAATTCCTTTTTTCACTTTTTTTCTTAATTCCACTATGGGACTATCAATTTTTGCAGGCTGATCGCTTGCACAGCATGGGTATGCAGCAGCATTCCCATGCTGTAGAAACGGTCAGCTCTGCACTGACAGAGAAGCTTGGTGATCATGCACTGCGCTTTATCAGCATGTTTCCTAGCTCTGGTGACCTGGATGTCGCCATGACAACATCCAATCACAGTGGCAATGATCGAGATCCAAAGTCAGATGAGCTATCAGCCCTCTGCCAGCTCCCAGAATGCTGCAACCTTGTTTGATCGCAGTATTTCAGGGGTTAAAGTGCCAGGAGTGGTGTGTGACCACTCCTGGCACTTAGTGTCAGGTGTCAGATGTCAGAATCAGCTGACACCCAGCAGCGATCGCCTGCACACCACCCATGTGCTCAGTGATCGCCCGAACGTAATAATCCATCCCTGGTTAGATAGACCCAGTCACATGGATGGATTATTACGCGCAATGTCAGAAAGGGGTTAAATTCCCATTGTCTGCCCCAGGTAAAAGGAGACAGTTTTAGAGTCCTTCTTGGAACTCTAGGGCACTCTACGGTTTTCCACTAGGCTGGAAAACTATTTACTAGTATTTTTAGAGGTGAAACAATGTGTCAGCACTGTAGTCATATTGCATAGAAATTTCACTCTTGAGGGTCGAAAAAGAAAAGAAATAGGGAATTAGAAAGTATTTGGGAACAAATGGGAGGAGGAATAGGGCATATTTTCTAATCATATTGAAAATTAAAGGTGTTGCAAGGGACTATTTTTTGTTTTTGCGGGCCTAAGAACTTACAAGTAAATAGTTGTGAACTACTTGCATGTTGTGCCTGGTGCCGATCTCCACTCACAGCAGTCAGAAACCTCCACAGCCGCCATCAGGGCATTCCTGCCCTGACTGGCGTATGGGGCCCGGTGGGCAGAAGGGGCCCGCTTCAGGCCCCGTCTCATCTGCCCATTGAGCCCGGGCCCCAGCGGCAGGCTTCTGACAGTACACTGAACCTGAACCAGGAATGAAAACACTGGGGGCAGGAATGAAATCAGGGGGGCAGGAATGAAAACACTGGGGGCAGGAATGAAAACACTGGGGGCAGGAATGGAAACACTGGGGGCAGGAATGGAAACACTGGGGGCAGAAATGAAAACACTGGGGGCAGGAATGGAATCAGGGGGCAGGAATGAAAACACTGGGGGCAGGAATGGAAACACTGGGGTCAGGAATGAAAACACTGGGGTCAGGAATGAAAACACTGGGGTCAGGAATGGAAACACTGGGGTCAGGAATGGAAACACTGGGGTCAGGAATGGAAACACTGGGGGCAGAAATGAAAACACTGGGGTCAGGAATAGAAACACTGGGGGGCAGGAATGGAAACACTGGGGGCAGGAATGAAATCAGGGGGCAGGAATGAAAACACTGGGGGCAGGAATGGAAACACTGGGTGTAGGAATGGAAATACTGGGGGCAGGAATGGAATCACTGGGGGCAGGAATGAAAACACTAGGGGCTGGAATGGAAACACTGGGGGCAGGAATGGAAACACTGGGGTCAGGAATGGAAACACTGGGGTCAGGAATGAAAACACTGGGGTCAGGAATGAAAACACTGGGGTCAGGAATGGAAACACTGGTGTCAGGAATGGAAACACTGGGGTCAGGAATGGAAACACTGGGGGCAGGAATGAAAACACTGGGGTCAGGAATGGAAATACTGAGGGCAGGAATGGAAACACTGGGGGCAGGAATGGAAACACTGGGGGCAGGAATGGAAACACTGGGGGCAGGAATGAAAACACTGTGGGCAGGAATGGAAACACTGTGGGCAGGAATGGAAATACTGGGGGCAGGAATGAAATAAGGGGCCAGGAATGGAAACACTGGGGGCAGGAATAGAAAAACCACAGGGGGCAGGAATGGAAACACTGGGGGCAGGAATGAAATCAAGGGGGCAGGAATGAAAACAACACAGGGGGACAGAATGTGTGACACAGGGCAGAATGTGAGACACAGGGGGCAGGTATGGAAGCTACACAGGGGGCAGAATGTGTGACAGGTGGCAGGATGTGAGACATGGGCAGAATTTGTGACAGGAGGCAGGCTGTGAGACACGGGCAGAATTTGTGACAGGGGGCAGGATGTGAGACACAGGGGGCAGAATTTGTGACACAGGGGGCAGAATGAGAGACACGGGGCAGGATGTGAGATGGGGCAGGATGTGAGACACGGGGACAGAATGTGAGACACTGGGGGCAGAATTTGTGACATAGGAGAACATATGGCTGGAGCCAGGAATGAGATACACGGGGCCAGGATGCGGATATTATCACCATAGGGGCTAATTAAGGGATATTATTACTGCAGTGATGTATTTATTTTATTTTTTATACTGTTTTAAATGGGGGGGCGGTCCTGTTACTGTGCAGAGCCACACTAGGTCGCCTTTTTTTCTTCATCTGGTATTGTATAGAAGTCTGGAAAAAATTAAGCAATGTGTTCTGCAAGTGGAGCTCTAGATAACTGTTATTTCCTGCAGAGACGAGCCCTGGCTGGAAGAAGTGATGGCGGTCTGTGCTGGATGAAGATGGAAAGCGAGGCAGAGGGACTTCACCAAGAGACGTCACTGGTGAGTTAGTGTGTTACCTGTACACAGACACTGCATACTAAGTACAGATCTCCTGTATAATGGCACTTATGGTGATAGTATTTTTTTTTTTATTAATGATCAGTATTGCAGTATTCAGTCACTATGCAGTGGTAATATGTTGTCTGGCCAAGGTGTGGCGGTATTTGTCCCTTGTATGTGCTATTATTTGGTCACTGTGGTGGTAATATGTGGTCTGGTCATGGTGTGGTGGTAGTTGTCCCTTGTATGTGATATTATTGGTAACCATGTGGTGGTAATATGTGATCTGGACATGGTGTGGCGGTATTTGTTTATTGTATGTGGTATTATAGGTCACTATGTGGTAGTAATATGGTGTCTGATCATGGTTTGGTGGTATTTTTCCTTGTTTGTGATATTATTGGTCATTTAAAAATTGAAAAATAAATAAAAATATACCTAAATTGTATTGGATATTTTAACAAATGTTTAGTAAGTTACAGTAGAGTAGAGTCCAGCCAGAAGAGTCTACCTTGTCTTGGTGGTGGATTAAAAAATCTTTTGGCCAAAACAAAAGCTGCTGGCCATGTATGTGGTGATGGGAACTGTAAATGTGTGATTGGTGAGGAAATGTTGCAGAAGTGTTTTTGCAAGAGAGGGCAGTGGGACTGTGGATGGTACGAGGGGTGGAGGTGGGGCTGGAGTGGAGTCTTAAGGGGGGCCACGAAAAGTTTGCCAGTATGGGGCCCCGAAATTCCTAGTGGCAGCCCTGGAAACCTCTCCAGTCTGCACTTTTGTGGTGTCACATTGACAGAGCAGCTGCTTCTCTTCCACTCTGCTCTGTTCATGAGGTGTAATAGCCAATGTCACTGAGTGACATTCAGCTCCCTGCTAAGTAACTGTGGGGAGCTAACTGACCATCAACATGATGTCAGGCAGTTGTTCCCCATTGACAGAGCTGCCCAAAAGAGGAGGATCTGATTTGCTGACGTGCAGCAGCAGAATGCGACAGGAGAGGTTTGTGATTGCTTTGAGCTGATGCAGGACTGTCAGTTCTTAGTGCAATAGGAAAAAATAGGAAAACAAATAGTCCCAGAAGACCCATTTACCATGGAGCAGTGATTATAGAGCTACTGTATGATTCCAATGATTTTTTTTATATATAAGTTTACATACACAAAGATACAGATCTGCACTTAAATACTGTATACATGCGTTTACTAGAAATACTAGAAACTTTATTCTAAAAATTAAAATCTTAAACCTACCATTTACCCTTCCTTAATGTGAATATACATGCCTCCTCTTCTTGTGGTTTCCTCATAACCACAATGCAAATCTAGTTAATGAATATTTCCTACAAAGGTCTCATTATCTGCTCTAATTCCTCACTTGAACATATCTTGTGGAAGCATCTGGCCTACATTTTTCTTCATAGACTATTCAGAAAATATAGCGTTGAAACCAGAAGTTTACATACACTATATAAAAAGACACATATGCATGTTTTTCTCAATATCTGACATGAAATCAGAATAAACTGTTCCCGTTTTAGGTTAATTAGAATTACCATAATTAATATTTGCCAAATGCCAGAATAATGAGAGAGAGAATGTTTTAAGGGATTTTTATTACATACATTACATTAGTATTTGGTATTATTGCCCTTAAACTGAATGACTTGGGTCAAACGTTTGGGATATCCTGCCACTTGCTTCTCACAATAGTTGGCCGGAATTTGGGCCCATTCCTCCTGACAAAACTGGTGTCACAGATCCAGGTTTGTAGGTCGCCTTGCTCGCATCTGCCTTTTCAGCTTTGCCCATACATTTTCTACAGGATTGAGATCAGGGCTTTGTGATGGCCACTCCAAAACATTGACTTTGTTATCCTTAAGCCACTTTGTTACCATTTTGGCAGTATGCTTTGGGGCATTGTCCATTTGGAAGACCCATTCTGCGCAAGCTTTAACTTCCTCGTTGATATCTTGAGATGTTGCTTCAGTATTGCCACATAATCTTCTTCTCTCATGATGCCATCTATTTTGTGAAGTGCACCAGTCCCTCCTTCAGCAAAACAACCCCACAACATGATGCTGCATGTTTCACAGTTGGGATGGTGTTCTTAGACTTCCAAGCTTCTCCCTTTTTCCTAGAAAGTAACAATGGTAGTGTTGAGCGATACCGTCCGATACTTGAAAGTATCGGTATCGGAAAGTATCGGCCGATACCGGCAAAGTATCGGATCTGATCCGATACCGATACCCAATACCAATACAAGTCAATGGGACTCAAGTATCGGAAGGTATCCCTGATGGTTCCCAGGGTCTGAAGGAGAGGAAACTCTCCTTCAGGCCCTGGGATCCATATTAATGTGTAAAATAAAGAATTAAAATAAAAAATATTGATATACTCACCTCTCCAACGCAGCCTGAACCTTACCGCTGTGAACCGGCAGCCTTCTTTGCTTAAAATGAGCGCGTTCAGCACCTTCCATGACGTCACGGCTTCTGATTGGTCGCGTGCCGCTCATGTGACCGCCACACGACCAATCAGAAGCCGTGACGTCATCCCTCAGGTCCTAAATTCCTAGAAGGGAATTTAGGACCTGAGGGATGACGTCGCGGCTTGTGATTGGTCGCGTGGCGGTCACATGAGCGGCACGCGACCAATCAGAAGCCGTGACGTCATGGAAGGTGCTGAACGCGCTCATTTTAAACAAAGAAGGCTGCCGGTTACCAGCGGTGATGTCCAGGGGCCTCCGGACAGGTGAGTATATCAATATTTTTTATTTTAATTCTTTATTTTACACATTCATATGGATCCCAGGGCCTGAAGGAGAGTTTCCTCTCCTTCAGACCCTGGGAACCATACACTGGAAACTTCCGATTCCGATTCCCGATACCACAAAAGTATCGGATCTCGGTATCGGAATTCCGATACCGCAAGTATCGGCCGATACCCGATACTTGCGGTATCGGAATGCTCAACACTAAACAATGGTTATTATGCCCAAAAAGTTCAATTTTAGTTTTTTCAGATCACAGAACATGTCTTCAAAAATTAAGGTCTTTGTTCCTGTGTGCATTCGCAAACATTAATCTGGCTTTTTTATGGTTCTTTAGGAGTAATGGCTTCTTCCTGGCAGAGTATATAGTATATACGTGTGTCATCTCCTCCTGTATATAGTATGTACCTGTATGTCATCTCCTCCTGTATATAGTATATACCTGTGTGTCATCTGCTTCTGTATATAGTATATACCTGTGTGTCATCTGCTCCTGTATATAGTATATATCTGTGTGTCATCTCCTCCTGTATATAGTATATACCTGTGTGTCATCTCCTCTGTATATAGTATATACCTGTGTGTCATCTCTTCCTGTATATAGTATATATCTGTGTGTCATCTACCCTGTATATAGTAAGTACCTGTATGTCATCTCCTCCTGTATATAGTATGTACCTGTATGTCATCTCCTCCTGTATATAGTATATACCTGTGTCATCTCCTCCTGTATATAGTATATACCTGTGTGTTATCTCCCCTGTATATAGTATATACCTGTGTCATCTCCCCTGTATATAGTATATACCTGTGTCATCTCCCGTGTATATAGTATATACCTGTGTGTCAGCTACCCTGTATATAGTATGTACCTGTATGTCATCTCCCCTGTATATAGTATACACCAGTGTGTCATCTCCTCCTGTATATAGTATATACAGTACCTGTGTGTCATCTGCCCTGTATATAGTATATATGTGTGTGTCATCTCCTCCTGTATATAGTATATACCTGTATGTCATCTCCTCCTGTATATATATATACCTGTGTGTCATCTCCCCTGTATATAGTATATGTGTGTCATCTCCTCCTGTATATAGTATATACCTGTGTGTCAGCTACCCTGTATATAGTATATACCTGTGTGTCATCTCCCCTGTATATAGTACATATTTGTGTGTCATCTCCTCCTGTATATAGTAAATATCTGTGTGTCATCTGCTCCTGTATTAGACCGCATTCACACGTTATTTGCTCAGTATTTTTACCTCAGTATTTGTAAGCTAAATTGGCAGCCTGATAAATCCCGAGCCAACAGGAAGCCCTCCTCCCTGGCAGTATATATTAGCTCACACATACACATAATAGACAGGTCATGTGACTGATAGCTGCCGGATTTCCTATATGGTACATTTGTTGCTCTTGTAGTTTGTCTGCTTATTAATCAGATTTTTATTTTTGAAGGATAATACCAGACTTGTGTGTGTTTTAGGGCGAGTTTCGTGTGTCAAGTTGTGTGTGTTGAGTTGCGTGTAGCAACAGGCATGTAGCGACTTTTGTGAGATGAGTTTTGTGTGGCGACATGCGTGTAGCAACTTTTTGTGTGTCGAGTTGCATGTGACAGGTCAGTGTAGCAAGTTGTGTGCAGCAAGTTTTGTGCATGGCGAGTTTTGAGCATGGCGAGTTTTATGTGTGGTGCGTTTTGAGTATGTGCAAGTTTTGTGTGAGGCAACTTTTGCATGTGTTGCAACTTTTGTGCATGTGGCAATTTTTCCGCGTGTGCAAGTTTTGCATGTGGCGAGTTTTCCATGAGGTGAGTTTTGCACATGTGTCGAGTTTTGCGTGAGCCTAGTTTTGCATGTGTCGAGTTTTGCGCGGGGCGAGTTTTGAGCGGCCACTTTTGTGTTTCGACTTTTATGTGGCGAGGTTGGTGTATGTGTGGTGAAATGTGTGCTGAGGGTGGTAGATGTGTTCAAGCACGTGGTAGTGTGTGACGCATTCTGTGTGTGTTCATATCCCCGTGTGTGGTGAGTATCCCATGTCGGGGCCCCACCTTAGCAACTGTATGGTATTTACTCTTTTGCGCCATCGCTCTCACTCTCTAAGTCCCCCTTGTTCACATCTGGCAGCTGTCAATTTGCCTCCAACACTTTTCCTTTCACTTTTTCCGCGAGGGGTTAAAATTTTGCCTCACAACATAGCCTATGACGCTCTCGGGATCCAGCCGTGTGACTGCAAAATTTTGTGGCTGTAGCTGCGACGGTGCAGATGCCAATCAATACATACACAAACACATACACACACACATTTAGCTTTATATATATATATATATATATATATATATATATATATATACAGGTCCTTCTCAAAAAATTAGCATATAGTGTTAAATTTCATTATTTACCATAATGTAATGATTACAATTAAACTTTCATATATTATAGATTCATTATCCACCAACTTAAATTTGTCAGGTCTTTTATTGTTTTAATACTGATGATTTTGGCATACAACTCCTGATAACCCAAAAAACCTGTCTCAATAAATTAGCATATTTCACCTGTCCAATCAAATAAAAGTGTTTTTTAATAACAAACAAAAAAAACATCAAATAATAATGTTCAGTTATGCACTCAATACTTGGTCGGGAATCCTTTGGCAGAAATGACTGCTTCAATGTGGCGTAGCATGGAGGCAATCAGCCTGTGACACTGCTGAGATGTTATGGAGGCCCAGGATGCTTCAATAGCGGCCTTAAGCTCATCCAGAGTGTTGGGTCTTGCGTCTCTCAACTTTCTCTTCACAATATCCCACAGATTCTCTATGGGGTTCAGGTCAGGAGAGTTGGCAGGCCAATTGAGCACAGTAATACCATGGTCAGTAAACCATTTACCAGTGGTTTTGGCACTGTGAGCAGGTGCCAGGTCGTGCTGAAAAATGAAATCTTCATCTCCATAAAGCATTTCAGCCGATGGAAGCATGAAGTGCTCCAAAATCTCCTGATAGCTAGCTGCATTGACCCTGCCCTTGATGAAACACAGTGGACCAACACCAGCAGCTGACATGGCACCCCACACCATCATTGACTGTGGGTACTTGACACTGGACTTCAGGCATTTTGGCATTTCCTTCTCCCCAGTCTTCCTCCAGACTCTGGCACCTTGATTTCCGAATGACATGCAAAATTTGCTTTCATCAGAAAAAAGTACTTGGGACCACTTAGCAACAGTCCAGTGCTGCTTCTCTGTAGCCCAGGTCAGGCGCTTCTGCCGCTGTTTATGGTTCAAAAGTGGCTTTACCTGGGGAATGCGGCACCTGTAGCCCATTTCCTGCACACGCCTGTGCACGGTGGCTCTGGATGTTTCCACACCAGACTCAGTCCACTGCTTCCTCAGGGTCCCCAAGGTCTGGAATCGGTCCTTCTCCACAATCTTCCTCAGGGTCCGGTCACCTCTTCTCGTTGTACAGCGTTTTCTGCCACATTTTTTCCTTCCAACAGACTTACCATTGAGGTGCCTTGATACAGCACTCTGGGAACAGCCTATTTGTTGAGAAATTTCTTTCTGGGTCTTACCCTCTTGCTTGAGGGTGTCAATGATGGCCTTCTTGACATCTGTCAGGTCGCTAGTAGTGTTGAGCGATACCGTCCGATACTTGAAAGTATCGGTATCGGAAAGTATCGGCCGATACCGGCAAAATATCGGATCCAATCCGATACCGATACCCGATACCAATACAAGTCAATGGGACTCAGGTATCGGACGGTATTCCTGATGGTTCCCAGGGTCTGAAGGAGAGGAAACTCTCCTTCAGGCCCTGGGAACCATATAAATGTGTAAAATAAAGAATTAAAATAAAAAATATCGCTATACTCACCTGTCCGACGCAGCCGGGACCTCGGCGATTGTAAGCGGCAGCGTTGTTTCTTTAAAATTCGCGCTTTTACTTGCTTACGTGAATTCCCGGCTTCTGATTGGTCAGGGCGGCCATGTTGCCGGGACTCGGACCAATCACAGCAAGCCGTGACGAAATTACGTCACGGCTTGCTGTGATTGGTCCGCGTCCCGGCAATATGGCGCCGTGACCAATCACAAGCCGTGACGTCACGGGAGGCTGGACACGCGCGCTTTTCAAAATAAGCGCGTGTCCAGCCTCCCGTGACGTCACGGCTTGTGATTGGTTAATGGCGGCCATGTTCCTGGGACGCGGACCAATCACAGCAAGCCGTGACGTAATTTCGTCACGGCTTGCTGTGATTGGTCCGCATCCCGGCAATATGGCGCCGTGACCAATCACAAGCCGTGACGTCACGGGAGGCTGGACACGCGCGCTTTTCAAAATAAGCGCGTGTCCAGCCTCCCGTGACGTCACGGCTTGTGATTGGTTAATGGCGGCCATGTTGCCGGGACGCGGACCAATCACAGCAAGCCGTGACGTAATTTCGTCACGGCTTGCTGTGATTGGTCCGAGTCCCGGCAACATGGCCGCCCTGACCAATCAGAAGCCGGGAATTCACGTAAGCAAGTAAAAGCGCGAATTTTAAAGAAACAACGCTGCCGCTTACAATCGCCGAGGTCCCGGCTGCGTCGGACAGGTGAGTATAGCGATTTTTTTTATTTTAATTCTTTCTTTTACACCTTTTTACATTAATGTTGTTTCGATACCGATATCCGATATTACAAAAATATCGGATCTCGGTATCGGAAATTCCGATACAGCAAGTATCGGCCGATACCCGATACTTGCAGCATCGGAATGCTCAACACTAGTCGCTAGTCTTACCCATGATGGGGGTTTTGAGTAATGAACCAGGCAGGGAGTTTTTAAAAGCCTCAGGTATCTTTTGCATGTGTTTAGAGTTAATTAGTTGATTCAGAAGATTAGGGTAATAGGTCGTTTAGAGAACCTTTTCTTGATATGCTAATTTATTGAGACAGGTTTTTTGGGTTATCAGGAGTTGTATGCCAAAATCATCAGTATTAAAACAGTAAAAGACCTGACAAATTTCAGTTGGTGGATAATGAATCTATAATATATGAAAGTTTAATTGTAATCATTACATTATGGTAAATAATGAAATTTAACACTATATGCTAATTTTTTGAGAAGGACCTGTATATATATATATATATATATATACAGCTCTGGCAAAAATTAAGAGACCACTGAAAAATATCCAGTTTGTCTGATTTTTCTCTTTATAGGTATATTTTTGAGTTAAATGCAAATTGTTATTTTATTCTATAAACTGCTGACAAGTGACAACTAGTGTTGAGCGATACCGTCCGATACTTGAAAGTATCGGTATCGGAAAGTATCGGCCGATACCGGCAAAGTATCGGATCTAATCCGATACCGATACCCGATACCAATACAAGTCAATGGGACTCAAGTATCGGATGGTATTCCTGATGGTTCTCAGGGTCTGAAGGAGAGGAAACTCTCCTTCAGGCCCTGGGAACCATATAAATGTGTAAAAGAAAGAATTAAAATAAAAAATATCGCTATACTCACCTGTCCGACGCAGCCGGGACTTCAGCGAGGGAACCGGCAGCGTTGTTTGTTTAAAATTCGCGCTATTACTTGGTTACGTGAATTCCCGGCTTGTGATTGGTCAGGTCGGCCATGTTGCCGGGACGCGGACCAATCACAGCAAGCCGTGACGAAATTACGTCACGGCTTGCTGTGATTGGTCCGCGTCCCGGCAATATGGCCGCCCTGACCAATCACAAGCCGTGACGTCACGGGAGGCTGGACACGCGCTCATTTTAAAATGGGCGCGTGTCCAGCCTCCCGTGACGTCACGGCTTGTGATTGGTTGCGCCGCGGTCAACCAATCACAAGCCGGGAGGCTGGACGCGCTCATTTTAAAATGGGCGCGTGTCCAGCCTCCCGTGACGTCACGGCTTGTGATTGGTTGCGCCGCGGTCAACCAATCACAAGCCGGGAGGCTGGACGCGCTCATTTTAAAATGGGCGCGTGTCCAGCCTCCCGTGACGTCACGGCTTGTGATTGGTTGCGCCGCGGTCAACCAATCACAAGCCGGGAGGCTGGACGCGCTCATTTTAAAATGGGCGCGTGTCCAGCCTCCCGTGACGTCACGGCTTGTGATTGGTCAGGGCGGCCATATTGCCGGGACGCGGACCAATCACAGCAAGCCGTGACGTAATTTCGTCACGGCTTGCTGTGATTGGTCCGCGTCCCGGCAACATGGCCGACCTGACCAATCACAAGCCGGGAATTCACGTAACCAAGTAATAGCGCGAATTTTAAACAAACAACGCTGCCGGTTCCCTCGCTGAAGTCTCGGCTGCGTCGGAGAGGTGAGGATAGCGATATTTTTTATTTTAATTCTCTCTTTTACACATTTTAACATTAATGTTGTTGCGATACCCGATATCCGATACCACAAGAGTATCGGAATCCCGGTATCGGAATTCCGATACAGCAAGTATCGGCCGATACCCGATACTTGCAGCATCGGAATGCTCAACACTAGTGACAACATGTCTCCGAAGTTCCAAGCAATAAATTTTGTATTTCTTTTCTGAAAATGAGAAATGGTCAAAATAACAAAAGAATGCATTGCTTGCAGATCTCAAATAATGCAAAAAAACAAGGTAATAAACATTTAGAAACAACAATGCTCATGTTTTAGCTCAGGAAGAGTTCAGAAATCAATATTTTGTGGAATATCCATGATTTTTAATAACAGTTTTCATGCGTCTTCTCATGCTTTCCACCAATCTTTCACACTGCTTTTGGGTGACCTTATGCCACTCCTTGTGCAAAAATTTAAGCAGTTCTTCTTTGTTTGATGGCTTGTGACTAGTGTTGAGCATTCCGATACTGCAAGTATCGGGTATCGGCCGATACTTGCTGTATCGGAATTTCCGATACCGAGATCCGATATTTTTGTGATATCGGGTATCGGGTATCGCAACAACATTAATGTAATAATGTGTAAAAAAGAGAATTAAAATAAAAAATATCGCTATACTCACCTGTCCGACGCAGCCGGGACCTCAGCGAGGGAACCGGCAGCGTTGTTTGTTTAAATTTCGCGCTTTTACTTGGTTACGTGAAGTCCCGGCTTGTGATTGGTCAGGGCGGCCATGTTGCCGGGACGCGGACCAATCACAGCAAGCCGTGACGAAATTACGTCACGGCTTGCTGTGATTGGTCCGCGTCCCGGCAACATGGCCGCCATTAACCAATCACAAGCCGTGACGTCACGGGAGGCTGGACATGCGCGTATTTTGAAAAGCGCGCGTGTCCAGCCTCCAGTGACGTCCCGGCAACATGGCCGCCATTAACCAATCACAAGCCGTGACGTCACGGGAGGCTGGACATGCGCGTATTTTGAAAAGCGCGCGTGTCCAGCCTCCAGTGACGTCCCGGCAACATGGCCGCCATTAACCAATCACAAGCCGGGACGTCACGGGAGGCTGGACATGCGCGTATTTTGAAAAGCGCGCGTGTCCAGCCTCCCGTGACGTCACGGCTTGTGATTGGTTAATGGCGGCCATGTTGCCGGGACGCGGACCAATCACAGCAAGCCGTGACGTAATTTCGTCACGGCTTGCTGTGATTGGTCCGCGTCCCGGCAACATGGCGCCGTGACCAATCATAAGCCGGGACGTCACTGGAGGCTGGACACGCGCGCTTTTCAAAATACGCGCATGTCCAGCCTCCCGTGACGTCACGGCTTGTGATTGGTTAATGGCGGCCATGTTGCCGGGACGCGGACCAATCACAGCAAGCCGTGACGTAATTTCGTCACGGCTTGCTGTGATTGGTCCGCGTCCCGGCAACATGGCCGCCCTGACCAATCACAAGCCGGGACCTCACGTAACCAAGTAAAAGCGCGAATTTTAAACAAACAACGCTGCCGGTTCCCTCGCTGAGGTCCCGGCTGCGTCGGACAGGTGAGTATAGCGATATTTTTTATTTTAATTCTTTCTTTTACACATTAATATGGTTCCCAGGGCCTGAAGGAGAGTTTCCTCTCCTTCAGACCCTGGGAACCATCAGGAATACCGTCCGATACCTGAGTCCCATTGACTTGTATTGGTATCGGGTATCGGTATCGGATTGGATCCGATACTTTGCCGGTATCGGCCGATACTTTCCGATACCGATACTTTCAAGTATCGGACGGTATCGCTCAACACTACTTGTGACTATCCATCTTCCTCTTGATTACATTCCAGAGGTTTTCAATGGGGTTCAGGTCTGGAGATTGGGCTGGCCATAACAGGGTTTTGATGTGGTGGTCCTTCATACACCCCTTGATTGACCTAGCTGTGTGGCATGATGCATTGTCCTGCTGAAAAAAAAGTCCTTAGAGTTGGGGAACATTGCCTGAGCAGACGGAATCAACTGTTTTTCCAGGATAACCTTGTATGCTGCTTGATTCATATGTCCTTCGCTAAAGAACAACCTGCCCAATTGCAGCCTTGCTGATGCATCCCCAGATCATCATCGATCGTCCACCAAATTTCACAGTGGGTGCAAGACACTGTGTTTTTTTTCACCTCTCCAGGTCTCCGTATAATCATTAGATGACCAGGTGTTGGGAAAAGCTGAAAATTTGACTCATCAGAGAAGATTACCTTACTCCAGTCCTCTATGGTCCAATCCTTATGGTCTTTGGCAAACTTCAGCCTGGCTCTCCTTTGCTTCTCATTGATGAAAGGCTTTTTTCTAGCTTTACATGACTTGAGTCCTGCCTCTAGGAGCCTGTTACGAACTGTTCTTTCCATGCACTTCATCCCAGCTGCCGTTTGCCATTCCTTTTGTAGGTCACTTGATGTCATCCTGTGGTTGCTGAGTGACATTCGAATAAGGTGACAGTTATCCCGGTCAGTGGAGAGTCGTTTTTGCCCTCTGCCGGTCTGTAGCTTTGTTGTCCCCAATGTCTGCTGCTTGACCTTGTTTTAATGGCCTGGCATCTTAGAAATTTTAAGGATGGAGGCAACATGAAGCTCACTGCTTCTGCTAGCAAAGCCAGAACTGAGCCCTTCTTTTTCTCACTCAAGACTTTTCTTTTCAACTCCTTTGGCATGGTTGTTATTTTTTCATTCCTATTACATTTGGGATATTACTAGCACTTGTTTTGCCATCCAGCTTGTCCTATTGCAAGAGGATTGTGGACACCACAGCAGTGTTTTTTATACTTTCCTTCGTTAAATAAGATTTGGTTTTGGTGATCACCTAATCAGAAGCACATTAAGTAGAATGAAGTGTACTCTGGTTGGAATTCAACTGACATTGGAATGGAATGGCTGTCAGACATGTAGAGAAGCTGATTTTTGAAAAACTGTGCAGTGGTCTCTTAATTTTTGCCAGCGCTGTATATGTATATATATATGTGTGTTGAGGAGAGCCATAAAATCAAATACTTAATTAACCTCAACACATAAGGTAATTGAGAGAAGTGACCTATAACATGTATTGTTTAACCTTACATAAGTTTTCCTCAGACAAAGTGAGACACTGAAGATGGCCGCCATCTCCTGTACCAGAGCCGTGTGCTCTGGTATCCAAGATGATGCCCACCCTGATGACCTCATGGATCCACCCACAGCGACGCCCACCCTGATGACCTCACGGATCAACCCACCCTGATGACCTCATGGATCCGCCCATGGACTTGCTCATGCCCAACCCACTAACCAATGGAATACATCCGATCATTCCCATTTTAGAGCTAACCGAGCCCCCTTACAGGAGATATATAACATTGTGTTTGACTAATAAACTGCCCTTCTTGGAGCTGAGCCACACATTGATCAAGGAGAGTTACAGCTGACTGTGTCTGGTGTATTTCTTTAGTGCACATGATCAATATCCATTAGGCCAGGAGTAGGCAACTAGAGAATTGAACATTTTATTAATTGTTCAACCCTAATATTTGGCCGCCCAACCTGGGGCCAGCAGAGGAGAGCCCTGAACCCTGAGGACCGGCGAGTGGAAAGGCTGGATGCACTGAGTACCCCGAACCTGGAGACTGATCACCTCCTTAACAGAACACGGTAAGTCTGCTGATTTTTATAATCTGTAGTCTTTACCTGTGTCCTTCGGGGTATCCTGTGCAGATTGCCTGACCGTGTCCGGTTTTCTTGGTATCTGTAAGACGGCAGAAAGGGTATCTCCGCTGCTGGTCATTTAATTGCAAGAACCATCACATATTTTAGTTGCCTGCTGCCTGTTACATGTTGTGAAGAGGGGAGATGACTAGTAGTTAAAAGAAGCAAGGTTTTTTTTTCTACAGAGGGAGAGGCAAGTGAGAAAACAGGAAAAACAGGTTTCTACAGAAGGAGATGACTGGTAGTTAGGAAAAGCATTGTGTTTGGAACAGGAATAGCAGGTTTCTAGGAAAGAAGAAGCAAGTGTTTACAGAAGGAAAAGCATGTGGTAGGACGGGAAAAACAAGTTTGTTTTTAGAGAAGGAAAGCAAGCAAGTAGAAAAAAAAAAAATAAATAATTTTTGTCTGTGGTATACGGTTGTCGCCTGTGATAAGATTTTCAGTTCTGTACAAGAGAGACTAGGACCTGGAGTAATTGACTCGGCCTAGGGGGGCCCGGTAAATCTTGGAGCAAATTGGCTCAGTTCGGGCATAATAAATTGTGTAGCGGCTCATTGAAACTTGGAGCAAATTGGCTCAGTTTGAGCCAATTAAATTTATAGTTTTTCTTTTTTTGCCCCGTGACATCGAGTAATTGACTCTGCACGGGGACCGGTAAGTTAGGGAGCAATTTGACAAAGTAGGGAATAATTGGTTTGTAAAGTACGGAGCACGGAAATCAGACAGGGACCACGTGACAAGAAGCAATAGGAACTGAGTCTGCAGTACTTTAGAATCTCAGGTTTGAGTCATCTCCCCCGTCTTATTGTTTGTTTGGTGTTTGTTATCTTGATAGATAGATATATATACTGTATATCTATAGAAAGATGGAGAAATTAATGCAGTTCTGCCGTATGGGCACTAAGCCAAATTCAGATGGCAAGTCAGACTCATGCACATTAGTGGAAATTGTGTGGAATGCCAGAAGGGGGGATGGTTATAGCCCCTGGAGTGGAAGCTTGTCTTGAAAGAAAGAAAAGGTATCCTAGAAGATAATGGATTGTTGTCTATTGCTAGGGCAGGAGAAAGAGTCTCTGAAAGTCTGTATAGAGAAAATTGGGTAGAGGAGAAAAGGAATAAAAAGAAAAGAGTGTGAGTTGTGTATTACAAAAATATATCCTGTGAGCGGCCACCACCGTATAATGGTGGCCCAGAGCCATGTGCTAAATGTAATGGCGGCCATTTTGTTAATGGCAAATGTGTTAAATGTAATAGCAGCCATAATGGTGGCCCAGAGCCATGTGTTAATTCTGACAGCGGCCATGTTGTGGATGGCAAAAGGTGTTAATTCCGACGGCGGCCATTTTGTTGGTGGTAAATGTAATTCTGACGGCGGCCATTTTGTTGGTGGTAAATGTAATTCTGACGGCGGCCATTTTGTTGGTGGCAAAGGTGCTAATGCTGACGGCGGCCATTTCGTGGATGGCAAATGTAATTCTGACGGCAGCCATGTTGTGGATGGCGAATGTGCTGCTCCTGGTGGTGAACATCTCAGATTAAGGCTACACACCACATCACCAAATCCTTGTTACCCAGTAATGACCACTAACGGCCAATACTATATTCCTTCGGGAAGTGAACAGGCTTTACCCATGTTTCCTATCTCAGTTGTTTTCAATGGGGCACCAACCCTTTCCTCTATCACTCCTGTTGTGAATCCAGCAGTCCTCCCACCTGGATCGTCCCCAGCACCTACCCTTTCTACTGTCACTTCCACTGCCAATTTAGCCGCACATCCACATGAGATGCTCCAAGCAGCGGCCTCTCCTCCCAATGCTTCCACAACAGCACTCTCACGCAGCCTACATAACCCTATGCCCAGTACCTCACAGGCTGTCTCGCAGCCAAGCGCACACCTGTATGGGACGGTGGCGACTGTATCAAGGGGGGGCTCAATGTGGGGGGATACCAATAGCACAGGAAGCACAAAGGGGAGGGAATGTTGGCAACCTATTTTTGAAAAAGAACTTCCTGAGGGACCCTTGTTAGTGGTGGGAAAGGGTGACATAACAACAATGGAGACAGACGCTATTGTTAATGCTGCCAATTCTCGGTTAGAGCACAATGGAGGTGTAGCTAGAGCTATAGTGGAAGCAGGAGGGGAGACTATTCAAGCTGACAGTCGAATCATTGTCGAGTCACATGGTCAGATAGCTGTTGGGGACATAGCGGTGACTAAAGCTGGCAATCTTCCATGTAGAATGATCATACATACTGTGACCCCTACTTATGACCCTATTCATCCAGACGTTAGTGCTCAACAACTTCGTGCAGCAATAACTCGCATTTTAGAGTATGCAAATATTAGTGAGCACATTGAGACCTTGACAATTCCCGCCATTGGTGTTGGCATTTTCGGTTTCCCTGTTCATGCATGTACAAGGGAAATCGTTGAAATTATAATAAACAAGTGTAGCCCCCCAAGCATTTGCTGCCTTTCTGAAATCAGGTTAATTAGTAATGAGGACAGGACTGTTAAAGCTTTTAAGACTGCCTGCATCACCTGGACCCCACACCATGATACTGGAGCTGCCCAAATAGAGCCCCTCATTCCAGGACTGTTACCTCCTCCTGCTCCTCATAAACAAGGGATTACATCTGTACTCGTGGTGCCATCTCTACTCCCGCCTCAGGTGCCACCACCAACAGTGCCGATGCTCATGTCTGAAGAGCCCACCCTCTATGTCAAGTTTACACCCCAGCAAGCTGCTACTCTGTTGAACCAGCTTCCAGATCCAGAAAAACAGCCGATGCCTTTCTACAGGAGCATGCTTCAAATACAAAGGAATTACTCAGCCACGTGGCAAGATCTCATTTCCCTGGCAAATCTTAAAGCGGGCGATGCATATTGGCCTGTTATGGAGGCCGCATTCAATGATGCCTCACTTGCCAGTGACACCACATGGGACTCTGGTATTTTGTTTTGCCAACAACTTAAGACATGGGCCTCGGATAAGTTGGCGGATCAGTCAACATCTTTCAAGGATGTCACGCAGGAACCAGGGGAATCAGTGGAGAGATATCATGCTCGTTTAGCCCAAATGTTTAATGACCTCGGCTTCAGTAACCAAATAAAAGTTCAACGGACACTGCTCGTCTCCTCTTTTGTTGAAGGCCTACGAGAAGCCCTGAGGAAGCAATTTCAAGCAATCACACCTGAATATGCTACATTGGATCCTAAGGATGTTTTACCCATATTCTATGGACTGATGTGCAATATCAAAACCAGCAACTTACCTGGACGGTCTTACCACAAGGAACACAGAACTCACCAAGTCATTTCTCTCAGGCCCTTGCCACTTGTCTACAGCCATGGAGAGAGATTAACCATCAAGTTGTCCTCCTTCAATATGTAGATGATCTCCTACTATGCTGTCCTAATCAGGCGACCGCTGAAGAGTCAAGTCTCAGACTTCTTCATCTTGCACAACAAAACTGTAAGGTTTCCCTCAACAAAGTCCAGTGGTGTCAGCCTAAAGTCGTGTTTTTAGGCCACTGTCTCTCTCCGAAATTGAAACACCTAACGGATAAAAGGAAGCTTGCTATTAAGACCGTTCCTCTACCAAAAGGACCTAAGCAGTTACAAGCTTTTTTTAGGACTTATCACATATTGTCGCCAAAGTTTTCCAGATGCCTCAAAGCTGATGCAGCCATTGTACGATGACCTCAAGACGTCAGCGTTTCCACTATGTACTAAATCCGTGGAAGCTTTCTACGCTCTTAAACAGGCCATACAGTCTGCACCAGCTCTTTGAATCACAAATCCTGATATCATCTGAGGACATCCAGTTCTCTTAATGGCTCCACACGACATAATTGCTATTGTTGGAACCTAAACATCTGTTGGTACAGCATCATATGAGACTCCAACGTTGGCTCTTGGTTCCGGATAATGTCACTCTTGTCCGCTGCAGCATCTTCAAACTGTCCACACTGCTTCCTCTTTCCAGGGGGGATGTGGATGATGATACTGATGCTCCCGGAGAAGATGCCTCTACACACTCAGAGGATCATGACTGTCTCGAACAAATGCAGGAAGAAGCAGCCTCCAAGAAAAACGTGTCTGAAGACCCACTCCCACATGCTGACCTGACGTTCTTCACTGATGGTTCCAGATTTGCAGATGAAACAGGAAGATTCCATACGGGATATGCCGTGGTTACACATGACCAGGTCATCTCAGCTGGATCGCTACCACCGCACATGTCTGCACAAGAAGCGGAACTTAAAGCTTTGACGTTGGCTTGTCAGGAAGCGACGGAGAAGGTGGTCAACATCTACACGGATTCAAGATACGCTTTTGGAGTGGCTCATGACTTTGGCAGTATCTGGGCAGCCAGAGGATACCTAACGTCCAGTGGAACTCCTGTAAAACATGCTGCTATCATACAAGAACTTGTGGCCGCTCTAGATCTACCTTTGGAGGTTGCAGTGATCAAGATCAAAGCTCACGGGAGATTGGATTCTCCAGAAGCAAGGGGGAACTTCTTTGCTGACAAAACAGCAAAAACCTATGCTGTGGATCCATTTGGGAAAGAAAAAGCAGCGGTGTACGTGTCACAAGACACTGAAGAAGGGACTAAAGGCTCTCTTATGAGGATCATCCATCTACATCAAAACAAGACATCAGATGATGAAAAGAAGTCATGGCAAGAAGGAGGAGCTAAAAAGGATGAAGATGGAGTCTGGAGGGTGAACACAAAGGTCTACCCCGTAATCTGTACCCCTCAGTGACAGAATGGGCACACGGTATCACCCACAGAGGCAAGAATCGGATGAATGACCTGATTTGGAAGATTTATATGGCACCTGGGATCTCTACTGTCACCCAAAATTATTTCAAGTCCTGCCTTGTGTGTGCAGCATGCAATCCAGCACCGCCTCAGAAAGTTACTCAGAAACATTTGGCTAAACCACTTTATCCCTTTCAGAGGATTCAGATCGATCACATTCAAATGCCAAAAGTAGGGAAGTATGAGAATATACTGATAGTGACTGACATGTTCTCAGGATGGCCCGAAGCCTATCCAGTAACCAACATGACAGCCAGAGTGACTGTTAAGAGACTGGTGACTGAAGTAGTATGCAGATATGGGGTCCCAGAGGTAATTGAGAGTGACCAAGCACCCGCATTCACTGCTGCTCTGACTAAGGAACTATGGACATTGGTGGGAGCTGATTTGGGTTTACATACTCCATATCACCCACAGAGCAGTGGGGAAGTAGAAAGATTGAATGGCACCTTGAAAAATAAAATAATGAAAGCCAGTCAGGAGTTCAGACTTGGACAGACATTTTGCACGTTGCCTTATACTCAGTCAGAAACACTCCAAGGGGTCCCACTAAACTCACACCATACGAGATTCTTTTTGGGGGGCCTCCGAGATTGGGTCAATATTTTCCACAACAGCTAGCCTTGGGAAGTGATACTCTTGTAAATTATGTAATTGTTGTTACTAAAGAACTGTCAGTAACACATGTACAAGTTTTATCATCCATTCCAGGTCCAGATTCCAGTGAAGGTACCCATACTTTCTAACCTGGTGACTACATGCTGGTAAAGAAGTTCATCAGAAAAGACATTCCTGGAGTCGAGATTTAAGGGTCCCTACCAAGTGCTCCTGACTACTCCTACTTCGGTCAGGATTGCTGAGCGCCTCCTGGATCCATCTCTCACATTGTAAATTTGTTAGACAGTTAGGGACAGAGTAGGATCTGACCTGCTTGTCAAAGTCCAGCTACAAAGGGAGGTTTTCCACAAGGGAAAACTTGTCTCAAACTGGTGAAAACTCCAATTCCCCCTCCCGGGCAAGACGGTCAGATCTAGGATGTGTACATCAGGGTTAGTCACATGTGTATTTTACTGTAAGTAACCATGGAGATGGGAGATTGAAGAGTAATAGATCCAGCAGGTAGGGAAGTCCCGAGGACACTGGTAACACGTTCCGATATACCTCCGCAGTATACCCATAATTGGTCACACATTCTCTGGTGTCTATAGCATTCGAATTGTCATGAAGTCTCTGATGTCATAGTGACACTCAACACTGGTGGGATAGGGAAACCACGGTGGGATCAAGATAAAAGAAAAGGTTAATAAAGTATTTAGGGGGGACTGTTGAGGAGAGCCATAAGATCAAATACTTAATTAACCTCAACACATAAGGTAATTGAGAGAAGCGACCTATAACATGTATTGTTTAACCTTACATAAGTTTTCCTCAGACAAAGTGAGACACTGAAGATGGCCGCCATCTCCTGTACCAGAGCCGTGTGCTCTGGTATCCAAGATGACACCCACCCTGATGACCTCATGGATCCACCCACAGCGACGCCCACCCTGATGACCTCATGGACCAACCCACCCTGATGACCTCATGGATCCGCCCATGGACTTGCTCATGCCCAACCCACTAACCAATGGAATACATCCGATCACTCCCATTTTAGAGCTAACCGAGCCCCCTTACAGGAGATATATAACATTGTGTTTGACTAATAAACTGCCCTTCTTGGAGCTGAGCCACACATTGATCAAGGAGAGTTACAGCTGACTGTGTCTGGTGTATTTCTTTAGTGCACATGATCAATATCCATTAGGCCAGGAGTAGGCAACTAGAGAATTGAACATTTTATTAATTGTTCAACCCTAATATGTGTATATATATATACAGGTCCTTCTCAAAAAATTAGCATATAGTGTTAAATTTCATTATTTACCATAATGTAATGATTACAATTAAACTTTCATATATTAGGCTGGTTTCACACTTGCGTTTTGATCTGCATGCGTTTTTGAAAAAACGCATGTGGTGAAAAAACGCATGTAATCGCGGCAAAACGCCGCGTTTTTTAGACGCATGCGTTTTTTTTTTTTTTTTTCCCCCATGAAAAAATCAACTAGAAAATCCACTAATAGTAGAATTAGCTAGGGTTAGGGTTAGGGGTAGCTTTTTATTAGAAGAATGTCCTGGTCACCCTAACCCTAACCCTACCCCTAACCCCTAAACATAACTGAAATACGTGGCACTGAAATACGTGGCACTGAAATACGTGGCACTGAATACGTGGTACGTGGCACTGAATACGTGGTACGTGGCACTGAAATACGTGGCACTGAATACGTGATACGTGGCACTGAAATACGTGGCACTGAAATACGTGGTACGTGGCACTGAAATACGTGGTACGTGGCACTGAAATACGTGGTACGTGGCACTGAATATGTGGTACGTGGCACTGAATACGTGGTACGTGGCACTGAAATACGTGGTACGTGGCACTGAATACGTGGTACGTGGCACTGAATACGTGGTATGTGGCACTGAAATACGTGGCACTGAATACGTGATACGTGGCACTGAAATATGTGGCACTGAAATATGTGGTACGTGGCACTGAAATACGTGGTACGTGGCACTGAATACGTGGTACGTGGCACTTAAATACGTGGCACTATGACTGTCAGAAAATGTTCATTAAACGGTTAGGGGTGAGGTTAGGGGTAGAGTTAGGGTATGTTTCCACTGTCAGGATGGCCGGCGGTAACGCCGCAGCGGCGAAGCCGCTCGGCGCTAAGCCCCGCCCCCTTTCTGGGACGCGATCATGCCGGATGTGTTAACTCTTCACATCCGGGATGATCGCTCTCTCCCATAGCGCCCTGTGATATGCCTTGCGTCCCCGCAAGGTGAACGGACATGCTGCGATCTGAAAAGACGCGCAGCATGTCCGTAGTCGCAGGGCCGCCGCGTGCGGGTTTCCACGCATAGTGGAGACGGGATTTCATAAAATCCCCTCCACTATGCTGGAACATCTGGACGCTGCTTGTTTGACGCTGCAGCTCTGCGCAGCGTCAAAAAAGCAGCGTTTCCTGACCGTGGAAACATACCCTTAGGGTTAGGGTTTGGATCCCTTTATCACCTTGATGGTGGTGGGTGGCTTTTCAGTCTGTTTTCTGGGTTTTTTCTATAAAAACGCATGCGTTTTTAACGCAAACAAACGCATGTGCTTAAAAACGCATGCGTTTACATAGACAGCAATGCATTTTTTTGCCGCGAAAAAACGCATGCGTTTTTTCGCGGCAAAAAAAAACGCGCAAAAAAATACTACAGGTTGCATTTTTGAAAAAGAACGCATGCAGAAAGAAAACGCGACCAAACGCGTACAAAAAAACGCATGCGTTTTCAATGTTAAATATAGGGGGAAAAACGCATGCGTTTTTTGTGCAAAAAACGCTGCAGACAAAAACGCAAGTGTGAAACCAGCCTTATAGATTCATTATCCACCAACTGAAATTTGTCACGTCTTTTATTGTTTTAATACTGATGATTTTGGCATACAACTCCTGATAACCCCAAAAACCTGTCTCAATAAATTAGCATATCAAGAAAAGGTTCTCTAAACAACCTATTACCCTAATCTTCTGAATCAACTAATTAACTCTAAACACATGCAAAAGATACCTGAGGCTTTTAAAAACTCCCTGCCTGGTTCACTTAAGAAAAAAGTGTGAAACAACTGAAAATATGTCTTATACAGGTCCTTCTCAAAAAATTAGCATATAGTGTTAAATTTCATTATTTACCATAATGTAATGATTACAATTAAACTTTCATATATTATAGATTCATTATCCACCAACTGAAATTTGTCAGGTCTTTTATTGTTTTAATACTGATGATTTTGGCATACAACTCCTGATAACCCAAAAAACCTGTCTCAATAAATTAGCATATTTCACCTGTCCAATCAAATAAAAGTGTTTTTTAATAACAAACAAAAAAAACATCAAATAATAATGTTCAGTTATGCACTCAATACTTGGTCGGGAATCCTTTGGCAGAAATGACTGCTTCAATGCGGCGTAGCATGGAGGCAATCAGCCTGTGACACTGCTGAGATGTTATGGAGGCCCAGGATGCTTCAATAGCGGCCTTAAGCTCATCCAGAGTGTTGGGTCTTGCGTCTCTCAACTTTCTCTTCACAATATCCCACAGATTCTCTATGGGGTTCAGGTCAGGAGAGTTGGCAGGCCAATTGAGCACAGTAATACCATGGTCAGTAAACCATTTACCAGTGGTTTTGGCACTGTGAGCAGGTGCCAGGTCGTGCTGAAAAATGAAATCTTCATCTCCATAAAGCATTTCAGCCGATGGAAGCATGAAGTGCTCCAAAATCTCCTGATAGCTAGCTGCATTGACCCTGCCCTTGATGAAACACAGTGGACCAACACCAGCAGCTGACATGGCACCCCACACCATCATTGACTGTGGGTACTTGACACTGGACTTCAGGCATTTTGGCATTTCCTTCTCCCCAGTCTTCCTCCAGACTCTGGCACCTTGATTTCCGAATGACATGCAAAATTTGCTTTCATCAGAAAAAAGTACTTGGGACCACTTAGCAACAGTCCAGTGCTGCTTCTCTGTAGCCCAGGTCAGGCGCTTCTGCCGCTGTTTATGGTTCAAAAGTGGCTTTACCTGGGGAATGCGGCACCTGTAGCCCATTTCCTGCACACGCCTGTGCACGGTGGCTCTGGATGTTTCCACACCAGACTCAGTCCACTGCTTCCTCAGGTTCCCCAAGGTCTGGAATCGGTCCTTCTCCACAATCTTCCTCAGGGTCCGGTCACCTCTTCTCGTTGTACAGCGTTTTCTGCCACATTTTTTCCTTCCAACAGACTTACCATTGAGGTGCCTTGATACAGCACTCTGGGAACAGCCTATTTGTTGAGAAATTTCTTTCTGGGTCTTACCCTCTTGCTTGAGGGTGTCAATGATGGCCTTCTTGACATCTGTCAGGTCGCTAGTCTTACCCATGATGGGGGTTTTGAGTAATGAACCAGGCAGGGAGTTTTTAAAAGCCTCAGGTATCTTTTGCATGTGTTTAGAGTTAATTAGTTGATTCAGAAGATTAGGGTAATAGGTCGTTTAGAGAACCTTTTCTTGATATGCTAATTTATTGAGACAGGTTTTTTGGGTTATCAGGAGTTGTATGCCAAAATCATCAGTATTAAAACAATAAAAGACCTGACAAATTTCAGTTGGTGGATAATGAATCTATAATATATGAAAGTTTAATTGTAATCATTACATTATGGTAAATAATGAAATTTAACACTATATGCTAATTTTTTGAGAAGGACCTGTATTCTAGGTTCTTCAAAGTAGTCATCTTTTGCTTTGATGACTGCTTTGCACACTCTTGGCATTCTCTTGATGAGCTTCAAGAGGTAGTCACCGAGAATGGTCTTCCAACAATCTTGAAGGAGTTCCCAGAGATGCTTAGCACTTGTTGGCCCTTTTGCCTTCACTCTGTGGCCCAGCTCACCCCAAACCATCTCGATTGGGTTCAGGTCTGGTGACTGTGGAGGCCCCACACCATTACTGACCCACTGCTAAACCAGTCATGCTGCAGGATGTTCCAGGCAGCAGATCACTCTCCACAGCATCTCCTGACTCTGTCACATCTGTCACATGTGCTCAGTGTGAACCTGCTTTCATCTATGAAGAGCACAGGGCGCCAGTGGTGAATTTGCCACTCCTGGTGTTCTGTGGCAAATGCCAAGCGACCTGCATGGTGTTGTGCTGTGAGCACAACCCCCATCTGTGGACATCGGGCACTCAGACCAACCTCATGGAGTCGGTTTCTAACTGTTTGTGCAGACACATGCCCATTTGTGGCCTGCTGGAGGTCATTTTGCAGGGCTCTGGCATTGCTTGTCCTGTTCCTTCTTGCACAAAGGCTGAGGTAGCGGTCCTGCTGCTGGGTTGTTGCCCTTCTACAGCCCCCTCCACATCTCCTGGTGTACTGGCCTGTCTCCTGGTAATGCCTCCAGCTTCTGGACACTACGCTGACTGACACAGCAAACCTTCTTGCCACAGCTCGCATTGATGTGCCATCCTGGATGAGCTGCACTACCTGAGCCATTTGTGTGGGTTATGCTCACAGCCCAACACCGTATAGGACACTTGACATTTGCCACAGAACACCAGGATTGGCAAATTCGCCACTAGCAGCCTGTGCTCTTCACAGATGAAAGCAGGTTCACACTGAGCACATGTGACAGACTTGACAGAGTCTGGAGATGCTATGTAGAGTGATTTGCTGCCTGCAACATCCTTCAGCATGACCGGTCTGGCAGTGGGTCATTAATGGTGTGGGGTGGCATTTCTTTGGAGGGCCACACAGCCCTCTATGTGCTCGCCAGAGGTTGCCTGACTGCCATTAGGTACCGAGATGAGATCCTCAGACCCTTTGTGAGACTATATGCTCGCCCGTTCCCCAGACCTGAATCCGATTAAACACATCTGGGACATCATGTCTCGCACCATCCACCAATGTCACATTGCACCACAGATAGTGTTGAGCGATACCGTCCGATACTTGAAAGTATCGGTATCGGAAAGTATCGGCCGATACCGGCAAAGTATCGGATCTAATCCGATAACGATACCCGATACCAATACAAGTCAATGGGACACCAAGTATCGGACGGTATCCTGTATGGTTCCCAGGGTCTGAAGGAGAGGAAACTCTCCTTCAGGCCCTGGGATCCATATCAATGTGTAAAAGAAAGAATTAAAATAAAAAATAAGGATATACTCACCTCTCCGACGCAGCCTGGACTTTACCGCTGTAACCGGGAGCCGTTGTACCTAAGAATGCGCGCTTGAAGGGCCTTAGATGACATCACAGCACTCTGATTGGTCTGTAGTGGTCACGTGGCCGCTACGCGACCAATCACAAAGCAGTGACGTCACCTAAGGTCTTTCAAGCGCTTGAAATACCTTAGAAGACGTCCGCAGCTTCTGATTGGTCACGTAGCGGTCGCGTGACCGCTACGCAACCAATCACAAAGCAGTGACGTCACCTAAGGTCTTTCAAGCGCTTGAAATACCTTAGAAGACGTCCGCAGCTTCTGATTGGTCGCGTAGCGGTCACGCGACCGCTACGGACCAATCAGCGCGCCGTGATGTCATCTAAGGCCCTTCAAGGGCGCATTTTTAGGTACAACGGCTCCCGGTTACGGCGGTAAAGTCCAGGGGCCGCCGGAGAGGTAAGTATATCCCTATTTTTTATTTTAATTCTTTCTTTTACACATTGATATTAATCCCGATACCGATTCCCGATACCACAAAAGTATCGGATCTCGGTATCGGAATTCCGATACCCGCAAGTATCGGCCGATACCCGATACTTGCGGTATCGGAATGCTCAACACTAACCACAGACTGTCCAGGAGTTGGCGGATGCTTTAGTCCCGGTCTGGGCGGAGATCCCTCAGGAGACCATCCGCCGCCTTATCAGGAGCATGCCCAGACATTGTAGGGAGATCATACAGGCATGTGGACGCCACACACACTACTGAGTATCATTTCCTTGTCTTGAGGCATTTCCACTGAAGTTGGATCAACCTGTAACTTCATTTTCCACTTTAATTTTAAGCATCATTCCAACTCCAGACCTCCATGGGATATTAGTTGTGATTTACGTTGATAATTTTTATGTTTTATCGTTCTCAACACATTCCACTATGTAATGAATGACGATTTACAACTGGAATATTTCATTCAGTGATATCTAGGATGTGGGATTTTAGTGTTCCCTTTATTTTTTTGAGCAGTATATATATATACTGGGCACGGGTTTTTAAAACAAAACAGTCCATACGGTTTATTATGCCTCATAAACCATACCATGAGCAGTCCATTTACATACTGAACCAGGACATCACTTCAAGTTTCAGGCCCTTATTCTGTGGCAACTAAACACGCTGGTCCTTACTGACCAGTTGCCGTGGGTTACCACACAGTTCATGTTACAAGCACCGACAGTTTATGGAGGTACCTTATGGGAGCTCCTGCTCCAACTGCTGACTCCTTGTCAGTCCTCTCTCCTGGGGAAACTGCCTTACGGGGTTCACCAACTTGCCTGGCCGGCACACATCAGTCAGTCCAGAGCCACCGAAGGCCGGTAGCTTCCCCAACACCGATCATCCAGATACACAGTCTCTCAGGTGCTCCAAGAAGACTCCACTCACAGGAGCTTCTAACACAGACTGTCCAGGACCATGATCACACTGTGGTCTTCAGAACGTCCATCCCACCTGGGACCGTTCAACACAGAGGCATGTGGCCTGTCTGGGTGCTATTCAGGACTTAGTCCAACACCACAGGCCACCAGGTCCAAACCATGTGCTTTCCAGGAAGCCTCCTCCCAGGTCTTCCTACACAGGCTTCCAGGACCTTGCACTTGGACCTATCAGATCCAAACACTGGAACCACACAGGAACCACACAGGAACCACACAGGAACCATGTGACCCACACCCTGGCCACATTATGTACCCGTAAGCACACCCACAGTAATGGATCACCTGGGCTGGTCACGTGATCCTGACATCACTGCAGGTCGATTCTCACGGCCTCAATACGACTCCGTGCACATACCGGGGAGACCATGCAGCGCCCCCTACCTGTTACAGGGGTCACTGCATCACAATATATATATATATATATATATATATATATATATATATATATAGTATATATATTCTGCATATTATATCAATCATACCTTTTTATTATAAAGACTAGAGTACAAGTGTGGCTGGAATAATATATATCTCGATAAAACTAATACAGCGAACAGCTAAAGACAAAATAAGAAGGATTGGGAAAAGAAAATACATTTTTACAATGTTACAAGGAAAGAAATATTCTTGTAGAATGTCCTTCTGCTCCAGAAAAGAATATAAGATTTAAAGTGTTCATTGTTGTGAAAGTAAGACAGATCTACACCAGCCTAAAAACAGCCTGCACTTTTGTACAGGCTCACCTTGAACCCACCTTAAAGACTATCTTAAGGAATTACTTACAAGGAAGCAAATCATAAAAAGCATAACGGAAACGCTGAATGTTGTATCTCTCATGCTTGACTTGTTTATTACATAGTAAAAACTGTAGGATATGAGCTGTTACTGAATTTGTCACTCAAAGTATCCTTGACTTATGCAAGTAGTTCTCAATCCCCATCTTCTTTGAAGTGAATGCGGGGTTGTAAATGCAGGTGAAGATAATAAGTTACTTATGTTGTGTCCATACCGTTCATTTCACTTACACTGACAGCTAGTGCTAAGTGGATGTGCCACTGCACTCCACTCTTTAATGTGCATTAAATGTTGGTTCCTGTCTCTTAATTATAAAGATGTCATCTTTTTCCTAATGCATTCATTTCAAAAGGTCCGTCGTCTCTGTAATGAATTCTGAATACAAAAGAAGGTGCAGTATTTTAAAAGAAATGGCTGATTAGAGCATTAAATCCCTCCTTACCCTGGCATTACTTAGGATAAGTCAATCACTCAAACACAGCAGATGGCACCAAATACCGTATGTTTAATACAAATGATCAGCCTTTGTATTTTAATAATTACAGCTTAATGTCACGCAGATGTACGGTAGTCTGTAGATGTCCTCAGGAAAACTATTATCATCTTAATTAAATCTTTTCAATTCTTTAGTTATTTGGTTTTAGCCTATTTCAGCACAAGGTGAAAGAAGTAATAAAACACATTATTTACTACCAGCTCCAATAGTTCAAGGCAGAGTGAAGACCAACACTACACTTTTATGGTATAATTATGTAATCTCGTGAGCTTTTGTGTTAGAAAGATAACGGGGGCCATGGATCAACAGTGTCATCTGCACGGCACTTGGGTTTTGCTAATATAGCTAATAAATTTTTACCATGTAACATGGCCATTCATCAGGGTGAAAATTTGTTAAATTTAAGTGCTTAATAGAAGTTCCCACAGATTGACTAAATAGTAAATCTAAAAAAAAGGAGTGATAAAGGTCTTAGGCCATGGGTCAACAACCTCTTAGGGCTTCAAGTAGCTGACCCCTGCTTTAGGGTAAGAAAGTACAAATAGTATTTTTTCAGATACTACCGTATTTTCTGGCGTATAAGACGACTTTTTAACCCCTCAAAATCTTCTTAAAAGTCGGGGGTCGTCTTATACACCGGTTACAGACAAATGTGCATATGGTGGGTGGGGGGGAGTGGTCCCGATGACGAAGAGAGGGGGCGTCTCACAGGAAAGTGTGAGTGGAGTAGCCCCGTTACCTCATTGCGGCAGCGTGGGGGTCTCTGTGCTGGGGAGCGGTGGCTCCTCATTGCGGTAGCATAGGGTTTCTGTGCTGGGAGCGGCAGATCCTCTTCGTGCTGTGGGGGCTCTGTGCCGTGGGGCGGTGCATCTTCTTGCAGTGTCGGGGCTCCTCCAGCATCTCCTCAAGGCCCGGAGACACCGGCAGCTCCATTGCTGCGATGTGGTGGCCTCCGGGAAAATGGCCGCTGGGGGCGGCGCATGCTCAGATTCAGATCTCGTCCCTAGATCTCGGGAGACGAGATCTGAATCTGAGCATGCGCCGCCCCCAGCGGCCATTTTCCCGGAGGCCACCGCATCGCAGCAATGGAGCTGCCGGTGCCTCCGGGCCTTGAGGAGATGCCGGAGGAGCCCCGACGCTGCAAGAAGATGCACCGCCCCACGGCACGAAGAGGAGCTGCTGCTCCCAGCACAGAAACCCTATGCTACCGCAATGAGGAGCCGCCGCAATGAGGTAATATGGGGCTACTCCACTCACACTTTCCTGTGAGACGCCCCCTCTTCATCATCGGGACCACTCCCCACCCCAAAAGGCACATTAGTCACCGGCCCAATAAGACGACATATGGCATATAAGAAGACCCCCGACTTTTAAGAAGATTTCATATTTTAACTGGAAAAGTTGGGGGGTCGTCTTATACGCCCAGTCGTCTTATATGCCGGAAAATACTGTATGTTAATGTCTAAATTATTGGCTGTATCCTCCATTGATTGTGGTCCTAAGGACTGGTATGCCAGGAAAGTCAGCACAGATAGGCTGATCTTAAATTATCATGTGCCTTTCTCATTTGTACACATGAAGAAGTTGTCAGCAAAAGGTTTGCTTTGTAATCAGCGGTCTATCTAAACATTTTCAAAAGCACAAACGGTATATAAGGATGAGGGCAGACAGGGTGGATTGCAAGAAATGATTTCTGTAATTGGGTCATCTATTAATGGAAGGATAACAAATGATGTCCATGTATTGATACTTATCACAGCAAAATAGGTTTGTTGTTAAAACTAACACAAAAATTGTAAAACATAAATCATTTACCAGTCATAATAAATAATTTTATTGATTTTTATGGTTGATTTGTTCAATTATCAAGTCAAAGTAATATATGGATGAAAGTTCCCTTTGCAGTAGTAACAATTACATTTATACAGAGCACATGATGAGAAAAGAGGTCTAAAATGTACAGGTGCTTCTCACAAAATTGGAATATTATCAAAAAGATTTCAGTTCTTCAATACAAAATTATATAGCGTCATTACAAACAGAGTGATCTATTTCAAGTGTTTATTTCTGTTAATGTTGATTATGGCTTACAGCAAATGAAAACCCAAAAGTCATTATCTCAGTAAATTAGAATAATTAACAAAAAGCGCCTGCAAAAGCTTTCTAAGATTTTTAAAAGGTCCCTTAGTCTGTTTCAGTAGGCTTCACAATCATGGGAAAGACTGCTGATTTGACAGATGTCTAGAAGGCAGTCATTGACACACTCCACAAGGAGGTAAGCCACAAAAGGCCATTGCTAAAGAAGCTGGCTATTCACTAAGTGCTGTATCCAAGCATATTAATGGAAAGTTGACTGGAGGGAAAAAGGGTGGTAGAAAAAGGTGCACAAGCAGCCAGGATAAATGCAGCCTTGAAAGGAGTGTTAAGAAAAGGCCATTCAAAAATTTTGGGGAGATTCAAATGGAGTGGGCTGCTGCTGGAGTCATTGCTTCAGGAGCCACCACACACGTATCCAGGACATGGTCTACAAGTGTCGCATTCCTTGTGTCAAGCCACTCATGACCAATAGACAACGCCAGAAGCGTCTAATCTGGGCCAAGGAGAAAAAGTACTGGACTATTGCTCAGTGGTCCAAGGTGTTGTTTGTTTAGATGAAAGTAAATTTTGCATTTCGTTTGGAAATTAAGGTCCCATAGTCTGGAGAAAAAGTGGAGAGGCACACAATCCAAGCTGCTTGAGGTCTAGTGTGAAGTTTCCACAATCAGTGATGGTTTGGGGAGCCGTGTCATCTGCTGGTGTAGGTTTACTGTGTTTTATCAAGATCAAAATCAGCACATCCATCTACCAGGAGATTTTAGAGCACTTCATGCTTCCCTGTGCCACAAGCTTTTTGGAAATGGAAATTTCATTATACAGTAGGGCTTGGCACCTGTTTACATTGCCAAAAGTACCAATATCTGGTTTAAAAACAACAGTATCACTGTGCTTTATTGGCAAACAAACTCGACTGACCTTAACTCCATAGAGAATCTATGGGGTATTGTCAAGAGGAAGATGAGTGACACCAGACCCCACAATGCAGACGAGCTGAAGGCTGCTAGTAAAGCAACCTGGGCTTCCATAACACCTCAGCAGTTCCGCCGGCTGATCGCCTCATGCCATGCAGCATTGATGCAGTAATTGATGGAAAAGGAGCCCCAACCAAGTATTGAGTGCATTTACTGAACATACATTTCAGTAGGCCAACATTTCAGATTTTAAAATCATTTTTCAAGCTGGTGTTATAAAGTATTCTAATTATGACTTTTGGGCTTTCATTGGCTGTAAGCCATAATCATCAACATTAACAGAAATAAACACTTGAAATAGATTTCTCTGATTGTAATAACTCTATATAATCTATGAGTTTCACTTTTTGTATTGAAGAACTGAAATAAAATAACTTTCTGATTATATTCTAATTTTGTGAAAAGCACTTGTAGCATCTAGAATTATTTCAATGTAGTCTTTTCATATGAACTCGAAGAACTATGAATTGTCCCTTGAAAACTCCATGTAAGTATCTTGCGGTCATTTATTGAACAATACAAAGAAATTGGATTCACAAACACTGCCTATTCTCACAATATCACAGATGGTTATCTTTGTTTTTATACAAGACCCATATTTAATTATTCACACAGTGAAGAAGACTTGAGATGGAATATACAAGTTATTCTGATATTGTGGCTGTTGTAAATGACCCCCTAGGCCTGTTATCTCAGTACGCTTCTCTTGACAAATAATTAGGATTGCTTTCTTCATGACATTTAAAAACTGAATAGCTAGAAAGATTTTCTTGTACTAGAAAATGCATTATTGTGCACTTTCCAAAACTGCAATAAATTGTCGCCATGGGAATTTTTGAGAAACAGTTATTCTATTTCATATGTATAGTGCAGCATTAGCATAGTAGTCAGCTAAAATCTTTAAAAGCATTTACGTCTCTTCTGTGCCTTTATAATTTTATTCTTCAGCAGACAAAGAAATGTAATTATAAATGTAACATGTTTATTTCCATCTGAGAACTGAATGCACCCATTTAATTGCATTTGACATTCGCTAATTTACAAAGTTTGCATGATCGTTGGTTTTCATGCATTTAGCAAAGACAGAAGAAAACTTTTTTAGGATTTAACAAAACCTTTAGAATTTTAATACACACTTCAAACTTACCATGACATTATGAAGACTTCATGAAAGTTTTCACCCCAAAGTGCAAACCAAGGTGCCTAAATATTTCTGTTACATGATTGTTTCTGGTTTTGCAGAATGACTATGGGCCCAAAAGAAAGGAAGCATCAAGATTATGATAGTTTGAAGGAAATGGTGGTCACAGCAAACCTAAAAAACAGCTGCAGTGTCCTTGATCCACAGCAGAAGACAGAGGAAGCAGAAAAAGAAGTAATATAGAGAGATGTCATGAATGTAAAGTACTGCAATATAAGCAATAAAAGCAGATAATACAGAACGGGAAGTGGGAATAAACAGTAATTATGAAAATGAACAATAAATGCCAATTCATAGAAAAAATAAATTGGAAAAATTCTAGACTCAGACTAGATGGCACTCGTTGCCCAAGACTTGCACAAACATAAAGGCTGAAGACATCTTTGACATGGAAACAAAATGATGTTCCCATATGTTAGAGGTTACCTTTAGAAATGTAGACAAATAAAACTGAGCAAAGTTCTCATTCTGCAACTTTTAAGCTTTCATTTATTCATATTCATATACCCAATACTCAGTTTTCAGCCCAATGCAAGTTTCAGATCTTTCATTTCTTTGAGCTTTCCTCTCAGTAATATAGGCTGGATGTGAGAAGTCTGTGTGGCTCTTTTTAATATCTTATATAATGCTAGCTTTAATCCTTACTTTTTTTCTTTAAACTGTGTTTTCCTCCTTTCTGTAACCTGTTTTCTCTGGAGATCTGTGTACAAACTCAGAGAGCAGAGAAAGCCTCCAGAACCAGGAGAAGGAGCTTGGATGGATTTGTAACAATTTTGCAATGTCCCCAGCTGGAAAAAGAAATGTACAGACACTAAAGCCAGAACATCTATATATATATAATTGTCTAAGGTCGATTTCCGTCTGTTTGTCTGTTTGTCTGTCAAGGAAATCCCGCGTCGCTGACTGGTCGCGGCCGGCTGGGCGCGACCAATCAGCAACAGGCACAGTCCGGCTGAGAATTGGCCCCTCCCTACTCCCCTCCAGTCAGTGCCCCCTTCATACTCTTCTCCAGTCAGCGCCCACATAGTGTTTTAGCAGTCCGTTAAACGGACTGCATTACACCGCGGTGTAATGCAGTCCGTTAATGCTGCCATTAACTCTGTAAGTGTGACCAACTTTTTACTATTGATGCTGCCTATGCAGCATCAATAGTAATAACATATAATGTTAAAAATAATTTTTAAAAAAATCATTATATTCTCACCTTCCAGCATCTGCGGCAGCCTTTCCCGCTCCTTGTGACGCTCCGGTCCCAAGAATGCATTGCGGCAATGACCCAAGATGATGTAGCGGTCTCGCGAGACCGCTACATCATCACGGGTTATTGCCGCAAGGCATTACTGGGAGCGGAGCGGAGCGAGGAGCATCACTAAAGGCCTGGGCTTCATCCGGAGGGCGCCGGAAGGTGAGTATATAACCATTTTTAATTTTAATTATTTTTTTAACAGGGATATGGTGCCCACATTGCTATATACTACGTGGGCTGTGTTATATACTGCGTAGGCTGTGTTATATACTACGTCGCTGTGCAATATACTACGTCGCTGTGCTATATATTACGTGGCTGTGTTATATACTATGTGGGCTGTGTTATATACTATGTGGGCTGTGTTATATACTGCGTGGGTTGTGCTATATACTACGTGGGCTGTGTTATATACGGGGTGGGCTGTGCTATATACTATGTGGCTGTGCAATATACTATGTGGGCTGTGCTATATACTACGTGGCTGTGCAATATACTACGTGGCTGTGCTATATACTACGTGGCTGTGCTATATACTACGTGGCTGTGCTATATACTATGTGGCTGTGCTATATACTATGTGGCTGTGTTATATGCTACGTGGGCTGTGAGACTCTTTTGCCCAGGGCCCTCAAAAACCTGGAGCTCACCCTGGCTTCACTGATTGGTCGCGCCCAGCTGGCCGCGAACAATCAGCGACAGATGCAGTCCGGCCGCAAATTGGCGCAGGATTTGAACCTCGCTTCGCTAATTGGTCGCGCCTGGCCGGCCGAATCCTGTGTATTCATTGCATTATTCTGAAATCTTCATAAATAAACTACATACATATTCTAGAATACCCGATGCGTTAGAATCGGGCCACCATCTAGTTTATTATAAGGACTATATAGAAAGTTTCTTAACATTGTACTTAATAGTAATAAAAAACAATTTCATGGAAAGGTGTACAAAGCTTTTGTGGATATTCTTCCAAGTTCGATGAGTTACCTGACAGAAATGGAGGCACAACATGCCCTCACTCCAATATGTATTAATGTAAAGTGGTTGTCCAGGATTAGAATAAACATAGCTGTTTTTTCCAGAAATACCACTACACATGTCTACGGATAGGTTGCGTGCAGTATTGCAGCTTAGTTTCTGACTTCGGTACAGCTGAGCTACAGTATCAGATCCAACCCATAGACAGATAGGAACTGGTTCTGAAAGAAAGTATTCTGGAAAACCCCTCTAAGACCTCGATTGGCAATTCATGAGACACAATTTTACCTTCCAAATACTAAATAGTCTATATATATATATATATATATATATATATATATATATATATATATATATATAAATGAGTGTATGTGTATGTGTTGTGTGTATCAGCCACGCCCACTCCACATAGCAACCAATCGCTAAGCATCTTTCATTTCACCAGAGCTGTTTAAAAGAAGCTGAGCTGTGATCGGTTGCAATGAGCAACAGTTTTCCCACTCCACAACACCTCAGCAGACACTGACCGGGTGGGAGAAATCTAGCATCCCCGGAAACATAAGCTCCCAGCCATTGTCTGCCCCCTGACATGACAGAAATGAATCACCCCCTCTTCTATTACTGCCGCGCTCTATTGTTAGAGGCGTAGAAAATCAAATCATCAGCGGCCACTCACAGAGCCGCACTGCCAGGTTACATAACAGCACATCTCCAGGAACTCCCTGCAGAGCGCCACCCAGCTCAGGACTATGGGATGGAGGATGTGTGATGGGTATATGGGCATGGGACTATGGGATGGAGGATGTGTGATGGGTATATGGGCATGGAACTATAGGATGGAGGATGTGTGATGGGTATATGGGCATGGGACTATGGGATGGAGGATGTGTGATGGGTATATGGGCATGGGACTATGGGATGGAGGATGTGTGATGGGCATGGGACTATGGGATGGAGGATGTGTGATGGGTATATGAGCATAGGACTAAGGGATGGAGGATGTGTGATGGGTTTATGGACACGGAACTATGGGAAGGAGGATATGTATAATGGGTATATGGGCATGGGACTATAGGATGGAGGATGTGTGATGGGTATATGGGCATGGGACTATAGGATGGAGGATGTATGATGGGTATATGGGCACGGGACTATGGGATGGAGGATATGCATGATGGGAGAGCCTGATTCCAGGGATGCTTCGCAGCTTGCTGTAGTTTCAATACAATCACTTTTTTTACCTATGTGAAATTATCATTGCAGGACTAGATGTCACGCGCCAAGCAGTCCAGCTCCCACCACTGATTGGCAGCTTGCTGACAATGTATAGTGTACGCAGGAAGCTGCCAACTAGAGGTGTAGGCGGGGTTATACACAGCTCAGCATTTATAGCACTGCTACATCTACAGCAGAAAAAAACAGGTATTCTATCAAAACCACACCAAGCAGTCCAGTAAGTGATTCATCAGTATAATCAGGCTCTCTGTCCCTACAACATGATGCTCTCATATTCAATAGCGAAAACCTGCTAACCGATTCCTTTTAATACTTGAAACTTTACTTTATACCTCAAAACAATGTAACCCCTTAATGACCAGGGGTATTTCAGTTTTTGAATTTCCATTTTTCGCTCCTCTTCTTCCCAGAGCCGTAACTTTTTTTGTTAATATGGCCATGTGAGGGCTTGTTTTTTTTTTGAATGACACCATTGGTAACATATTGTGTACTGGAAAACGGGAAAAAAATCCCAAGTGTGGTGAAATTGCAAAAAAGTGCAAGTCCAGAGGTTTTTTTTTTTTTTACCATTTTCCCTAAATGTTAAAACTGACATGCTATTATGATTCTATAGGCCATTATGAGTTCATAGGTAATAATACTCAGGAGAGGGTTAAAAAACCTAAATCAAATAGAAAAAGGGTACCCAATGTATAGTGGAATTTAGAAAAAAAAATGGGAGCAACGACATAAGACCAAACATGTATGTTAACCAACAGTTAACCAGATAGTAAGCTGATTATAAGTCTAGAGACCAATAGTTATCATAGTGAGTTGCAGGATACTCCGGTCACATGGGAGCGCACAGGACACAGATGAAAGGATTAAAAGTTTTTGTTTATTGAAATCCACAACGCGTTTCGAAGGAACAGCTCCGTCTTCATCAGGTGGCAGTAACGTGAAGACGGAGCTGTTCTGTCGAAACGCATTGTGGATTTCAATAAACAAAGAAACTTTTAATCCTTTCATCTGTGTCCTGTGTGCTCCCATGGGACCGGAGTATCCTGCAACTCACTGCTATTCCTCTCCTGAGGCACCCGGCAGGAGCTGCATCGGACCATTCTCAATCAACATCTCCCCTGACCGCCAGCTTGGCGCTCCATTAGCCTGTCTTCCCTGTATCTATTTGCCATAGTTAGTATAGGCAGATTGGTTCCCTGCACTCCTGAAACAGTCATTAAACTGGTAAACCTAAAGGCCCCGTCTCACATAGCGAGATCGCTAGCGAGATCGCTGCTGAGTCACAAGTTTTGTGACGCAACAGCGACCTCAGTAGCGATCTCGCTATGTGTGACACGTACCAGCGATCAGGCCCCTGCTGTGAGATCGCTGGTCGTGTCAGAATGGCCTGGACCTTTTTTTGGTCGTTGAGGTCCCGCTGACATCGCTGAATCGGTGTGTGTGACACCGATCCAGCGATGTCTTCACTGGTAACCAGGGTAAACATCGGGTTACTAAGCGCAGGGCCGCGCTTAGTAACCCGATGTTTACCCTGGTTACCAGCGTAAATGTAAAAAAAAACAAACACTACATACTCACCATCTGTTGCCCGTCAGGTCCCTTGGCGTCTGCTTCCTGCTCTGACTGAGCCGTCGTAAAGTGAGAGCACAGCAGTGACGTCACCGCTGCGCTCTGCTCTCACTGTGTACGGCGGCTCAGTCAGAGCGGGAAGCAGACGCCAAGGGACCTGACGGGCAACAGATGGTGAGTATGTACTGTTTTTTTTTTTTTACATTTACGCTGGTAACCAGGGTAAACATCGGGTTACTAAGCGCGGCCCTGCGCTTAGTAACCCGATGTTTACCCTGGTTACCCGGGTGCTGCAGGGGGACTTCGGCATCGTTGAAGACAGTTTCAACGATGCCGAAGTCGTTCCCCTGATCGTTGGTCGCTGGAGAGAGCTGTCTGTGTGACAGCTCCCCAGCGACCACACAGCGACCACACAGCGACGCTGCAGCGATCAGCATCGTTGTCTGTATCGCTGCAGCGTCGCTGTGTGAGACGGGGCCTTTAATCAGGCATAGCAGGGGGAACCAGATACATAGGTCCAAAAAATATATTAGTACCACTGCCAATAAAATATGTCAACATAGCCAATATTTAGCACGTTAGAAAAATCAGTACCACTGATGATCACACAGATTATGCTGACAAGAAAATAATAGCGAGTACATGAATAAATGGAACAGTCTCACCAAACGATGATGCCTCATGGAAGATGAACCCTCCTATTAAATTGATCAGGAATCCATAGGGTTAATGCAGGATTATACAGACCATTCCTGTCTAGGACCACATCCCTACGCATTTCATCCCAGAGGGGAATCATCAGGGCATAGGGCAGTCAAGTGGTAGTCTTAATGATGGAGTGCTCCGCCATCACTGGCCTCTACATGGAGCCTCAAAGACACCAAACATGTCTAGGTTCTTTTTTATTTCAGTGGTGAAAAAAAATTAAAATTTGTTTAAAAAAAATAGATAATGGCGCCATTTTCCGATACCCATAGCATCTCCATTTTTCATCATTCCACCTGCTGCTGTTGCGGGCACATGTCAGCTGTATAGATCAGCTGTCATGTGCCTGGAAACGTGCGGGCTCAGTGCCAGAGCCCGCATCAAACGGGAGGAGTCCAACATGGGCATACTATTACGCCCAACATCGAAAAGGAGTTAATAACAAATTGTAGAAAATGTTAAGACCTGACCAGTCTGCAATCTGATTGCAAAAAAAAAAATAATTTGTTGCTGCATTGTAGTATTGAACTGTAGGCATGGTTTATATAATTCTCAGTGTTTCATATGACTAGAACATAACATAACGTAAAGCATTACTCTTTTGACACTGTTGAGAAATGCAACATGTCATGTTTATTATTTGCAAGATTTTTTTTCATGTAGTATATTCCAGCTAAATAGCCTAAAATCATGGTGATGCCTCTTTTTATCTAAGTCTCTGTAAATCATCTACTTAATTTCTACCTTTCTGCGCCTAGTCTAAGCCATAATAATACAACTTTAATTATATTTTTTATTAGAGCTTACAGGTACAATAGAACTTTCATTACTGTTTGCATTAGATTTATTGCTTCATTTAAAAGCGAGCCTTATCATTCTATAACAATTGCTGCTAAAACACTGTGCCTCAGGCATTCGCCATGATTAGCGTGCAAATGCAAGAACCAATAAATACTTAAAGATTAAAATCGTTGCTCGGTAAGAGAAATCTATTCTAATATAAGTATATTTGATGTTTTATAGCACTATAGATAACTATTGCGGTACAAGAATACTGAAATTATATAGATAGTGAGTGTACTACCATTTTTATATTTTAGAAAGATTGCAACACTATAGTCTCATATATGCCAGAAAAATTCCGATTGTATCCTGAATAGAGATGAGCGAACATAGTTGGCTCCCTTCTTATTCGACAAGCTATAGCGCTTACCAAAGAAGCTGCAGAGGGAACTCGGATACCTGCCTTGCTGAAGCATCCCCAGATTGTCATCGATCCTCCACCAAATTTCACAGTGGGTGCAAGACACTGTGGCTTGTATGCCTCTCCAGGTCTCCATCTAACCATTAGATGACCAGGTGTTGATCTGGGGATGCTTCAGCAAGGCTGGAATTGAGCAGGTTGTTCTTTGCGAAGGACGTATGAATCAAGCCGCATACAGGGTTATCCTCGAAAAACAGTTGATTCCTTCTGCTCAGGCAATGTTCCCCAACTCTAAGGACTGGTCTTTCCAGCAGGAAAATGCGCTATGCCGCACAGCTAGGTCAATCAAGGTGCGGACGAAGGACATCCACATCAAATCCCTGTCATGGCCAGCCCAATCTCCAGCCCTGAGCCCCATTGAAAACCTCTGGAATGTAATCATGAGGAAGATGGATAGTCAAAAGCCATCAAACAAAGAAGAACTGCTTAAATTTTTGTGCCAGGAGTGGCATAAGGTCACCCAAAAGCATTGTGAAAAACTGGTGGAAAGCATGCCAAGACGCATGAAAGCTGTGATTAAAAATCATGGGTATTCCACAAAATATTGATGTCTGAACTCTTCCTGAGTTAAAACATTAGTATTGTTGTTTCTAAATGATTATAAACTTGCTTTTTTTTTGCATTATTGGACGTCTTCAAGCAATGCATTTTTTTTTTGTTACTTTGACCATTTCACATTTTCAGAAAATAAATACAAAATGTATTGCTTGGAACTTCAGAGACATGTTGTCAGTAGTTTATAGAATAAATTTATATTTTACTCAAAAATATACCTATAAAGAGAAAAAACAGACAAACTGAAAATTTTGCAGTGGTCTCCTACTTTTTGCCAGAGCTGTATATTTAGCAATGGACTGCAAAGCCCTAAGCCCTGTCTAAAGGCTGTATTTGGACTCTTTCCCTGCTCCTGCAACTGTTACTCCCTATACTAAATGCAGAATGTATCTGATGCAACAGCAAAGCCCAAGATTAGCCCTTAGAAGGTCTATTTGTATGATGATTCAGCATCAGCACCAGTATCAACACTAGAGGACTCTGATTCGTTAAACTGTGCACACACAAGCCTGGACAACCACCCACTCCCTCCAATAAGAACTGTTCCAGAACTGTACAATGAAGTCAATGTGCCGAGCGTGGCGGCGCCTATTTTTTTATAACCCCTGATGATGTAATACAGCCAGCAAATCACAGTAATGTCAATACCAAGATGGCTATGGCATTGCAGTGACTGGCAGGCAATCCTCACATGTTTCTAGACTGTGTAACAGGCACCATAAGGAGCGGGGAATCGAGGTTCTATTTATTATTATAGCGCCATTTATTCCTTGGTGCTTTACATGTGAGGAGGGGTATACATAAAAAACAGGTGCAATAATCTTAATCAATACAAGTCACGACTGGTACAGGAGTAGAGAGGACCCTGCCTGCGAGGGCTCACAATCTACAAGGGATGGGTGAGGATACAATAGGTGAGGGCAAAGCAGGTCGTGTAGCGGTTTGGTGGATCGGTGGTTACTGCAAGTTGTAGGCTTGTCGGAAAGGTAGGTCTGAGCACTGACTAATGCTCGTTGAGTGCTAAGCACATCCGAGCACCCAAATACTCAAGTGATATACAATTATCTCGGAGCACGTTCGCTCATCCTTAGTCTGCAGTGAGAATGCTACATGGGAATGTAGCCTAATACATCTATGGTACCTGTTTTACTATTAGTGATTGCTAATTACACCCACAAAATAGCTCATCACTGGACAGCAACAAAACTATAGAACTGCCTGATCTCTTTGTATGGGAGGAAGAAAAGTTATAGGAAAGTATGGCACAAAAAACAGCTAAGGATTGATCATTACTAGGGTTGAGCGACATTTCATTTTGTTTTGCGAAACCCGACTTTGTCCAGAGTCGAGTCGAGTGCAGTCGGCCGATTATCGCTAAAAGTCGGGGATCGACCGAAACACGAAACCCAATGCAAGTCAATGGGGAAGCATAGTCGACAGTGAGTGGAGGCCAGGAAAACACCTACAGTGCCCATTTTAATGCCCAAAACATCCATTCTTGTTTCTGAAGCTTGTCAATCTTAATTAACTTTATAATAATAGTTGGGCATTGGAAATTGGGGGTCATTTGGCAAAAGTTGAGGGGGGTAGGGCTGGTTCAAGGTTTTAGTGGGCCCAGGAAACGTGGACTACATCACGGCGGTGGAGCAGTGAGAGGTAAGTATGTCAAGTTTGCAAGTGCTGTGATCCTAAGCAAGCAGGGGGGGCCCACTCATTGGCATTGGCACTGGCACAGGGCCCCTCAAAGTACAGCGGTGTGTTTGCACGGCGGGGGCGCCTCCCACCAGCAGCGACACTTTTGCGTACTCTGAGGGGCCCTGTGCCAGTGACGTCGCCAACGAGTATGCCCCCCCACCTGATGAAGGAACCTGCACTTTCATCTGCACCTTCCTCTTTGTCCCTGTGTAAGGTGGTATAACATGTGGGAAGGGGAACCTTACTTTCAGCAGGGTCAGATTCTGGCTGTGTAGAGTGCAAGGGGTATGTAGTGGTCTAGGTCAATGTACCAGCAGACTCATCTAGCAGTGGCTGGGCAATGGGCAGGATGAGGAGGAAACACAGATATAGGGCCAAAGAATAAAGTAGGCTAAATGCAGTTCAAAATTGGTAACAGGACTAAACAGGCGGCATTGCTTTGTTCAGTGGAGTAGCAAACCCAGGAGCAGCAGACACTGTTTTAAGGGCCCAACCACACTAGTAGGCCAAATGCAGTTTAATATCTGCTACTATAGGCCAAAAGCCTAAAGACTGAAGCTCAGCTTTATACAGTGGAGGACAACACCATGGAGCGGCAGACCCCGTTAGTAGGCCGTAACCACCAATTTTTTAAAAAACAGCACTTAATGAGAGCCAGAAGGTTGAAGCTCAGCTTTATACAGTTGAGGACAAACACCAGGGAGCGGCAGACACTGTTAGTAGGCCCTAACCATCAATTTTTCAAAAAACAGCACTTAATGAGAGCCAGAAGGTTGAAGCTCAGCTTTATACAGTTGAGGACAAACACCAGGGAGCGGCAGACACCGTTAGTAGGCCGCAACCAAAGTTGATGGCCAAATGCTGTTTAATATCTGATACTACAGGCCGAAAGCCAGAAGGTTGAAGCTCAGCTATATACAGTTGAGGACAAACACCAGGGAGTGGCAGACACCGTTAGTAGGCCCTAACCACCAATTTTTTTAAAAAAAGCACTTAATGAGAGCCAGAAGGTTGAAGCTCAGCTTTATACAGTTGAGGACAAACAACAGGTAGCGGCAAACAGAGGTATTAGGCCCCAAACATGTACCAGCAGACTCATCTAGCAGTGGCTGGGCAATGGGCAGGATGAGGAGAAAACACAGATATAGGGCCAAAGAATAAAGTAGGCTAAATGCAGTTCAAAATTGGTAACAGGACTAAACAGGCGGCATTGCTTTGTTCAGTTGAGTAGCAAACCCAGGAGCAGCAGACACTGTTTTAAGGGCCCAACCACACTAGTAGGCCAAATGCAGTTTAATATCTGCTACTATAGGCCAAAAGCCTAAAGACTGAAGCTCAGCTTTATACAGTGGAGGACAACACCAGAGAGCGGCAGACCCCGTTAGTAGGCCGTAACCACCAAGCTTTTTAAAAAACAGCACTTAATGAGAGCCAGAAGGTTGAAGCTCAGCTTTATACAGTTGAGGACAAACACCAGGGAGCGGCAGACACCGTTAGTAGGCCGCAACCAAAGTTGAAGGCCAAATGCTGTTTAATATCTGATACTATAGGCCGAAAGCCAGAAGGTTGAAGCTCAGCTTTATACAGTTGAGGACAAACAACAGGGAGCGGCAAACAGAGGTATTAGGCCCCAAACACCAATTTTTTTTTAAAAAAGCACTTAATGAGAGCCAGAAGGTTGAAGCTCAGCTTTATACAGTTGAGGACAAACACCAGGGAGCGGCAGACACCGTTAGTAGGCCCTAACCACCAATTTTTTTAAAAACAGCACTTAATGAGAGCCAGAAGGTTGAAGCTCAGCTTTATACAGTTGAGGACAAACACCAGGGAGCGGCAGACACCGTTAGTAGGCCGCAACCAAAGTTGAAGGCCAAATGCTGTTTAATATCTGATACTACAGGCCGAAAGCCAGAAGGTTGAAGCTCAGCTTTATACAGTTGAGGACAAACACCAGGGAGCGGCAGACACCGTTAGTAGGCCCTAACCACCGATTTTTTTAAAAAAAGCACTTAATGAGAGCCAGAAGGTTGAAGCTCAGCTTTATACAGTTGAGGACAAACACCAGGGAGCGGCAGACACCGTTAGTAGGCCGCAACCAAAGTTGAAGGCCAAATGCTGTTTAATATCTGATACTATAGGCCGAAAGCCAGAAGGTTGAAGCTCAGCTTTATACAGTTGAGGACAAACAACAGGGAGCGGCAAACAGAGGTATTAGGCCCCAAACACCAATTTTTTTAAAAAAAGCACTTAATGAGAGCCAGAAGGTTGAAGCTCAGCTTTATACAGTTGAGGACAAACACCAGGGAGCGGCAGACACCGTTAGTAGGCCGCAACCAAAGTTGAAGGCCAAATGCTGTTTAATATCTGATACTATAGGCCGAAAGCCAGAAGGTTGAAGCTCAGCTTTATACAGTTGAGGACAAACAACAGGGAGCGGCAAACAGAGGTATTAGGCCCCAAACACCAATTTTTTTAAAAAAAGCACTTAATGAGAGCCAGAAGGTTGAAGCTCAGATTTATTCAGTTGAGAACACCAGTGAGCAGCAAACAGAGGTATTAGGCCCCAACCACCAATTTAAAAAAAAAAAAAAAAATGAGAGCCAGAAGGTTGAAGCTCAGATTTATTCAGTTGAGGAGAACACCAGTGAGTGGCAAACAGAGGTATTAGGCCCCAACCACCAATTAAAAAAAAAAAAAAATGAGAGCCAGAAGGTTGAAGCTCAGATTTATTCAGTTGAGGAGAACACCAGTGAGCGGAAAACAGAGGTATTAGGCCCCAACCACCAATTTTTTTTAAAAAAAGCACTTAATGAGAGCCAGAAGGTTGAAGCTCAGATTTAGACAGTGGAGGACAATTTGAATTAGGGACTGCAGACAGACTTAGTAGGCTGTCCCCTGTGGACCATGCATCCACCGCATTAACCCATTGCGCAGTAATGGACACGTAACCTTCCGTGGCCATGCCTACAGGTCCATGCGTCTGTTGTCAGGTGCACCTTTGTACTCACAGATTGCCAGAGTGCATGGACAATGCGGTCTTTTACACGCTGGTGGAGGGTTGGGATGGCTTTTCTCGCAAAAGAAGTGTCGACTGGTTAGCTTGTAGCGTGGTACAGCGTAGTCCATCATGGCTTTATTAATATTAAATAAAATATATAAATAGGCTCTATGAACTTTTAAATAGGTTCCAGGGGTACACGGGCAGCATTGGTGTGGTCAGCGGAGGAGGATTGCAAGGAGGGACCGCAGACAGGCTAACGAAGGCCTAAAATAACAAAAATTAGGCTCAAGGCAGTTTTAAATCGGTTACATGGATACACAGGCAGCATTGTGGTCAGCGGAGGAGGAGGATTGCAAGGAGGGACCGCAGACAGGCTAACGAAGGCCTAAAATAACAAAAATTAGGCTCAAGGCAGTTTTAAATCGGTTACATGGATACACAGGCAGCATTGTGGTCAGTGAAGGAGTATTGCAAGAAGGGACCGCAGACAGGCTAATGAAGGCCCGCAGACAGGCTAATGAAGGCCCGCAGACAGGCTAATGAAGGCCTAAAATAACAAAAATTAGGCTCAAGGCAGTTTTAAATCGGTTACATGGATACACAGGCAGCATTGTGGTCAGTGGAGGAGTATTGCAAGGAGGGACCGCAGACAGGCTAACAAAGGCCTAAAATAACCAAAAATAGGCTCATGGCAGTTTTAAATCGGTTACATGGATACACAGGCAGCATTGTGGTCAGTGGAGGAGTATTGCAAGGAGGGACCGCAGGCAGGCTAACGAAGGCCTAAAATAACAAAAATTAGGCTCATGGCAGTTTTAAATCGGTTACATGGATACACAGGCAGCATTGTGGTCAGTGGAGGAGTATTGCAAGGAGGGACCGCACACAGGCTAATGAAGGCCTAAAATAACAAAAAATAGGCTCAAGGCAGTTTTAAATCGGTTACATTGATACACAGGCAGCATTGTGGTCAGTGGAGGAGTATTGCAAGGAGGGACCGCAGACAGGCTAACGAAGGCCCGCAGACAGGCTAATGAAGGCCTAAAATAACAAAAAATAGGCTCAAGGCAGTTTTAAATCGGTTACATGGATATACAGGCAGCATTGTGGTCAGCGGAGAAGGAGGATTGCAAGGAGGGACCGCAGACAGGCTAACGAAGGCCTAAAATAACAAAAATTAGGCTCAATGCAGTATTAAATCGGTTACATGGATACACAGGCAGCATTGTGGTCAGTGGAGGAGTATTGCAAGGAGGGACCACAGACAGGCTAACAAAGGCCTAAAATAACAAAAAATAGGCTCATGGCAGTTTTAAATCGGTTACATGGATACACAGGCAGCATTGTGGTCAGTGGAGGGGTATTGCAAGGAGGGACCGCAGACAGGCTAACAAAGGCCTAAAATAACAAAAAATAGGCTCATGGCAGTTTTAAATCGGTTATATGGATACACAGGCAGCATTGTGGTCAGCGGAGGAGGATTGCAAGGAGTGTCTGACACAGTTAGTACTCACAAAAAATAAATAGATGTTAATGTCTCGCAAAACAACAAAAAAAAAAGTGTGGCATACTTAGATACAGGGGTGGGCTCATCTGCTGAGTTTCTGACAAAGTAATTTGGCAGTAAGTATTTACTGGTGTCAATATAGGACACTGACCCAGACTACTTTAACTAGCATCATAGATGTCAACAAATTGGTATTGTCAGTGCCAGGCATTGAATGATGTCAGCGCATAGACTAAACATTGGTGGAGCTGTGCGAGATAATTTTGCACGTGGTAGAGCACAGTTTGAGATGGGGGGGAACTCTCTTGTGGCCGGCGGTACCGTCCCAGGGCCCCTCATGTTACAACGGCGTGTCTGACGTTGGGTGCGCACCACCACCGTCAGAGACACTTCATTGTACTATGAGGGACCCAGTGGCAGTGCCGTCGACCAAAAGCGGGCACACCCACCTCTTCAGACAAACAGCACTGTAACGGGTGCTTGCGCCAAGTGGCGAGACCACGGCCCCGTGGGGGGAATTTTCCCATTGAGGGAGGTGTAAACATGTTGTATGCTGAACAAACAGCTGCTGGAAATTAAGAGATTGGAACACTCAGTAAGACCAGTCCACAAGCAAGACCTTTATATAGGAAAGCTAGGTGTCAGCCGGGAAAGGTGGGGCAAAATAATTTGAAATCCAGGAGTGGTTCATTTTAATGAAGGTGAGATCATCCACATTTTGGGTAGCCAGACGAGTCCTTTTTTCGGTTAATATTGAACCAGCAGCACTGAATACTCTTTCTGATAGCACACTAGCTGCTGGGCAAGCAAGCTCCTGCAATGCATATTCTGCCAATTCAGGCCAGGTGTCTAATTTGGATGCCCAGTAATCAAATGGGAATGACGGTTGAGGGAGAACATCGATAAGGGATGAAAAATAGTTAGTAACCATACTGGACAAATGTTGTCTCCTGTCACTTTGAATAGATGCTGCAGTACCTGTCCTGTCTGCGGTCATTGCGAAATCACTCCACAACCTGGTCAGAAAACCCCTCTGTCCAACGCCACTTCTGATTTGTGCACCTCTAACACCTCTGCCCTGTAGCCCCCTGCAGCTCGTGTGAGAACCATCACCGGCGCTGTGTGCTGGGAATGCCTGAATCAAACGGTCTACAAGAGTTGCTTGTTTGGTTGCTAATATTTGTTCTAGGTTCTCATGTGGCATTATATTTTGCAATTTGCCTTTATAGCGAGGGTCAAGGATGCAGGCCAACCAGTAATCGTCATCGCTCATCATTTTAATAATGCGTCGGTCCCTTTTGAGGATACGTAAGGCATAATGCGCCATGTGGGCCAAAGTTCCAGTTGTCAAATCTGCGGTTGTGCTGGTTTGAGGGGCAGTTACAGGCAAATCTACGTCACTTGTCTCCCTTAAAAAAACAGAACCCGGCCTTGCAATGCCACTAATTTCTGTTGGCCCAGGAAAAGCTTCCTCATTAAAAAAGTACTCATCCCCATCATCCTCCTCGCCGCCCTCCTCCTCCTCTTTGCCCGCTACCGCGTCCTCTACACGGCCCTGACCAGACAATGGCTGACTGTCATCAAGGCTTTCCTCTTCCTCGGCTGCAGACGCCTGCTCCTTTATGTGCATCAAACTTTGCATCAGCAGACGCATTAGGGGGATGCTCATGCTTATTATGGCGTTGTCTGCACTAACCAGCCATGTGCATTCCTCAAAACACTGAAGGACTTGACACAGGTCTTGTAGCTTCGACCACTGCACACCTGACAACTCCATGTCTGCCATCCAACTGCCTGCCCGTGTATCCTCCCACAAATACATAACAGCACGCCTCTGTTCGCACGCTCTCTGAAGCATGTGCAGTGTGGAGTTCTACCTTGTTGCAACGTCGATGATTAGGCGATGCTGAGGAAGGTTCAAAGACCGCTGATAGTTCTGCATACGGCTGGAGTGTACGGGCGAATGGCGGATATGCGAGCAAAGTCTGCGCACTTTGAGGAGCAGGTCGGGTAACCCCGGATAACTTTTCAGGAAGCACTGCACCACCAGGTTTAAGGTGTGAGCCAGGCAAGGAATGTGTTTCAGTTGGGAAAGGGCTATGGCAGCCATGAAATTCCTTCCGTTATCACTCACTACCTTGCCTGCCTCAAGATGTACAGTGCCCAACCATGACTGAGTTTCTTTCTGCAAGAACTCGGACAGAACTTCCGCGGTGTGTCTGTTGTCGCCCAAACACTTCATTGCCAATACAGCCTGCTGACGCTTGCCACTAGCTGTCCCATAATGGCACACCTGGTGTGCAACAGTGGCAGCTGCGGATGGAGTGGATGTGCGACTGCGGTCTGTGGACGAGCTCTCGCTTCTGCAGGAGGAGGAGGAAGAGGAGGAGGGGGGCAAACGCCTACAGCCAACTCTTTCCTTGACCGTGGGCTAGGCAGAACTGTCCCAATATTGCTGTCCCCTGTGGACCCTGCATCCACCACATTCACCCAGTGTGCTGTGATGGACACGTAACGTCCCTGGCCATGCCTACTGGTCCATGCATCTGTTGTCAGGTGCACCTTTGTAGTCACAGACTGCCTGAGTGCATGGACGATGCGGTCTTTAACATGCTGTTGGAGGGCTGGGATGGCTTTTCTAGAAAAGAAGTGCCGACTGGGTAGCTCGTAGCGTGGTACAGCGTAGTCCATCAGCGCTTTAAAAGCTTCGCTTTCAACTAACCGGTAGGGCATCATCTCTAATGAGATTAGTCTAGCAATGTGGGCGTTCAAACCCTGTGTACGTGGATGCGAGGATGAGTACTTCCTTTTCCTAACAAGAGTCTCATGTAGGGTGAGCTGGACTGGAGAGCTGGAGATCGTGGAACTAGCGGTGGTGCCGGTGGACATGGCAGACTGAGAGAGGGTTAAAGATGGTATTCTTGCCGGTGCCCTACATGCAGTGTTTCCTACTGCAAACCTGGTGATTCCCTGACTGCTTTGGCCTGGCGACGAAAGCTGCACAGATACTGCAGGTGTTGCGGGAAATGGTGGGTTTACAGTGAGGGAAGGGATGTAGCGTTGCTGACTAGCTTCATTGGCCGAGGGTACTGCAACCTTTAGGGACGTTTGGTAGTTAGTCCAGGCTTGCAAATGCATGGTGGATAAGTGTCTATGCATGCAACTTGTATTTAGACTTTTAAGATTCTGACCTCTGCTTAAGGTAGTTGAACATTTTTGACAGATGACATTTCGCTAATCATTTGGATGTTGTTTAAAAAAATGCCAGACTGCACTCTTTCTACTATCGGATACCTTTTCAGGCATTGCAGACTGAGCTTCTTTAACCGGATGGCCACGCTGTCCTCCAACTGGTTTTGGTTTTGCCACGCGTTTTTGGCCAGATACGGGCCCGGCAGATGGAACCTGTTGTGATGTTGATGCCTGCTGCGGCTCCTCCTCCTCCGCTTCAGAACTACTGCCGCCTGCACCCTGTTCCCCCAATGGCTGCCAATCGGGATCAACAGCTGGGTCATCTATGACCTCCTCTTCTATGTCGTGTGCAACTTCGTCTGTGTCACCGTGTAAGCCGGTGGTATTGCGTTCGTGACGGGGCACCATAGTCTCCGCTGGGTTTGATTCTGCCTCAGTACACTGCGAGGGCAATGTTCTGGTCTGAGTCAAAGGAACAGCATAGTAATCTGGCTGTGGCTGTGCATCTGTGCACTCCATGTCCGATTCAACTTCGAATGGGCATGGCCTGTTAACTGTTTCACTGTCTAACCCAGGAACGGTATGTGTAAAGAGCTCCATGGAGTAACCTGTTCTGTCGACTGACGCATCCTTCACTGTTGTTCTGGGTGAAGGACACAAGGAAGCGACTTGTTCCTGACCGGGAGCATCCACTGACGATGCACTGCTCTGACATTTGGCACTTTCCGAGGAGGAGGCGAAAGAGCTAGAGGCAGAGTCAGCAATGAAAGCCAATACTTGTTCCTCCTGCTCCAGCTTCAAAAGTGGTTTTCCTACTCCCAGAAAAGAGAGCGTTCGAGGCCTTGTGTATAGTGTTGAGCATTCCGATACCGCAAGTATCGGGTATCGGCCGATACTTGCGGGTATCGGAATTCCGATACCGAGATCCGATACTTTTGTGGTATCGGGTATCGGTATCGAAACAACATTAATGTGTAAAATAAAGAGTTAAAATAAAAAATATTGCTATACTCACCTCTCCGACGCAGCCTGGACCTCACCGAGGGAACCGGCAGCGTTCTTTGCTTAAAATGCGCGCTTTTCCTTCCTTCCGTGACGTCACGGCTTCTGATTGGTCGCGTGCCGCCCATGTGGCCGCGACGCGACCAATCACAGCAAGCCGTGACGTAATTTTCAGGTCCTTCTAGGCATTCAGTATTTTAAAATTACGTTCCGGCTTTGTGATTGGTCGCGTCGCGGTCACATGGGCGACGCGACCAATCACAAGCCGTGACGTCACGGGAGGCAGGAAACGCGCTCATTTTTAAAATTACATCACGGCTTGTGATTGGTTGCGTGCCGCCCATGTGACCGCGATGCGACCAATCACAGCAAGCCGTGACGTAATTTCAGGTCCTGAATGCAGAAATAGGACCGCGATGCGACCAATCACAAATCCGGAACGTAATTTTAAAATACTGAATGCCTAGAAGGACCTGAAAATTACGTCACGGCTTGCTGTGATTGGTCGTGTCGCGGCCACATGGGCGGCACGCGACCAATCACAAGCCGTGACGTCACGGAAGGAAGGAAAAGCGCGCATTTTAAGCAAAGAACGCTGCCGGTTCAATCGGTGAGGTCCAGGCTGCGTCGGAGAGGTGAGTATAGCAATATTTTTTATTTTAACTCTTTATTTTACACATTAATATGGTTCCCAGGGCCTGAAGGAGAGTTTCCTCTCCTTCAGACCCTGGGAACCATCAGGGATACCGTCCGATACTTGAGTCCCATTGACTTGTATTGGTATCGGGTATCGGTATCGGATTAGATCCAATACTTTGCCGGTATCGGCCGATACTTTCCGATACCGATACTTTCAAGTATCGGACGGTATCGCTCAACACTACTTGTGTAGCCAGACAATGAACCTGGCTCAACAACTTGAGACTTAGGTGCTGTACTGCTTTTACCACGACCACCTGATGCTCCACCACCACTACCATCATTACCAGCTGACAATGACCGCCCACGGCCACGACCTCTTCCACTAGACTTCCTCATTGTTTGCAAAACGTAACCAAAGTAACGGTATTTGTTACTGTAAAACAACTTATAAGGTGAACTCAAACTTCTGTTGGATTTATATATACCTTTATAGGTGCCTGACACTGAAAGGAAAATCAGGTCCAATGTTACACACTAGGTTTTCTGTGCCCCAATAATTTGAGACAGATGGCACACACAGGACCAGCACTCAAGCAGAAATGCCAATCTTAATCTCCCACTATTTTTTTTTTTATGGGAGAATTTAAAAAAAAAAAAAAAACAATATTACACACTAGGTTTTCGGTGGCACACAATGAGAGACAGATGCCACACACAGGACTGGCACAGAGGCAGACTTGCCAATCTTTATCTCCCACTAATTTTTTTTTTTTTTACAGGGAGAATTTACCCAAAAAAATAAATGGCCAAGTATTGCACAGTGGTTTTCGGTGGCACACAATGAGAGACAGATGTCACACACAGCAATGGCACAGAGGCAGACTTGCCAACCTTTATCTCCCACTAATTATTTTTTTTTTAAAAGGGAGAATTTAGAAAAAAAAAAAGGCCCAGTAGTACACAGTGGTTTTCGGTGGCACACAATGAAAGACAGATGCCACACACAGCAATGGCACAGAGGCAGACTTGCCAATCTTTATCTCCCACTAATTATTTTTTTTTTACAGGGAGAATTTACCCCCCCAAAAAAAAATGGCCCAGTATTACACAGTGGTTTTCGGTGGCACACAATGAGAGACAGATGCCACACACAGGACTGGCACAGAGGCAGATTTGCCAATCTTTATCTCACACTAATTTTTTTTCTTTTTTAAAGGGAGAATTTAGAAAAAAAAAAAAAAAAAAGGCCCAGTATTACACAGTGGTTTTCGGTGGCACACAATAAGAGACAGATGCCACACACAGGACTGGCACAGAGGCAGACTTGCCAATCTTTATCTCCCTGCAGTAATCTCAGGAAAGTATGGCAGGCAGCTATAAAAAGGACTGCTGCACACAAAAGTGGGGACAAACACACAAGATAGCTGTGCAGAAAGGAAGGAACAACAGGATTTGTGCTTTGAAAAAAGCAGTTGGTTTGCACAGCGGCGTACACACAAAGCAACGCAGCTATCAGGGAGCCTTCTAGGGCAGCCCAATGAGCTACAGCGCTGAGGAAAAAAAAATGTAGCTTCCACTGTCCCTGCAAACAAAAGGTGGTGTTGGACAGTGGAAATCGCTACAGCACAAGCGGTTTGTGGCTTTATGTACCCTGCTTATCACTATCCCTGCTTCTGAAGAAGCGGCAGCAACCTCTCCCTACGCTCAGATCAGCAGCAGTAAGATGGCGGTCGGCGGGAACGCCCCTTTATAGCCCCTGTGACGCGGCAGAAAGCAAGCCAATCACTGCAATGCCCTTCTCTAAGATGGTGGGGACTGAGATCTATGTCATCACGCTGCCCACACTCTGCGTCCACCTTCATTGGCTGAGAAATGGCGCTTTTAGCGTCATTGAAACGCGACTTTGGCGCGAAAGTCGCGTACCGCATGGCAGACCCCACACAGGGATCGGGTCGGTTTCATGAGACGCCGACTTTGCCATAAGTCGGCGACTTATGAAAATGAACGATCCGTTTCGCTCAACCCTAATCATTACCACTAAAGCAGTTTGTGAGATCTTTAGGGAGCATGTTGACTTTCTAAAAGCTCAACGCTAAAGGATATCTGAAGATACTAAAAATATTTAATAGTGGGAGACAGAATTCATTTCTACATTCGGATGTGCAAGAACACCCTCTACAATCACCTACAGCAATGCTGATCATACTCCTTACATACCCGTAGCTGTAGGCTTACAGCTGTGTCTCCCAATTTCACTATAGACATAAACATTTGTCTTGGCTGAAAGCTCCTGTGTTTTCAAAAAGAAATAAAGTGCTGCCAAACAGCTCTGGCAGTGACATATCTTCCAGAGAACAAAAGTGTTGGTTATTTCTTCCTCACAATTTCCAGGGGAGATTTGGGAGGGCACCTATACTGCAACATCCTCGTTTGTGAGCTACCCTCTAACACTCTCGCACCCCTCCAGTCCGTCCTTAGCTCTGCTGCCTAACTAGTTAATCTCTCTCCTCGCTACACTCCTGCTTCCCCCTTTGCAAATGCCTTCACAGGCTCCCAATTTCCCAGTGTATCCAGTTTAAACTACTAACACTGAACTACAAAGCCATCCGTAACCTTTCTCCTCCGTATATTTCCATACTAATCTCTCAATATCTTCCCTCACGTAATCTCCTGTCCTCCCAAGACCTCCTTCTCTCCACCACGCTTATTCGCTCCTCACCCAATCGCCTCCAAGACTTCTCCCGGATATCCTCCATCCTCTGGAATTCTATGCCCCAACACATCCGGTTATCCACCACATTTGGATCCTTCAAACACAACCTGAAAACCCATCTTTTCAAAGAAGCTTACAACCTGTAATGATCACACGGCCACCTCAACACCATCGGAGCTATTGCAACCCCCGACCTACGGTCTGCTTCCCCATAATCCTGTAGAATGTAAGCCCGCAAAAGCAGGATCCTCTCCCCTCTGTATCAGTCTATCATTGTTAGTTTGTTTACTGTAAGTGATATTTGTATTTTGATGTAACCCGGTCTCATGTACAGCACCATGGAATTAATGGTGCTATATAAATAAATAATAATGATGATAATACACATTAGATTGTTGGCCATAATTATAGTATTTAGTGACTTCTTCTAGACTTGATTAGAAGAGTGATTCTAAGGCCACTTTCACACGTTCAGTATATGGTCAGTATTTTACAGAAGTATTTGTAAGCCAAAATCAGGAGTGGAAGAAGGAAAGATATAAAAGAAACATGGTTAGAGTCTGACTGATAAATTGAATCTGTGGACAGGAGTCTTTAATAAAGGTGACTATGTAAGACAGCTGTCTTTAATGCAGGTAAAAAGTTGATTAGGAGCATTTAACTAGTCTACCAGAACTCTTAGGGTATGTGCACATGGGCGCATTTTGCTGCGGATCCGCAGCGGATTGGCCGCTGCAGATTCGCAGCAGTTTTCCATGAGTTTACAGTACCATGTAAACCTATGGAAAACAAAATCCGCAGTGCACATACTGCGGAAAAAAACGACCGGAAACGCAGCTTTGTTTATTCCGCTGCATGTCAATTCTTTGTGTGGATTCCGCAGCGGTTTACACCTGCTCCATAATAGGAATCCGCATGTGTAAAACCACAGATGGAATCCGCACAAAATCCACAATAAAATTGCGGTAAATCTGCAGTAATTCCGCAGGAAATCTGCAGTATGGTTTACCTGCGGATTTACCAAAATAAGTCTGGAAAAATCCGCAGAGTAATCCGCAACATGTGCACATACCCTTAATGGTTGCAAATAACCATTTGATCTGACATGCACTGTGAGCTCTTAAATAGACAGGTGTGTACCTTTCCAAATCATGTCCTATCAGTTTAATTCAACACAGATGGACTCCAATGAAGGAGTAGAACCATCTCAAGAGTGACTTAAATATGAGTGTCTGAGCAAAGGGTCTGAATACTTATTGATAGGGCTAGCGGAACGCACCGAGTATAGGAAGGAAACAACAAGGTGCGTTCGCAGCCCGAGGTCCACCGTGCAAAGATATCTGCTGCAAAGTAATTGGGGGCACTATATGGCGGATTAAGCGAACTCTATTAACTTCACAGAATCGCAAAGATATGAAAACACTGTGCCCTGTTAACCTCACAGAGGATCACAGCTACCTGACTGAGCAAAGCAAAGAGTGGTCATGCAGACAGCATAGTACACAAACAACTCTTCACTGGAGGTGCCGGTATTCTAGGGGCTTATTTTAGCTGGACCCTGAATCCAAGCATACAAAACTCCTCACCGGAGGTGCTGGTATTCTAAGGGCTTATTTCAGACAACCCTGACCACATGCAGACATGACCACCAAGTAGCAAAGCTCATAACATAGGTTGATACTAGCGCATGGCCGTGCGCCCATTGCGAACCTTATATAGCTGCAGCAGACAATGACCTTCCTAGTGGTCCAATTGGAGCTGCTACAGGACCTGAGCGTGTGGCCACCGACCTCCAATGAGAGGTCCTCCCGTGGGCATGCTCAGTGTGTACAAAGCAGGACTTAGTCCCAGAAAAGCCTGCTCGCCGCTGACCAGTGCTGGCTACTCTAAAGCAGAGCCTGGAAAGGCAGCAGTAACCCTTTGCACAGTATCAGGCTGTGCGAGATGCTGGGACCGACGTCTCCGCTGAGCAGGCTCCACTGCAGCTGATTGTCAGGACTCTGAACATTTTTTATTACCTTTTGTGCCTTACTGCCCTTTTCCAAGATGGCGTCTTTGGTCTCATGTGCACTGTCTTCCTGCTATAAAACTCCACCCCAGCCTTCAGTCTGTGCTAGAGCATTCTGCCTTGCATCCAGCTCCAGACCCTGTTTACTCCCTGGCTATATACCTGCTCTTGTGATCCTGTGTGGTGATCCTGCTACTCTGCTCTGAGTTCCTGCTGCATATACCAGTTTCCAGTAATCCTCCTTCATCTGCTGGTCGTGTTTACTTCCATCTGCATTTGCTGGACATGTAAGCTGTTGCTGCTCTGCAAAAACCTGAGACTATTATCGAGGCCTCCCCGGTTGAGCTAAGATATTATTTGAACTGCCTTATAAGCATATCTATCTGTGTTTGGACTAAAACTATGTCCTGTAGTTGTCTTGTTCCACGCAAAGAGTCTCCTGAGTTATCCCCTATAATTATTACACTGATGCAGAATGGGAGACCGCAGCAGACATGGCTCGAGATTCCCCCTGTGCAGCGATGGGAACTTGACCCATAACATTACTCCCCCTCCTAGGGCTCCCTCTCCTTGGGCCTCGCCACGCTCAAAGGCTGCTATGAGCAGCGGAGCCCAATGTGCTCCACGTTTCCCAGGTTCTGTCCTCTGGGCCGTGACCCTTCCAGTCCACCAGATAATATTTCTTGCCATGTATCACCTTGCACCCCACGATAGAGTTCACCTCAAACTCATCCGTGGACGAACCGGATGTCCCGGTAGATGACTCGGAAAACCGGGACAAATAGACGGGCTTTAAGAGGGAAACGTGAAAGGTGTTGGTGATACCAAGGCATGGAGGAAAAGCCAAACGGTAGACCACAGGGTTGACCTGTTCCAGAACCTTGAAATGGCCTATGTAGTGAGGCACAAACTTAGTGGACTCAACTCGCAGCCTGATGTTATGGGCGGAGAGCCACACTAAGTCGCCAGAAGCAAAGGTGGGAGTGGGGTGCCGTTGTGCATCACCAGAAACCCTCAATCTTTCCTTGGAGGCCCGGATAGCATCCTGTGTGCGGTCCCAAATGTCACGTCCCTAGAATCGGTGGATGACACGGGCATGGGCACAGGGACACGCGGATGCTGGCCATAATTAAGGAGAAATGGAGTCTGCCCGGCAGAGTCGGCTACGGCGTTGTTCAAGGCAAATTCCGCCCAAGGTAGCAAAGATTCCCAGTCATCTTGCCTGGTGGAGACAAAATGTCGCAAGTATGTGACCAGAATCTGGTTGGCCCTCTCTACCAACCCTTTCGTCTCTGGATGATAAGCAGAAGAGAGATTCAGCTCAATGCTGAGTAAACGACAGAGCTCTCTCCAAAACCAGAACCAAGATGCAAACTGAGGACCCCGGTCGCTGACAATTTTGTCAGGTATGCCATGTAGACGGAAAACATGTTTGATGAACAATGCCACTAAAGCCCGTGCAGAAGGTAACCGTGGAAGCGGAACCAAGTGCACCATCTTGTAAAAATGGTCGGTGACAACCCAGATAACTGTACAGCTACGAGACTTAGGAAAGCCTACCATGAAGTCCATCCCGACCATCTCCAAGGGCCTTTCTGCCACCGGCAGGGGGTAAAGTAGCCCAGCAGGCTGTTGCCGAGGAGACTGATTCTTGGAGCAGGAGACACACGCCCGAATATAGTCCCCAACGTCACGGGCCATATGCGGCCACCAGTACGTCCTCGCCAAGAGCTCAGATGTCCTCTGGGTCCCAAAATGTCCACCCACCCTGGACGAGTGAGCCGAAGAGAGAACCTCTGGTCACAAATTAGATGGAACGAAAGTCTTGCATGGGGGCACAGACTCTAGCGAAACCAGAGTTACAATTCTCAGGCTCTCTGAAGGGACAATAAGTCAAGGCTCCTCCTCCTCTGCTGATACTACGGAGTGGGATAGAGCGTCGGCACGAATGTTCTTCTCCCCGGAGAGAAAATGGAGGATGAAATGGAACCGGGAGAAGACCAGGGACCATCTGACCTGGCGAGAATTTAGCCGCTGGGCTGTCTGTAAATACACCAAGTTCTTATGGTCTGTGAACACTTGGAAAGGAAAACGAGCTCCCTCTGGGAGGTGTCTCCTCTCCGAGAAAGCCAACTTCATGGCTAGCAACTCCCTGTCCCCGATGGAATAATTCCTCTCCGCTGGTGAAAAGGTCTTGGAGAAAAAGAAGCAAGGATGCTTCTGACCCTGAGCATCCTTTTGGAAGAGAACTGCTCCAGCACCAAAGGATGAGGCATCCACCTCCATAATAAATGGCTTATCTACATAGGGGCGATGTAGGATGGGAGCGCTAGCGAAGTGTGACTTAATCGAGAGAAAGGCCTTGGAGACCTCCTCTGACCACAACTTGGGATTTGCTCCCTTCTTGGTGAGGGCTACCAAGGGAGCTACCAAAGTTGAGAAGTGGGGAATGAACTGGCGATAGTAATTAATGAACCCCATAAAACGCTGCACTGCTTTGAGAGAATGGGGTTCCTGCTAGTCCATCACAGCCTGTAGCTTGGTAGGATCCATAGCCAATCCCTGGTCAGAGATGATATAGCCAAGGAAAGGTAAGGACTCCTGCTCAAACACACACTTCTCCAACTTGGCATAGAGGGAGTTAGCCGACAGGAGGTTGAAGACCTTGCAAACATCTCTCCAGTGGGAGTCAATATCTGGAGAGTAGAATATCTTCCAGATAAACTATGACTGAGGTGGACAGCATATCCCAGGAGATGTCATTTACAAAGTCTTGGAAAACAGCTGGGGCATTACAGAGCCCGAAGGGCATCACTAGATATTCATAGTGCCCATCCCTGGTGTTAAAAGCCGTCTTCCATTCGTCCCCCTCACGGATGCGAATCATGTTGTAAGCACCCCGCAGATCTAATTTAGTAAATACACTTTCTCCCCGTAGCCTACCAAAAAGCTCAGATATCAGTAATAATGGGTACTTATTCTTAACGGTGATGGCGTTAAGACCCCTGTAGTCTATGAACGCAGTTCTCCACTCTTCTTCTGTATGAAGAAGAACCAAGCCCCTGCAGGTGACACTGACTTCCTAATGAATCCTCTTGCCAGATTCTCTCAGATATACTGGGACATTGCCTCCATCTCCTGAAGAGATAATGGATAGACTCGACAACGGAGAGGCTCTGCACCAGGCAAGAGGTCAATAGGACAGTCATAGGGGCGGTGAGGCGGAAGGGTCTCCCAGCCCTTTTGGCGAACACGTCCGCATAGGACCAATAGTGCTTGGGAAGAGAAGAAAGATCTGCGGGTACCTCAGTTGTAGCAACCTAATCGCACTCCCTGTGACATCTACCCTCACAGGATTTACTCAATCTCAGAATTCTCCCTGAGGACCACTCTATATGAGCAGAATGGTAGCGTAACCATGGTATCCCCAACAGGACCTCATCATTTCCCTCAGGAATGACAAGTAGGGAAATAATCTCCTGATGAGATGGAGACATAGAGAGAGTGAATGGAATGGTTTGGTGTGTAACCTGTGAGGGTAGTGTCGACCCATTTACCACTCAAACGGTCACAGGTTTGGCGAGCATCACCAAGGGTATTGCGTGTCGCTGGGCGAAAGCAGATCACATAATGTTGCCTTCTGCCCCAGAGTCCACACAAAGCTCAACCATAAGAGTGGATGAGCCTATGGTAATTGTCCCCTTGAAGGACAATTTAGAGGAAAATGTCTCCGTGTCTAGTGTACCTCCTCCAACTACCACTAGACGTCGATACGATATTTCTACTCCAAGACCACCACTCCAGACCGGAATCACTAGGCATGAGGCACAAGCTATAATCGGCGACGCCCAAAGTCCAGCAGAACTATTTAAAGGCAGTGGGCGTGACCCAGCCTCCAACCCGAGTACCAGCTAAATTAACCCCGGACAACCTAGATAAAATCTAGTAGGCGCCACTGAGCGTATAGTGGACGAATGCGGAATTACCGCTGTCTGTCGGACGCCCTTGTGTGAATAGCATCCGACATGACAGTACCCCGCCTTCTACGAGGGACCCCAGGGCCCTCACGACTTATAGGACCCGGCTTGTCCGGATGGTGGCGGTGAAACATACTGACCAGCCGGTCCGCATGAATGTCCGAGGCTGGTACCCAAGACCTCTCCTCCGGCCCAGAACCACGCCAGTGTACCAGGTACTGTAATGTGCGGCGCACTACATGAGAGTCAACCACCTTGGAGACTTCAAATTCCAAATTGCCATCCACCAAAACTGGAGATGGCGTCAGTGTCACGTCCAAGGAACCCACCACCTTTTTTAATAACGATCTGTGGAACACGTTGTGTATCTTATAAACCGTAGGAAGCTCCAATTGGTAGGCTACCAGGTTAATGATGGTGGCGACCTTAAATGGACCAATAAACCTTGGACCTAATTTCAGGGATGGTATTTTGAGTTTTCTGTTTTTTGTGGACAACCACACCCAGTCACCCACACTCAGGTCCGGACCTGGCACCCGTCTACTGTCAGCCACACGTTTGTACTTAGCACCCACACTCAGCAAGCGCTGTTTCACTCTCCTCTAGTGTTGAGCGATACCGTCCGATACTTGAAAGTATCGGTATCGGAAAGTATCGGCCGATACCGGCAAAGTATCGGATCCAATCCGATACCGATACCCGATACCAATACAAGTCAATGGGACTCAAGTATCGGACGGTATTCCTGATGGTTCTCAGGGTCTGAAGGAGAGGAAACTCTCCTTCAGGCCCTGGGATCCATATTAATGTGTAAAAGAAAGAATTAAAATAAAAAATATTGCTATACTCACCTCTCCGACGCAGCCTGCACCTTACCGAGGGAAGCGGCAGCGTTCTTTGTTTAAAATTCGCGCTTTTCTTTCCTTACGTGAAGTCCCGGCTTGTGATTGGTCGCATGCCACCCATGTGGCGGCGACGCAACCAATCACAGCAAGCCGTGACGTAATTTCAGGTCATTCAGTATTTTAAAATTACGCTCCGGCTTTGTGATTGGTTGCGTCGCAGTCACATGGGCGACGCAACCAATCACAGCAAGCCGTGACGTAATTTCAGGTTCTTAAGGATTTTAAAATTACGTCCCGGCTTTGTGATTGGTTGCGTCGCAGTCACATGGGAGACGCAACCAATCACAAGCCGTGACGTCACGGGAGGCTGGACACGCGCGCATTTTAAAATGGGCGCGTGTCCAGCCTCCCGTGACGTCCCGGCTTGTGATTGGTTGCGGCGCGGTCAACCAATCACAAGCCGGGAGGCTGGACACGCGCGCATTTTAAAATGGGCGCGTGTCCAGCCTCCCGTGACGTCCCGGCTTGTGATTGGTTGCGGCGCGGTCAACCAATCACAAGCCGGGAGGCTGGACACGCGCGCATTTTAAAATGGGCGCGTGTCCAGCCTCCCGTGACGTCCCGGCTTGTGATTGGTTGCGGCGCGGTCAACCAATCACAAGCCGGGAAGCCATTTTAAAATGCGCGCGTGTCCAGCCTCCCGGCTTGTGATTGGTTGACCGCGCCGCAACCAATCACAAGCCGGGACATCACGGGAGGCTGGACACGCGCCCATTTTAAAATGCACGCGTGTCCAGCCTCCCGGCTTGTGATTGGTTGACCGCGCCGCAACCAATCACAAGCCGGGACGTCACGGGAGGCTGGACACGCGCCCATTTTAAAATGCGCGCGTGTCCAGCCTCCCGGCTTGTGATTGGTTGACCGCCCCGCAACCAATCACAAGCCGGGACATCACGGGAGGCTGGACACGCGCCCATTTTAAAATGAGCGCGTGTCCAGCCTCCCGGCTTGTGATTGGTTGACCGCGCCGCAACCAATCACAAGCCGGGACGTCACGGGAGGCTGGACACGCGCCCATTTTAAAATGCGCGCGTGTCCAGCCTCCCGTGACGTCACGGCTTGTGATTGGTTGCGGCGCGGTCAACCAATCACAAGCCGGGAGGCTGGACACGCGCGCATTTTAAAATGGGCGCGTGTCCAGCCTCCCGTGAAGTCCCGGCTTGTGATTGGTTGCGGCGCGGTCAACCAATCACAAGCCGGGAAGCCATTTTAAAATGCGCGCGTGTCCAGCCTCCCGGCTTGTGATTGGTTGACCGCGCCGCAACCAATCACAAGCCGGGACGTCACGGGAGGCTGGACACGTGCCCATTTTAAAATGCGCGCGTGTCCAGCCTCCCGGCTTGTGATTGGTTGACCGCCCCGCAACCAATCACAAGCCGGGACGTCACGGGAGGCTGGACACGCGCCCATTTTAAAATGCGCGCGTGTCCAGCCTCCCGGCTTGTGATTGGTTGACCGCGCCGCAACCAATCACAAGCCGGGACGTCACGGGAGGCTGGACACGCGCCCATTTTAAAATGCGCGCGTGTCCAGCCTCCCGTGACGTCACGGCTTGTGATTGGTTGCGTCTCCCATGTGACTGCGACGCAACCAATCACAAAGCCGGGACGTAATTTTAAAATCCTTAAGGACCTGAAATTACGTCACGGCTTGCTGTGATTGGTTGCGTCGCCCATGTGACTGCGACGCAACCAATCACAAAGCCGGAGCGTAATTTTAAAATACTGAATGACCTGAAATTACGTCACGGCTTGCTGTGATTGGTTGCGTCGCCGCCACATGGGCGGCATGCGACCAATCACAAGCCGGGACTTCACGTAAGGAAAGAAAAGCGCGAATTTTAAACAAAGAACGCTGCCGCTTCCCTCGGTAAGGTGCAGGCTGCGTCGGAGAGGTGAGTATAGCAATATTTTTTATTTTAATTCTCTCTTTTACACATTTTTACATTAATGTTGTTTCGATACCGATACCCGATACCACAAAAGTATCGGATCTCGGTATCAGAATTCCGATACCCGCAAGTATCGGCCGATACCCGATACTTGCGGTATCGGAATGCTCAACACTACTCTCCTCCAGACAGATGACAGTTGTGCTCCTAACTGGTCCTCCTCCGGGAAGCCAGCAGAGCCTCCCTGACGCAGAGTACAAAATTGAGGATGATGCCCGTAAACACAAAAGAACGGGGACTCCCCAGACGATTCCTGGCAGTGATATTTATGGCAAACTCCGCCAACGGAAGGAACATCGACCACTCCTCCTGATTGTCAGAAAAAAAGCAGCGTAAATACTGCTCCAAATTCTGGTTCATACACTCGGTCTGACCATTTGACTGAGGATGAAACGCCGAAGAATGCGATAGCTTGATCCCCAGCCGTGAGCAAAATGCTCTCCAAAATTTTGCCACAAACTGAGCACCTCTATCAGACACGATGTCAGACGAAACCCCGTGAAGTCTGACCACCTCCTGCACAAATACCTGAGCCAGAGTCTTCACGTTAGGCAATGAAGGCAAGGACACAAAGTGCAACATCTTTGAGAACCGATCAACAACTACCAAGATGACCGTGTTCCCAGCTGAGAAGGGCAGGTCTGTAATAAAATCCATGGAGATCTCCGTCCACGGCCTACTTGGTACCCCTAGAGGATGTAATGTGCCAGCAGGACAGGAGCGAGGCGTCTTAGCCCTAGCACACGTGGTACATGCTGATACGTACGATACCACGTCCTGTCAGATTTTGGGCCACCAAAACCGACGCGACACCAACTCCAAGGTACCCTTAACCCCTGGATGGCCAGCCAGAACAGTATCATGATGCTCACCCAACACCTTTAGGCAAAGATGGAGAGGTACAAACGATTTGTTAATGGGAAGCTCTGGTGGTACCTCCTCCTGAGCCTCGGCAATCTCAGCATCCACCTCTGTCGTGAGAGCCGAGACCACTACACCCTTTTGGAGGATGGGTACTGGATCTTCCCGAGGTTCTCCCCCCAGAAAACACCTGGATAAAGCATCTGCCTTAGTGTTCTTAGACCCCGGTCGGTAAGTAACAAAAAAGTTGAACCGCGTGAAAAACAACGCCCAGCGAGCCTGCCTGGGGGACAGACGCTTGGCTGACTCTAAGTAAAGCAGATTTTTATGGTCAGTGATAATGGTAACCTGGTGGACCGACCCCTCCAAGAAGTGTCGCCATTCCTCAAAAGCCAACTTGATAGCCAACAACTCCCTGTTGCCGATATCGTAGTTACGTTCGGCGGGCGACAGCTTCTTGGAAAAGTAGGCGCATGGACGCAACTCGCCCAAGGATGAGCCTTGTGACAGCACCGCCCCCACTCCAACCTCAGATGCATCGACTTCCACTGTAAATGGTTTTGATACGTCCAGTTGCACCAGAATGGGGGCTGAAGCAAAACTGTTCTTCAGAAATTCGAATGCGTGCACAGCAGCCTCAGACCAGGCGGAGAAATTGGTACCCTTTTTTGTCATGTCAGTAAGCGGTTTAGCAATGGCAGAAAAATCTTAGATAAACTTTCTATAATAGTTAGAAAACCCAAGGAACCACTGAAGCGCTTTTAGGTTATCAGGCTGTTCCCAACGCAGCACCGCTTGCATTTTAGCGGCGTCCATTTTAAACCCTGAAGCAGACACAATATAACCCAAGAAAGGCAACTCCTGAACCGAAAATACACATTTCTCAAGTTTTGCATAGAGCTTATTCTCTCTGAGTAGCTGTAACACCTGCCTCACATGCTCTAAATGAGTATCACGGTCGCATGAATAAATGAGAATGTCATCTAGGTACACAATAACGAATTTCCCCAGGACATGCGAGAACACATCATTTATGAAATGTTGAAATACTGCAGGCGTGTTTGTCAACCCAAATGGCATCACCAAATTTTCAAAATGACCCTCAGGAGTATTAAAAGCCGTCTTCCACTCATCACCTTGACGGACTCTTATGAGGTTGTACGCCCCCCTGAGGTCAAGCTTGGAGAACCACTTAGCACCAGCCACCTGGTTGAACAAGTCAGGTATCAGTGGCATAGGGTATGGATCACGAACCGTAATCTGGTTTAACTCCCTGAAATCCAGACATGGGCATAGTCCGCCATCTTTCTTCTTAACGAAGAAGAACCCTGCTGCCACAGGCGAGGACGAAGGCCTGATGTGCCCTTTGCTCAAACTCTCAGCAATGTAGTCTTTTAAAGCTTGTCTCTCAGGACCAGAGATGTTAAACATCCTTGCTTTCGGCAATCTGGCCCCTGGTTTAAACCTAATAATACAGTCATAGGGGCGATGTGGTGGCAATTCTGAGCAACCCTTCTCTGAGAACACATCCGCGAAATCCAGCAGTGACTCAGGAATGCTAGGAGTCACAGCAGACACACATGTGGCCAGGCAATTCTCCTGGCAGAATCCACTCCACTGGATTATGTCCTGAGTTTTCCAGTCAATCGCCGAGTTGTGCATAGATAACCATGGAAAACCCAAAACCATTTGTGCAGGAAGATTACTGAGTACCCTACATGTAACCTGCTCGAAATGTAGGACCCCAATATGGAGTTTCACCTCAGCCACAAACTCAGTAATCTCCCCCTGTGGGAGAGGAGCAGAATTGATGGTGACCACCCGGATAGGATGAGGCAGTTTTTCGACCGTGAACCCGGCCGTGCGCGCAAACTCCTCATCAATGAGATTAGTGGCCGAACCACTATGCACAAAAACAGTGATTGGCAGCTCTCTGCCAGTGACCATAACTTTGGCAGGAAGCATACATTCTAGAAAAGCATGAGTCTCATACATCAGGAGGGCTTGTTTAACCCTTCTCGAAACCCCATGAACAAACTGACTCCGCAGCGCTGGGTCATTCCATTGTGTGTCCACCGCCCAGCGGCGAAATTCAGAACTGTAATCCTCCGCCATTCGCTCCCCTTGGCGGAGAGCGCGAATTTTAGATTCTGCTAGAGCCATTCTGTCAGGATCATCATAAATGAGCCCAAGAGCAGAAAAAAAACTCTCCACTGAGTTAAATGCAGCTGAATCAGATGGTAAAGAAAATGCCCAAGCTTGGGGGTCTCCGTTCAGTAAGGACAATACCAGGCCCACACACTGAGCCTCATTACCTGAGGAAATCGGGCGCATACGAAAAAATAATTTGCAAGCTTCACGAAAAACAACAAATTTACTGCGTTCCCCAGCAAACCTCTCAGGTAAAGGGATCTTTGGCTCTGCAACTCTACCTGCAGTTTCAGCTTGCACATTAGATACTACTAGACCCTGTTGCTGAACCGCCCCCTTCAACTCAGTGACCTGTAAGGACAGCGCCTCCAACTGGCGGGTTATGGAAGTCATGGGATCCATGGAATACAAAATTTTGGGGCCGATTATAATGTCACGGGGGTACTGGGTAGACTAAGGCTGGTTACCCAGGCCCCTGCGATATGCCTCAGACTAGGGAAAACCCTGTCTGTCCCTCTCCCAGAATTTACACTAATGGTGTGCTTGTCTGGGCCACCAGGCCTGACCCTGACTCCTGTTTCAGCCCTATGCTGAAACCTCAACCCGCCACCCAGTGATTAGACCACACACCAACCTCAACAGAAAGCACAGACAGGGAAAACTAAAAACGCACCACGCTGTAGACACACAGGAAAACACTATAACGTGCACAGGGCAAAACAAATACAAATATAGGAAGGAGAAATATGACAAAGGATAATACACCACCAGATACGATATTTCTACTCCAAGACCACCACTCCAGACCAGAATCACTAGGCACGAGGCACAAGCTATAATCGGCAACGCCCAAAGTCCAGCAGAACTATTTAAAGGCAGTTGGCGTGACCCAGGCTCCAACCCAAGTACCAGCTAAATTAACCCCGGACAACCTAGATAAAATCTAGTAGGCGCCACTGAGCGTATAGTGGACGAATGCGGAATTACCGCTGTCTGTCGGACGCCCTAGTGTGAATAGCATCCGGCATGACAGAAACATATAGCTTGTGCATCTCAAGGCGTAATCTACCATGCCACTTGTTCCTGTAATCTCCTTTATATTGCCCTAACCACACGTGAACTAAAGATAAGAGTGCGGGAACACATCATGGACATAGAAAAGGCTAAGTCAATTGATGATCCATCCATTTTGAAAACTCTGCCCCGCCATTTCAAAAAATACAATGATTGCAAACCGCATAGTCTTACATTCAATGGAATTGACCAAATTACACTTGGAGTAAGAGGTGGGGACTTGAGTAGATCAAGAGCATAATTGGAAAGTAAGTGGATATACCGGTTGGATAACATTGCTCCTCAAGGCTTAAATGAAAACTTCGGCTTTAAATCCTTTTTGTAAAATTAGCATTCCTCTATTGACTGTTTTTCTGGGTTCCTTCGTGTATTTTAGGTGTTTTTAACTTTTTTATTCATATTTTTTTCAAATATTTTATTTACATTATTATTTTTCTCTTTTCTAAGGCTACTTTCACACTTGCGTTTTTATCTGCATGCGTTTTTTAAAAAAACGCATGTGCATGTGTGAAAAAACGCATGTAAACGCGGTAAAACGCATGCGTTTTTTAGACGCATGCATTTTTATAGAAAAACACAAGAAAACACAAGAAAACACAAGAAAACACAAGAAAAAACAAGAAAACCCTAACCCTACCCCTACCCCTAACCCTAACCCTAAACGTGACTGAAATACGTGGCACTGAAATACGTGCAACTGAAATACGTGGTACTTAAATACGTGGCACTTAAATACGTGGCTCGTGGCACTTAAATACGTGGCACGTGGCACTTATATACGTGGCACGTGGCACTTAAATATGTGGTACTTAAATACGTGGCACTTAAATACGTGGCACGTGGCACTTTAATACGTGGCACTTAAATATGTGGCACGTGGCACTTAAATACGTGGCACGTGGCACTTTAATACGTGGCACTTAAATATGTGGCACGTGGCACTTAAATACGTGGCACGTGGCATACGTGGCACTGACATACGTGATACGTGGCACTTAAATATGTGGCACGTGGCACTTAAATACGTGGCACGTGGCACTTATATACGTGGCACGTGGCACTTAAATATGTGGTACTTAAATATGTGGCACTTAAATACGTGGCACGTGGCACTTTAATACGTGGCACTTAAATATGTGGCACGTGGCACTTAAATACGTGGCACGTGGCACTTTAATACGTGGCACTTAAATATGTGGCACGTGGCACTTAAATACGTGGCACGTGGCATACGTGGCACTGACATACGTGATACGTGGCACTTAAATATGTGGCACGTGGCACTTAAATACGTGGCACGTGGCACTTTAATACGTGGCACGTGGCATACGTGGCACTGAAATACGTGATACGTGGCACTTAAATACGTGGCAATATGACTGTCAGAAAATGTTCATTAAACGGTTAGGGGTGAGGTTAGGGGTAGAGTTAGGGTTAGGGTTTGGATCCCTTTATCACCTTGATGGTGGTGGGTGGCTTTTCAGTGTGTTTTCTGTTTTTTTTCTATAAAAACGCATGCGTTTTTAGCGCAAACAAACGCATGTGCTTAAAAACGCATGCGTTTACATAGACAGCAATGCATTTTTTTGCCGCGAAAAAACGCATGCGTTTTTTCGCGGCAAAAAAACGCGCAAGAAAATACTGCAGGTAGCATTTTTGAAAATGAACGCATGCAGACAAAAAACGCATGCGTTTGAAAACGCGACCAAACGCATGTGCAAAAAAACGCATGCGTTTTCAATGTTAAATATAGGAAAAAAAACGCATGCGTTTTCAATGTTAAATATAGGAAAAAAAACGCATGCGTTTTTTGTGCAAAAAACGCTGCAGACAAAAACGCAAGTGTGAAACCAGCCTTATTCATTCTTTTTCATTCAACTCCAGGGTGCTTATCTATGTTTATTTCTGAGGTTGCTCTCAGTGATGGCATCTTTTGCTGGCGGCAAGTAACAACGTTCATCCAAAAAAAGGGGGAACAAAGGGAAGAATGTGAATGGACAATAATGAGGATCATCATGTTATTCGGATTAAGACCTTGTGGACCTTACACCAATATTTGTGGACTTAAAATTATGGACTTAATTCTAACGTTAAGATGTATTATTTACAGCTGGGATAACAACCTTCTGGCATAATTACATAATGTGATTACCATTATTACCATTATTATTATTTGTTTTTATCTTTGCACACTACACGCACTTTATTAATAATAGTGAAGAATCATTTTTGATGCACCTTGTACCGCTGATGTTTCTCTTCTAGGAGTGTCTTTATTTCCTCGTCGTTTTCATCGAACCATCTTGAGTATTTCTGGCTGCTGATTCCAGATGGTCCACAACAGTATTATAAACAGTATCCCTCATAATTGTCCACTGTTCCTCATTGCTGATCTCCTCTGCCTGCAGTATATTTAACAGTCTGCCATCAAGGTCATTGGCAAATTCCCTTGCAATGCTTTTACTTTGCAGTTTATAGATATTCAGCCTCTTTGTCGCTTTCTGCCCTTGGGGTCTCCTCGCAGGCAGGATGCGGAGCCTGCACTTAGAAACAATGAGGTGATGGTCAGTCCAGCAGTCTGCACCGCACATCGCCCTCGTCACTCTAAAGTCCATCTCATCCCTTTTCCTGGCAATGATGTAATCAATGAGATGCCAATGCCTCGAGCGTGGGTGCATCCATGATGTCTTCTTGCGTGTGGGTAAGCGGAATAAAGTGTTGGTGATGACAAGGTCATGTGTGGCACACATCTTGAGGAGCAGCAGGCCATTACTGTTACACTTTCCAGTGCCATGTCTCCCAATGACCCCTTCCAAGTTTTGATGGTCTGTTCCCTCTCTGGCATTAAAGTCTCCAAGTATAATGAGCTTGTCTGCCTGTGGGATTGCTGAAATAAGTGCGTCAAGTTCATCGTAGAACTAATCTTTAGGCTATGTGCACACGTCAGGATTTCTGGCAGAAATTTTCCTGACAAAAAACGGACATTTCTGCCAGAAATCCGCATGCATTTTTACCGCGATTTTACAGCGTTTTTACCGTGTTTTTGATGCGGGGTTTTTTTTTCCTTTTTTCCCAATGCATGGAATAGCGGGAAAAACGCGAAAAAAACGCAAAATTAATGAACATGCTGCTTTTTTTACCGCGATGCGGTTTTTTTCGGATCATGTGCACAAAAATTGCAGAATGCATTCTAAATGATAGGATGCATAATGTATGCATTTTTAATGAGTTTTTATAGCATTTTTATCACAAAAAAAGCGAAACAAATGTGAAAAAACCTGAACGTGTGCACATACCCTTAATGTCATCTGGATTAGTCATCATGGGAGCATAGGCACTGATCAGAGTCGTGTGTTTCTTATTTGTCAGTGGGAGCTGAAATGTCATCAGACGGTCGATGATGCCCTCCGGAAGCCTGGTAAGTTTACGAGCAAGATGAGTTTTGATAGCAAATCCCATGCCTGCTTCTCGTCAGTGCTGCCTCGACCACTAGTGAATAGTGAAGAATATGGTTGTGATATATGTATTAACATATATAGCTTCATAATTTTCAAATTTTTTGTCCTTTCTGTTTCTCATTTCTCTTGCTTAAATTCCTATCAGGATTTTGTCTCATCTCAAGTCCAGCTTTTTTTTTTTTCGTCCCATTTTCACTCATTATTTATATATTTATGCCCTAAACATATGTTTTTTCACACACACATTTATAATCTCATTGCTTTAATTTAATTTTTCCGTACTCCCCAGGTGCCATTCCATTTCCCCACTCCCATTTATAGTAACACAATTCCGGTCCTAGTCCTTTCTTCCCCCCTCCAACCATCATTTCCTGCCTTGCCATGGCTGTAGGTCTATATAGACCTTTATCTTCAGCCATTACCATCATTTTCTTTGGTCTTTTGCCCATGCGTGGGTCCCTATTCTCCCTTCTGATATCCGAAAGTTCTCTCACAGGTGACCGCAGTGCGTTCCACTGCGTGCCACTGAGCACAGTTCCGGATATCCCATTAGCATAGGGAGGCCGGACCTGGTGACACACGCAACATTTGACTAATAATATACTCCTTACTTCATGGTCATCGTCACGGCTTGCCGGTCTTCTGCGCACGCGCGGGTCCCCCCTCTCTTCTCTCCCCGGACACCCGGAAGTACTTACACAGGAGATTGCAGTGCTTTTCAGTGTGTTTCGCCGGGCGCAGGTCCATACATTCACACACAGCACAGGGAGGTGGGACCATGAGATGGGCAAAATAATGGACTAATAGGAGCAATCCTTTCACTTAACATCAGGTCTGGACATTACACCAACACAGGGAGGCGGGACCATGAGATGGACACAATATTGGACCAATGGGAGCAATCCTTTCACAACATCTCTAGCACCTTGGTGTATATATATTTCCCCTACACCTGAGTACCTCCACACCCCGGAGGAAGCTACATAGCGAAACAGCGCTTGTCGGGTGAGGGAGTCACTCCTGCAGCAGATAATCGTGCACACTACCATTGAGGCACAATCCAAGGTTCCGTCTAATACAAGGTAACCTACATTGCTACTAAGCCTTTTTTATTTATATATATACCTATATGTACCTTATAGACGTCCATATCTCTATATTACTTTCCACCATTTCTTCCTTGGATGATTTTTCTTTTAACACACTGATTTATTTTGTGCCACTAATATTGGTCAGCACTCAGCACATTATTGGCCAATATACTGTATATACATGTTTTAGGTTTTGAACTAGCATTTAATATCACCTTTGCTAAATTTAGGTAGGCTGAAACTGCTATATTAGCAGTCCCAACTAAGGTAGTTACCACCATTAATACTGTTTTGTTGTTTTTTTTTTATTTTTGCACACTGAATTTTTTTGCACACTGATTTCTTTTGTGCCACTAATATTGGTCAGCACATTATTTGCCAATATTTATACATATTTTAGGTTTTGAACTAGCATTTAATATTACCTTCGCTAAATTTAAGTAGGTTGAAACTGCTATACTAGCAGTCCCCACTAAGGAAGTTACCACCATTAATACGGTTTGTGTTTTTTTTATTTGTTTGTTTTTTCTGCTAGTTTGGGAGTTCTGAGCCTTTCATGTGAATTCAACTCTTCTGCTGTAGGATTACCCCCTTCAACTATTGGAGGCTTATACCCTGTCCTTTTCAATGATTTTATATGTTAAATGTTATTAATAAAGATAATTTTTATTATATTCTTTTTTTGAATCGCACTTCTTTTTTTGCATGGTGATTATCATGTGAAATATGTGGAATCAAAAATTTCTGAAGTGATTAATCACCTATACAATTAAGGACTATGAAAATGGTTGTGTGAGGAATGAATAAGTGTGGTGGAGAGTAGGAGGTCTTGGTAGGATCGAAGATTGCGTGAGGGAAGATATTGGGAGATTAGTTCAGAGATATAGGGAGTGGACTGGTTGTGGATGGCTTTGTTGATCAGTGTTAGTAGTTTGAACTGGAGTAGCGAGGAGAGAGGTGGATTAGGCGGGCAGCAGAGTTGAGGTCAGACCGGATTTCGTAGAGGTGAGGGCTAATTTGAAGGCAAATGTAGCTTGTTTGAAAGCAGTGAAGTTGTCTGGCAGGCGTGTTTTCTTCCAACGCCACTCTCGACCCTGGATGATTGTCGAAGTTTTTTGGTGAGATTGTTATGCCAGGGTTGCCTATTGATTCATCGCACTTTGCCATGCATGAGAGGGGCAACCGAGTCTATGGCTGATGTTAGGGTGGCATTATAGAAAGCGGTGGTGCTGTCCGTGTCTTGGAGTGAAGATATGGAGGACAGAGGTAGAAGAGAGTCAGAGAGTCTGTGAATGTCTAGGTGAGCAAGGTTTCTGCGAGGATGTGCTAGTGGCTGGACATGGGGGGTGGGTGAGGAGGACAAGGATGAGAAGGTGAGAAGATGGTGGTCAGATAGGGGGAAGGGAGAGGTTGTGAGACTAGATAGTGAACAGAGATCTAGTGTATATCCGTCTGTGTGGGTGGCTGTGGAGGACCACTGAGTAAGTCCTAAGGATGAGGTAAAGGACAGGAGTTTGGAGGATGCTGACTGGCAGGTGTCTGTAAGGATATTCACTTCACCCATGATGATGATGGGGATGTCAGCAGAGAGAAAGTGAAGAAGCCAAGTGGAAAATTGGTCAATGAAGGCAGTGGCTGAGCTCAGTGGTCAGTGTATAACAGCCATTTGGAGATTAGAGGGAGAGTAGATACGGACAGAGTGAACCTCAAAAGAAGGGAGTATAAGAGAGAGTGGAGGTTGGATAGGGTTGAAGGAGCCGTTTTTAGAAAGAAGGAAACCCACTCCTCCGCCATGTCTGTTGCCAGAGCGAGGAGTGTGGGTAAATTGGCGGCCACCGTAACTCATTGCAGTAGGGGAGGCCGTGCAATTTTCCATCACAGTTCTCCCTTTTGTCACCCCTCTGCCTCTTCCTGTCTGTTTTGGTGCTGCCGATCTCTCTACCTCAGCGCTTCTGGCCTTGCTCTGCATGCTAGCTTCCCAGCTTCGGTCGGAGTCTTCGTTATTAACCACCTAGTCTTCCACCACTGCACCCAGTTTTAGAGATTACGGAAATGTTTGAAGGCCACTGCGTGGCTGAAAAATTGAAGCCTACACAATTTTTTAAAGCTTTTTCTCAATCTTAAAGATCATAGAAATGTACTCTACACTATGGAATAGTGTATGGCTGAGAAATGTAGCCCAGGAAAATGTTTCAACAATTTTTGGATATGTTATATAAGACAAAAAAAGACCTAAAAGTGTGTAATACTTGATGGATCAAAATATATTCAATTTTTTCAGCCTCAACAAAAGAAGCAGAAGCTATATATTTGCCAACGGACTGCACAGGCCTATTCTCTGTTTACTGACTGGATTCTGTCACTCTCCCTGCTCCTGTGACTCTCTCTTGATCCTTAGGGAAAATGCACATATTATGTGATACAAACAACAAAGCAAACGATTAGCCCCTAGAAGGGCTGATAGTGTGATGGCTCCTCTTCACCACCAGTATCAACACTACAGTCTTCTGATTCATTATGCTTTGCACACACAGCCCTAGACAAGCACTCTCTCCCTTCAGTACGAAGTGTCACAGACCTGTGCAATGGCGTCAGTGTGCCAGGACACCATTGTCCTTTTATAATCCCTGATGATGTCAGATGGCTTGCCAATCACAGAACATCCACAAACAAGATGGCTAAGGCATTACAGTGACTCACAGGCAATCCCCTCATGCTTATTAGCTGCATGGCAGGTGCCAAAGATGCGGGGCAGGGATTTGAGCTTTAAATCGAGCACCGCCCATTGCTCACTGAGTTACAAGCACATCCAAGCACCATGATACTTGAGTGATAAAAGAGTATCACTAAGTACGTTCGTTCGCTCATCCCTAGTTAGCAAGAATGTCAAGCAACAGTGCTGATAGTGCATACCTTAGGTGTAATGCGCATCTATGGTCAAACATGAAAGAAAAAACATTCAGCGATAGTAACAAAAAAATTGATAGGAACAAACATAAGTAAAAAAAATGATTCTCTCTTCAAGCAAAATAGCAGTCAAGAATATAGAATGTGTAAAAAGAATAAGAATTACTAAATTGGCACTATAAGATAAATAATACTACTCCTCTATCCATACCTGGGTGCTCATTATTCCTAGTTCTACTCAGTAAAATGAATACACTAAAATAATTTCTGGTATAGACAGAGCAAACTGACAATTTCTATCATGTTTGCCTAAGATTAATATTCCAGAATGATAATGAAATCCAAGCATTGTCTGACTGTGTGCAAATGGAAGTAATGAAAGATTGCAGCCAATTTGAGGAAATGGACTTTCTTTTTTCTCTTAGAAATGACTTGTTAGTACATTGCTTAGATGAATAGAGATTAATGGATTATAGAAAAATATCCATCTTTATATTTTGAATAAAGTGTTTATAAGGAATAAAATCTTTTTAAGAACTTAAAAAACTGCTATATGTGTGCGCTGTCAGTGGCTTCTGTAGATTTTTTTACAACTGCCGGACTGCAAAAATTTCAGTAACAGCTTAGTCAATTACACTTCTGAACAATAAAGAAGAAAGAAAAATTGTGATTTTATGGAAACTACAATATTAGTGATATGCAAATGCTGAAAGCAATAAACAGTTTCCAAGCATTTATTCAATATCTAATATGAGTGCCACACACAGAAATACGCACACTTACACGCTTGGCATGCTATCGCTGAGTTTATTAATGGTTATTTGAGGAATGTCTGTCATGCCACTTTGAAAGCAACTGTGCACACAAATCATCAAGATCCACTGCTGGCAGCACAATTTGCCATTACCAACCAATGATGGCCAAGATGTGCTAAGTGGGAGACAAGTCCTGCAAGCCATGGTGTCACATTTAGGCCACACATACTGCTCACAACATTCTGCTCAACATGCTGCCTAGTGTTGTAGTTTTAAAAATTGCTCCAGGGATAGTGTTTAGAAATTACCAGAGCAAATTAATGTAAAACTGATATTATTAGTGTACCTTGAATGATGACCATATGAATCCGGCTACCATACATTATGCCATCCAACACCATAATCCTGTGATAAGACCGTTATGATGCTCCTTCTTGAAGGCCTCTTCATGGTGTTGCCCATATAGTCTCCAAAACTATCTCCAGCTATAACTGTATCCGAAACGATAACAGGATTCATCACTGAAGATGATAGACCTCCATTTCATCTCCCTTTCTCATTTTCTTCTGCAACCTATAGCCTTTGAGAGTGGTACTGTGAGGTCAATGCAGCAATGTGGCTGGACATCTGGCAAATTACATCTTAAACTATGTCATTGATCATTTGCAGATCTTAGCAGCACCTGCTGCTTCCTTAATTTTCATAACCTTATAGCTTTATCAGTTAGTTAAATTACTTAAAGGGGTGGTCCAAAATACAAATGAATTTTCATCCTAAAGGGGTGATGAAGTGAGATTATCAGAGGTGGAGATTGTTGTCATCAGCCAAAGACATCAAAATCCTGTATCAAAAAGATCCTCAGGGGCAAATCAACTTTTTCTGTGGTCAGCTCTGAGGCAGGTAATGCCACACGTGTTGTTGGTGAAGGAAAGGAAACTCAACCGCGCCTGGAAGGTCTGGCTGTGGTGGTGTGTGTGCTTCTCATGTGTGAGAATTCTTTGGCACATTGCTGCTAGATGATTCTTTGGCATTGTGCAGGCTCTGCAAAAGGAAAATAAACCATGTAACTAGGAACTACTGACTGCCATCAGCATTTGAAGCAGCATCACATGCTCATCTTACAAAATCAAGCAGAACAGCTATCAGAGCAAGCCTTAACCAGTCATCCACTGGTTTGCCACCTAAACTCTTTCTTGGTCAAGATGCTGGTGGTTCAGTTACTGCGAAAAATACATACCATGAGATACGGCCTTCCCAAACCCCTGTCTGATGACAAATGCTCACTTAGCAGGATGCAGAAGGCCTCCACTGATAAAGGCAAGGGGCAGCACAGGTGCAAACTACTTGATAAAAACAACCACCCCCACACCAACCAAACTTTGCAGGTGTTGACTACCTAGTAGAAAAAATGCACATTGATATAACTCACATAGGGCACCATAGGGCACCAGTCACACAGGTAAGTGTGATGCACAGTGTCTGGTATGCAGCCTATTAGTGACGCCCCTTTATTAACAGGCGGGCTGCCCAGCACCATAGTATGCAGCACACTGTGACAGACGTCCCAAAAAAACCTAACCAAAAAAAAAGAGGCCAGGCCACATCCCGCAAAAAAAGATATGATATAGTGCAAAAAATTAATGCATATGATAAACACATACATTATATGAGGTATTGGTTTAATACTTTGGCCAAAATAAAGTAAGCTCAGTTGCAACCCAACGTCAAGGGTCCTCATAATCTTGCGAGTCCTACCACTAATATCAAAAAACAGTTAACACAGAAAAAACTCAGAAAAAATACATGCCATGAGATACGGCCTTCCCAAATCCCTGTCTGATGACAAATGCACACTTAGCAGGATGCAGCAGGCCTCCACTGATAAAGGCAAGGGACAGCACAGGCGCAAACTACTTTATAAAATCCACCACCCCCACACCAACCAAACACCTCATATAATGTATTTGTCATCAGACGGGTCTGGGAAGGCCGTATCTCATGGTATGTATTTTTTCTGAGTTTTTTTCTATGTTAGGTGCAATTACTGCCTTACCACCTTAGGCTTCTGTTTCCTTTTGAGAAATTATAACATGTGCTAAGCCTCACTGAAAGATACTAAGTCACCATTGTTTTTCAGAGAAAGGGGTGCCCACTCTATGTTTTCACAGGCAAGAGAATGTAAGCCACTCTTTCAACTTGTTTTTGAGCATTAAAGTGCACTGGACAGTAGATATCTGGAGCAATAACAATACATGATTTTCATGGACCACTAAGTGAATGTTATCAGCGGCAGTGATCTGTGAGAATGTGGACTGTCTTGCTCCATTCCTGCAACGAAGACGACCACCATATACATAAGTGTAATGTGAATAATGTTATGTGGCTCTATGCATTTAATGTGTATTTGTATAATCCCTATGTAATGTGTCATGTAATGTGTAGCATAGCAAGACTAATGCAGGAGTGTATATGAATAGTTGTATATATAATAGGGGAAAAGGTTATTAGTAATATACTGTAAGGACAGGAAATAGATAAGGAATAGTTAATGTTAGATACAAGCCCACAGATGGGAGAACAATAGAGTTAATAAAAGGGGAATCACTTCTTAATTTAGTAAGTCAGTGATAGTTGAAAAGATAAGCAAGTTCTCTGTTGAGGTCAAGTGCAGTGGGCTGCTAGGGCCAACATTGGTCTATCACTCAGGCAGTGAATTGTCATATAACCCATTCGTGCGAATACTCTAAGGTGGAAGGTAACAAAATCCAGGTGCAGACAGCAGGAAAAGGGGTGCTCCATGCAGAACGAGCGCTAGAGTTATGTCCGGTACCTGAGAGAAAGACGGTAACCTGTTGTGCCCTATCCCATAAGCTCCACTGTAATAACCATGAACTGTTCAGTAAAAGTTTGACTGTTGAAAAGCACATATTGTCCCCTGGATTGTCTGTAATGGTTCCGGAAGATGGAAGTCTGGAGTCAGCGAAGGCCTACGGCCCAAAAGTGAGTGTGATGCACCCCACACATAACAGCACTCAGACTAGGACACAGTTTTCTGTATGGTGCCAAAGCGTGCAGGAGCAGCTGCTCACCCATGACTACCCCACTTGGGCACCTTACAGATGCACCACTGTAACTAGGACAGATGGTGCAACTTCCGCGACTGGGACCTACCTTCAATTCCACCGCCAATTGATCGTTATCTGTCTCCTCCTATACCTCCTCAAGATCCTGTTCAATTAACATGACCCCATCCCCAAGAGACACAGGTCACATCATTGATTCCACAGACTGATATCTCTCTTTTCATTCATACAAGCCAAAATAATGAGTTTTACAGCTTGAAAGCCTGTGAAGAAAAGCCATACTGTGGATGAGTTGCTGCTGTGCATCAAAAGCCAATTCACCCAATGGTTCGCTCTCCCTGAACTGTAGCTCAGAATTGTCATGAGCAACAATTTGCTGGAACATTCTGGCTGCCTGAATTCACACTCCAAGCATGGCTCATGTCCTGAATTTAATTGTGTAACATGTTTTTCACAAATGTACCTGAATGAAGAAGGTGATATCTATGGCTAGGCAAGTGTCAGCTTGGTAGAGGCTCATCACACGTGTCAAAACAAGACTTTGCAAAAAGAAAATAGGCTGCCAAGGCACCACATGGTATGCAACATCAAATATGGGGAAAACAAAATATTTTTTGTATATTACAAATTATATTTATTGTACAAGCAGAAAAACAAATATAGCAATAAAAATTTGAAATCTTGTTTATCATATTGACTCACACAATAAAGTTAATGTCATTAAGGCTAGGTTCACATTGCGTTAATGGGTTAACGCTAACGGACAGCGTTGCACGGCGAAAATGTCGCAATTAACGCCGTGCAACGGGTCCGTTAGCACACCCATTGACAGCAATGTGATTTTTTGCTGAAGCGCATCGCTAGCGCGTGCCATTTTTGGCACACGCTAACGATGTGCCGTTCTTTTGTAGCGCACCTCGGACACTGCTTGCAGCGTCCGCGGCGCGCCCGAGGTCCGTTCCCCGCTCTGGCAGATCGGGGATCTGCGCGAGTGGGGACGTTAACGCGACCCCTAAAAAGACATTGCGTTAGCACAATCCGCTAGCGCTAGCGCTAAACGGATTGCCCTAACGCAATGTGAACCTAGCCTTACATTTTCAGTTTTTCTATATGCTGCATATTTATTTATTGAACAAACTTTTTTACTCCATATACTCATTACACATCTTGCTAAATACCCTTAGGGGTATAGTTTCCCAAAATAGGGTCACTTCTGTGAATCTCCTATGTACTAATACCTTGAGAGTTCTGCAAATGCAAAATAGCAATAGGCAACTATTCTAAGAAAATTTGCACTTCAAATGACACATCTTACCTTTTGATACATGCCATATGCCCAAACAGTAGTATACGACAACATATTGGGTATTTCCAATATATTGCATAAAATTTCTAAATGCTTGTAGGAGGGTATGCATCATATTGTGTGATAGAAACTACTGTGGATACATTAATCTGTGTGGTGAAAACTTCTGTGGGGGCATCATACTGCATGGAGGTATCCTAACTTGTGTGGGGCCATAATACTGTGTGTGAGGGGCTTTGGGGTCAACATTCCATCTATGGAGGAGCTGTAAGGGCCATAAAACTGTGTGATGGGGCTGTAGGAGTAATCATACTGTGTGGAAGGGATTGAAAGCCATCATATTATGGTGGGGGCTGTGAGTCTCTCCTACTGCCGGAGTATCATACAGTTTGGAGGCTGTGAGCCATCATACTGTGTGTGTGAGGGCTCTAGTGCCATCATACTGTGGTGGTGGCTATGGCTATGGTGCTAATATACAGTGAGGGGTGATTTGGGCCACCACACTTTGTCTTCACTGGACTGTAAGTGCACCATCCTGTGTGAGAGGACTGTGGAGGCATAATATTGTGTGGAGAGACAGTGAGGGCATTATGCTACAGCTCTGGCAAAAATTAAGAGACCACTGCAAAATGTTCAGTTTGTCTGATTTTTCTCTTTATAGGTATATTTTTGAGTAAAATGTAAATGCAGCGCCCCAGAGTCCTGGTCGTTGAAGTACTGTGGCTCCGCCGCTAAGGGGGGCTATGGTACGTCTGATGGCACTGAAGGAGTTCATCTGACCAGGTATCACATACACCAATACATTTCACAGTCGGGCCTCCAGGGGGAGCTAAGGGTGCTATTCATTAGGCCACTCCTCACATACTGGTAAAACTGGGGGTCAGGCAGGAAGTTAGAGAGAACGCTGACTGGGTTGGAACCAGGCAACACCTTGTGGCAGAGGGTGTTGCAGGGGAAGATTCGGTAGGGTCCCTGTCAGGGGTGGGATCCTGACAGAGGCCTGGCAAACAGAGAGAAAGCTACGGGACCGCGCCTGCACTTGATAGCGGCGGTGCCCTAAGAAAGGACAAGAAGCGAGATTTATTGTGCTGAGTGAGAAACGAGATCAAAGCAAGAAGGAGAATACCAGTAGGAGTCGTGCTGTAAGATCGAGGCAACATCCTACTGAGGCGTAAACAACCGGCGGCCGGAACGCCGAGGAGGTACAGAGCTCTAAGCCATACTTCAAACCAACGGCAGGACAGTCAGTCACAGGCGGGCTGTCTCACTTAAATCACCTACGCAGACATAGGGGGCAACCTTTGGGGAGGGGCGACTCTAGGGTCCCGGAAGAGCTCCGAGCCTACCCGTCATAAGGGTGCGTCCCAACCATAACACCGGGGAGGGACGGAGGATTAGCAGAAGATCATCTAATCGAGTTGTGAGGGAACACGAGAAACAGACACAACAGTTGTGGGGACTATCCCGTAAGCACAGCAGGGGAGGACCACAACACATAGCGCTAGCAGGAAGGCACAGATTTCCACCTGCAAGGAGAACTCTGGAGGTGCCATTGGACCGGCCGGACTTGCGCAGCCTGGTGAACCATATTCCGGACTGAGGACCCAGAGACCTTCAGTAAAGAGGTAAAGAGACTGCAACCTGGTGTCCTCGTTATTTACTGCACTGCACCACCACCACTATCCACATCTATTACTGTACGCCCCTCAGCAGGGTCACGGACCGGGTCTAGCCACCGTGACAACCCCAGAGCAGAGACTCAGAGGCCCGGTACCGGGTACCCCTCGGCCCTGCGGCAGTGGGGGCGCTACATAAATTTTTCATTTATTCTATAAACTTCTGACAACGTGTCCGAATTTCTAAGCAATAAATTTTGTATTTTTTTTCTGAAATGGAGAAATGGTGAAAAAAAAAAAAAAATGTTTTCAGACTTCAAATAGTACAAAGAAAACAAGTTCATAATCATTTAGAAACAACAATATTAATGTTTTAACTCAGGAACAGTTCAGAAATCAATATTGTGTGGAATAACCATGATTTTTAATCTCAGCTTTTATGTGTCTTGCCATGCTTTCCACCAGTCTTTCACAGTGCTTTTTAATTATATATATAAGGGGCGCACCCCTGTATAGGTCATGAAAACAGGGTGCAAAAACCTGGTCTGTAATGAATAATAGAACCACAAGAGAGAAAAGACTGGACCAATATATCAAACTTTAATTGCACCTCAAAAAAGACAAACACATAATAAAACCACTTAAAACAAGGCCTGAACACTGGACCAAATGACCATCACCCCTATATATAATGTATATGGAACAGCATAATTAACATATAAAGTGCTTGATCAAATAACAATAATGTACCAATATACAGTGTCTCCTATCCATAATTACAATAACCCCAATAACAGAATGATATACAGGCTTAATATTACAAATATAAGGAAAGAACCAAAATAATAACACACATTAACCTGTAGTCATATGTATATGTTGATATAACCCCATATAATAGATATAGTAAACTGCAGTATTATCTTAGCATGCTCAATACCCCAACAATAATGGTACCAATAGTTCTCTCATGATATTGACTTGGGCTATACGCCCAAAGTCCCAACCAAGTGTGAACCGAGCCTGCCCACAGTAATCTGTGGAATATGCTGCAAGGTAAAAAGCAATAGATTCACAAGCTCAAAGCAAAGCATGGGAAAGTAATTTCTAAAGAAAATTGCCAAAGACAAAGCACTGGTGCTAAGGAATCATATACCATGGGTAGAGATGCTTAGAGAAGATAGGAGACACGCCAAGGGATGAGGTAAGAGCCCCACGCGTATCGCTGTAGGCACAGCTTCGTCAGGCGATACGCGTGGGGCTCCGGAAATGGCAGACATGTACTGCATCCAAAGTGCTGCCATCTTTTGAACACAGGTGATTCCCATGTGTTCACTGAACCGTGCAGAATCACAGCATCCTATACATTGCACGGGTGAGATTTCTCTCATGGAGACTCGTGTCTACGCAAGATAAATTGACATGATGGGGTCTGGAGAGACGCGCCGCATGTCAGTCTCCGCGGATGAGGTGCGGTTGTCAGTGCACGCATAATAGAGATGGAATTTCTTGAAATCCCATCCACTATACTGTAGCATCTGGCCGTTGAGGGTTGGACGCTGCACAAGTACACAGCAGCCGATCCGCAGCGTTTGCTGATTGTGGGCACATACCCTTAGAGCTTTTGCTGTTTGTTTTTTTACAGTATGCATTTTGTCTACAGTACATGTTTAATAAAGTTAGTTTTATTCCCCAAAAATGCAGCGAAAAACAACGTTGCTATATTTGCAGCATTTTTTTAACTTTTTCATTGCTTTCTATGGGTGAAAAAAATTGCTGAAAGAAGTGACACTGCAGATTTAAAAAACACTACAGTTGTGAAATTTAGTCAGGAAAAAATAAAAGGGTGTGCAGGAGATTTGTGAAAATCTCAGTTTTTGCTTGTGCTGTAAAATGCTATAAACTTATTTGCAGAAGAAAAAGCTGCAAAAATTCTGCATATGAACATGGCGAAAAGCTGCTTTTTAGGGTATGTTGCACGTGTTGTCGTTTTGCCTCTGATGCGTTTTTTGCGCGCTTTGATGCGCTTTTTTGCGTGGTTTTGGTGCGTTTTTTATGTGTTTTTGTATGCGTTTTTGAAAGCTAAATGAAGATGTATTATTGAGCAAAAAAAAATTGTGATGTAGTTTCTTATTCAACCTCCTCTTTTACATTTGTCCAACCCACACTCCATTACACACATAGATAGATAGATAGATAGATAGATAGATAGATAGATAGATAGATAGATAGATAGATAGATAGATCTATAGATATATGAATAGATAGATCTATGTATCTATCTAAAGATATACAGTTACAGTATATGAAAAGTTTGGGCAACCCTATTAATCTTAAGCTTAATGTATTATAAAAATTGGTTTTTTTGCAACAGCTATTTCAGTTACATATATCTAATAACTGTTGGACACAGTAATGTTTCTGCCTTGAAATGAGGTTTATTGTACTAACAGAAAATGTGCAATCTGCATTCTAACAAAATTTGACAGGTGCATAAGTATGGGCACCTCACCAGAAAAGTGACATTAATATTTAGTAGATCCTCCTTTTGCAAATATAACAGCCTCTAGTCGCTTCCTGTAGCTTTTAATGAGTTCCTGGATCCTGGATGAAGGTATTTTTGACCATTCTTCTTTACAAAACAATTCCAGTTCAGTTAAGTTTGATGGTCGCCAAGCATGGACAGCCCTCTTCAAATGATCCCACAGATGTTCAATGATATTCAGGTCTGGGGACTGGGATGGCCATTCCAGAACAGTGTAATTGTTCCTCTGCATGAATGCCTGAGTAGATTTGGAGTGGTGTTTTGGATCATTGTCTTGCTGAAAGATCCATCCCCTGCGTAACTTCAACTTTATCACTGATTCATGAACATTATTGTCAAGAATCTGCTGATACTGAGAGGAATCCATGCGTCCCTCAACTTTAACAAGATTCCTGGTGCCGGCATTGGCCACACAGCCCCAAGGCATGATGGAACCTCCACCAAATTTTACTGTGGGTAGCAAGTGTTTTTCTTGGAATGCTGTGTTTTTTTGCCGCCATGCATAACGCCTTTTTGTATGACCAAAAAACTCAATCTTGGTTTCATCAGTCCACAGGACCTTCTTCCAAAAAGAAATTGGCTTCTCCAAATGTGCTTTTGCATACCTCAGCCAACTCTGTTTGTGGCGTGCTTGCAGAAACGGCTTCTTTCGCATCACTCTCCCATACAGCTTCTCCTTGTGCAAAGTGTGTTGTATAGTTGACCGATGCACAGTGACACCATCTGCAGCTCTCTGCAGGTGGTCTGAGAACTGTCCTTGACTGATCTCACCATTCTTCTTCTCTGCCTTTCTGATGTTTTTCTTGGCCTGCCACTTCTGGCCTTAACAAGAACTGTACCTGTGTTCTTCCATTTCCTTACTATGTTCCTCACAGTGGAAATTGACAGGTTAAATCTCTGAGACAGCTTTTTGTATCCTTCCCCTGAACAACTATGCAGATTGTACATTTTCTGTTAGTACAATAAATCTCATTTCAAGGCAGAAACATTACTGTGTCCAACAGTTATTAGATATATGAAACTGCAATAGCTGTGCAAAAAAAAACAATTTTTATAAAACATTCAGCTTAAGATTAATAGGGGTGCCCAAACTTTTTCATATAACTGTATGTATGGATAGATATATCTATGGATAGATGTAGATAGATATACTGTATGGATAGTTAGGCTACTTTCACACATCAGTTTTCTTCCGTCAGGCAGGATCCGGCGAACTTTTGAAAAAACGGATCCATTGCAAATAGTGAAAAACTGATGCAACTGAACCATTTTTTTTAGAGAGAGAAAGAACGGAAAATGTGCATGATTTGAATGGAATAATGCATGAAAAACCGGATTAGGAGGCTGGATCAGTCACTGGGCATTTTTTCTCCCGACAGAAAAAACGTTCCTCTGTATGTTTTCTCCGTCCACCGGAAACAGCTTTTTTGATCGATCCGGCACAAAACGGATGAAACGTGTGGCCATCAGGCGCAATTTTTATTATTATTGTTATTTTTATTATTATTATTTATTTATATAGCACCATTAATTCCATGGTGCTGTACATGAGAAAGGGGATACATACAGGGTTATAGATATCGTTTACAGTAAACAGGTTTACAGTGACAGACTGGTACAGAGGGGAGAGAACCCTGTCCTTGCGGACTTACATTCCATGGGATAGTGGGAAAGAGACAGAAGGTAGGAGTGAGGCGGCGGCTCTGGCGGTGGTGAGGCGGCGGCTCTGGTGGTGGTGAGGCGGCGGCTCTGGCGGTGGTGAGGCGGTGGCTCTGGCGGTGGTGAGGCGGTGGCATGGTTATTGTAGGCTTTAGTCTTTCCTGAAGAGATGGGTTTTCAGGTTCCGTCTGAAGGATCCGAGGGTGGTGGATAATCGGACATGTTGAGGCATGGAATTCCAGAGGATGGGGGATATTCGGGAGAAATCTTGGAGGCGGTTGTGTGAGTAACGAATAAGTGTGGAGGAGAGTAGGAGGTCTTGGGAGGATCGAAGATTATGTGAGGGAAGATATTGGGAGATTAGTTCAGAGATATAGGGAGGGGACAGGTTGTGGATAGCTTTGTAGATCAGTGTTAGTAGTTTGACCTGGATTTGTTGGGGAATTGGGAGCCAGTGGAGGGATTTGCAGAGGGGAGAAGCAGGGGAGTAGCGAGGAGAGAGGTGGATTAGCCGGGCAGCAGAGTTGAGGACAGACTGGAGTGGTGCAAGAGCATTAGCTGGGAGGCCACAGAGGAGGGTGTTACAGTAATCGAGGCGGGAGATGATGAGAGCATGCACAAGAGCTTTGGTAGATTGTGGGCTGAGGAAGGAATGGATTCTGGCAATCCGCAATCCGGCAGTAATGCAACTCTATGAGAAAAAAATGGATCCGGCGGAAAAAAAAGGATCCGTTTTTTTCAAAACTGGCCGGATTGTGCCTGATGGCAAAAACCAGGTGTGTGGAAGTAGCCAGATAGATATATGGATAGATATATCTATGTATCTATAGATATGACTATCTATCTATAATATATCAATTGCAAGGCCGATGTTTATTAATGAACATGTTTAATTAAAAAAAACTGAAAAAAAGCCTCCCACGCAATTTTCTGCTCCAGAGGGGGAAAGCCGATGGTCAGGGGCCAATATTTGTATCCTGGGAAGGGGTTAATACCAATGGCCCCTTCCCAGGCTATGAATATCAGCCCGCAGCTGTCTGCATAGCCTTTACTGGCTATTAAAATAGGGGGACCCAAAAAAAAGACGTGGGGTCACCGTATATTTTATAGCCAGAAAGGCTACGCAGACAGCTGATATTCTGATATGACTGATATTCATAGCCTAGAGAGGGGCCATGGATATTTGCCTCCCCCTGCTACAAATACCAGCCGCCAGCCACCCCATAAATGGCACATCTGTTAGATGCGCCAATTCCGGCACTTAGCCCCTCTCTTCCTACTCCCCTGTAGCGGTGGGATATGGGGTAATAAGGGGTTAATGTCACCTTGCTATTGTAAGGTGACATTAAGCCCGGTTAATAATGGAGAGGCGTCAATAAGACACCTATCCATTACTAATCCTATAGTAGTGAAAGAGTAAAAAAAAAAAAAGACGCAGCCAGAAAAAGTATGTTAATATTCTTAATTTCACAGAAAACCAAAGAGTAAATATTTGCTATAGGTCAAGGGAATCAAGAATGCAGAAAAAACGACCTAAAATCCTTTTAGATATAATGGATAAAACACAACTTTTAATCAATATCTTTAAAACCATGAAGAACAACCACAGACATACACAACAGACAACCGTGCTCCCTAGCAGCAACCCTGTTACAAACCCTGATAGTCACTACCTGTCAGCGGAGGTTGGCACCCTGAATTATATCGAGATTGGCGCCCCCGCTCCTCGTAGTCTGTCCCTAAATCTCCTGTTATAGTCTAGGCTAATGTGCCACTAGTACTATCACTCATTCGACAGGAAAATGGATAGGGATAGAATAATGCCAATTGTGGCTATGGCTTAATCAAAAAGAGCTGCAGCAGGGTGGGAGACAGAGGTAGAAAAGTGCAAAAAAGTGCAAAAAATAGTGCAAAGTGAACATAAATGCCTTACTAGACTGCTACCTGCTTTCTCAATGCCTGACACCTATCCATTACTAATCCTATAGTAGTGAAAGAGTAAAAAAAAAAGACACAGCCAGAAAAAGTATTTTAATATTCTTAATTTCACCATACTTACCATACTCGATCGCCTGCAAAAAATTAAAATAAACCAACCGTATACTCACTTTCCATCGTAGTCCAATTAATAACGAGTGTCCCATGACGATCTCCCCTATAGACCAGTGACATTGCTGAAGAGGTTACCTGAGTTCATTGGTCTCACTTTATGGCAAAGCTGTGTGGGAATTTTCCCACACAGCAGTGCCACAAGTGAGAGTAGAGACTATTTCTCACAGAGGCGAAGGGATACAGCGCGGAAGGATACCTTCCATCATTGTATCATCGGAGCCCCTGGAGAGCGGTCGCATCAGCTGATGTGGCTGCTCTCCACAGGAAATCGTCATGGGACACTCGTATTAATTGGATTTCTGTGGATCAGGGAGCATATTGTTTGCTTATTATTTTTATATTTTTTACAGGTGAGCAAGGGCTTCGGGGATCAAGGTGATGGTGAGTATGTACTCTATGTTGTATGTACTGTATGTGTTGTGTATATATACTGTATGTCTATATGTATGTGTTGTATCTACTGTTGTATGTTGTATGTACTGTTGTATGCTGTATGTACTTTTGTATGTTGTATGTACTGTTGTATGTTGCATGTACTGTATGTCATATGTTGTAGTACTGTTGTGTGTTGTATGTACTGTATGTCATATGTTGTATGTACTGTTGTATGTTGTATGTACTGTATGTACTGTTGTATGTTCTGTTGTATGTACTGTATGTCATATGTTGTATATACTGTTGTATGTTGTATGTACTGTAGTATGTTGTATGCACTGCATGTCATATGTGGTATGTACTGTTGTATGTTGTATGCACTGTATGTCATATGTTGTACTGTTGTATGTTGTATGTACTGTTGTATGTTGCATGCACTGTTGTATGTTGTATGTACTGTTGTATGTTGTATGTACTGTTGTATGTTTTATGTACTGTTGTATGTTGTATGCACTGTTGTATGTTGTATGTACTGTTGTATGTTGTATGTACTGTTGTATGTTTTATGTACTGTTGTATGTTGTATGTTGTATGTACTGTAGTATGTTGTATGTACTGTTGTATGTTGTATGTACTGTATGTACTGTTGTATGTTCTGTTGTATGTTGTATGTACTGTATGTCATATGTTGTATATACTGTTGTATGTTGTATGTACTGTAGTATGTTGTATGCACTGCATGTCATATGTGGTATGTACTGTTGTGTGTTGTATGCACTGTATGTCATATGTTGTATGTACTGTTGTATGTTGTATGTACTGTTGTATTTTGAATGTTGTATGTACTGTTGTATGTACTGTTGTATGTCATATGTTGTATGTACTGTTGTATGTTGTATGTACTGTATGTCATATGTTGTATGTACTGTTGTATGTTGTATGTACTGTTGTAAGTTGTATGTTATATGTTCTGTTGCATAATAATAATAATAATTTTTATTTATATAGCGCCAACATATTCCGCAGCGCTTTACAAATTATAGAGGGGACTTGTACAGACAATAGACATTACAGCATAACATAAATCACAGTTCAAAATAGATACCAGGAGGAATGAGGGCCCTGCTCGCAAGCTTACAAACTATGAGGAAAAGGGGAGACACGAGAGGTGGATGGTAACAATTGCTTTAGTTATTTGGACCAGCCATAGTGTAAGGCTCGGGTGTTCATGTAAAGCTGCATGAACCAGTTAACTGCCTAAGTGTGTATTAGTACAAACACAGAGTGCTATTAACTGTATAAAGTGTATGAGAACATGATGCGAGGAACCTGATTATGTTTTATTTTTATTTATTTTTTATTATTTATTTTTTTTTATTTTTTTTTAATAGGCCACACAGGGATAGTTAGGTTAATGCATTGAGGCAGTAGGCCAATCTGAACAAATGAATTTTTAGGGCACTCTTAAAACTGTGGGGATTAGGGATTAATCATATTATCCTGGGTAGTGCATTCCAAAGAATTGGCGCAGCACGTGTAAAGTCTTGGAGACGGGAGTGGGAGGTTCTGATTATTGAGGATGCTAACCTGAGGTCATTAGAGGAGCGGAGGGCATGGGTAGGGTGGTACACTGAGACCAGAGAGGAGATGTAGGGTGGTGCTGAGCCATGGAGTCCTTTGTAGATGAGGGTAGTAGTTTTGTACTGGGTTCTGGAGTGGATGGGTAGCCAGTGTAATGACTGGCACAAGGTAGGGGCATCGGTGTAACGGTTGGTGAGGAATATGATCCTGGCTGCAGCATTCGGGACAGATTGGAGCGGGGAGAGTTTGGTAAGAGGGAGGCCGATTAGTAGAGAGTTACAATAGTCCAGACGAGAATGAATAAGTGAAACAGTAAGAGTTTTTGCAGAGTCGAAAGTAAGAAAAGGGCGAATTCTAGAAATGTTTTTGAGATGCAGATAAGAAGAGCGAGCCAGTGATCGGATGTGGGGGGTGAATGAAAGCTCGGAATCAAGGATGACCCCAAGGCAGCGGGCATGTTGCTTTGGAGTAATGGTGGAACCGCACACGGAGATGGCAATGTCAGGCAAAGGTAGGTTAGTAGAGGGAGAGAACAGGAGGAGTTCAGTTTTTGACAGGTTCAGTTTCAGATAGAGGAAGGACATGATGTTAGAGACAGCGGTAAGACAATCACTAGTGTTTTCTAAAAAGGTCGGCGTGATAACAGGAGAAGAGGTGTATAATTGGGTGTCTTCAGCATAGAGATGGTACTGGAAACCAAATCTACTGATTGTTTGTCCAATAGGGGCAGTATACAAAGAGAAGAGGAGGGGGCCTAGGACAGATCCTTGAGGAACCCCAACAGTAAGGGGAAGGAGAGAGGAGGAGGAACCAGCAAAACATACAGTGAAGGATCGGTCAGAGAGATAGGAGGAGAACCAGGAGAGAACAGTGTCCTTGAGGCCGATGGAGCGGAGCATAGTGAGGAGGAGCTGATGATCCTACAGTATCGAAAGCTGCGGAGAGATCCAAGAGAATTAGCATGGAGTAATGACCATTAGATTTAGCTGTTAGTAGGTCATTAGAGACTTTAGTGAGGGCAGTTTCAGTAGAGTGTAAAGAGCGGAAGCCAGATTGAAGAGGGTCAAGAAGAGAGTTATCTGAGAGATAGCGGGTAAGACGGGAGTGGACCAGGCGTTCGAGGAGTTTGGAGATGAAGGGAAGATTAGAGACAGGTCTATAATTAGCGGCACAGTTTTGGTCGAGGGATGGTTTTTTAAGTAATGGATGTATGATGGCATGCTTAAATGAGGAGGGAAAAATACCGGAAGTGAGAGAGAGGTTGAATATTTTTGTTAGGTGAGAGGTGACAGCCGGGAAAAGGGACTGGAGGAGGTGTGACGGAATGGGGTCACTGGTGCAAGTGGTCGAGCGAGAAGATGCAAGGAGCCTGATTACTTCTTCTTCTGTAACTGGTTCAAAGTCAGAGACTGAACTAGATGCAGTGGGGGAGAGAGGACATTGCATGGTTCTGAAGAGATTGGGAGATGATTTCCTGTGGAATGTGGTCAATTTTTTCCGCGGAGATCCGTGGTTGGGGCCTGCTCTCTTGGGTTGAGTAGGGACTAGAAAGTGTCAAAGAGACGTTTAGGGTTATTTGACAGTGAGGTGATGAGGGTGTTGAAATAGGTTTGTTTGGAGAGGTGAAGGGCACAGTTGTATGTTTTTAGCATGAACTTATAATAGATAAAATCTTCGAGTAGATTAGATTTTCTCCACAGACGTTCGGCGCACCTGGAGCACCACTGCAGGAAACGTGTTTGCAGCGTGTGCCACGGTTGTCGCCGTCTGTGCTGAGTTGTTCTATGTATAGGAGGTGCAGCTTCATCCAGGGCACTTTGCAGGGTTTCATTGTAATGCTTCAGAGCAGAATCAGGACATGAGATGGAGGAGATTGGGGCCAATGAGGACTGCAAGTTCTTCATAAGTTTCTGGGTGTTAATGGCCTGTATGTTTCTATAAGTGTGGAAAGTGGGGGTGACCTGGGCGGGATAGCAGTTCTTGATAGAGAATGAAAGAAGGTTGTGGTCAGAGAGCGGCAGAGGGGAGTTTGTGAAATCGTCCACTGAGCAAAGCCAGGAGAAGACCAAGTCAAGGGAGTTTCCATCTTCATGCGTAGGAGAGTTAGTATGCTGTGAGAGACCGAAAGAGGAGGTTAGAGATAAAAGGTGAGAAGCAGATGGGATAGGGGAGAAGCAATGGGGATGTTGAAATCACCCATGATAAGGGTGGGGGTGTCACAGGAGAGAAAGTGTGGAAGCCAGGTGGCAAAGTGATCCAGGAACTGATGAGAGGGGCCGGGAGGACGATACACCACCGCTACTCGCATGGAGAAGGGGACGTAGAGTCTGACAGCATGGACCTCAAAGGAAGGGAATACAAGTGAGGGTACTTGGGCGATAACTTGGAAGGTACATTTGAAGGTACATACCTGCTCTGTTGTCTGATCTTGGGGAATGAGAAAAGTGTAGTCCACCATATGAAAGAGCAGCAGCAGCGGTGGTGTCTGACTGCTGGATCTGCATATACAGTATATCATATGTTGTATGTACTGTATGTCATATGTTGTATGTTCTGTTGTAAGCTGTATGTACAGTATGTCATATGTTGTGTGTTGTATGTACTGTATGTTGTATGTACTTGTTATATGTTGTATGTACTGTGTGTGTGCATGTGTTTTTGTTTTTTTGCTTTTTTTCATTCAACACATTAGCGGGATGATGGGACTACTACTATCCCATCATTGGCTAATGTGTCAATCACTGTCACTGTAGTAGGCATAGCCCGATGGGACTTGTAGTCAGACAATGCCTGCACGCACACACACACACACACCCAAAGACCCCCCCCGCACAGCCCCGCAGACCCCCAGACAGCCCACAGACCCCCAACAGCCCCGCACAGACCCCTGACAGCCCCACACAGACCCCCGACATCCCCGGCAGACCGCCGGCAGCCCCGCACAGACCCCCGGCAGCCCCACACAGACCTCCGACAGCACCGGCAGACCCCCGACAGCCCCACACAGACCCCCCACAGTCCCAGCAGACCCCTGACAGCCCCGCAGATGCACTGACAGCCCCACACAGACCCTCAACAGCCCCTCAGATGCACCGGCAGACCCACTGACAGCCCGCAGACCCCACCCGCACACACATACACGCACACAGTCACCGCCCACACTCCGCCCACACTCCCTCCTTCCAATCTGTAGCATTTCATCTGCAGCTAAACCGCAGATCTCTTTTACATCTGTGGTTTTGCTGTGGATGTGCCCAACTCAATGCAAGTCAATGGGTGCAGAAACATTGCAGATCCGCACAAAAAATTGACATGCTGTGAAAAAAACGAAGCTGCGTTTCCACGCAATTTTTTCTGCAGCATGTGCACAGCAGATTGCGTTTTCCATAGGTTTACATGGTACTGTAAACCACATGGGAAACTGCTGCAGATCCGCAGCAGAAAATCCGCAACGTGTGAACATGGCCTTACAGTGCCAGCAAAACATAGGAGATTTCCGAAATCTCCTGCATGTGCTTGTTTTTTTCTGACTGAATTTCAGAACTGTAGCACTTTTTAAATTTGTAGCGTGTCATTTCTTTCAGTGTGCTTTCACCCGTAGAAAGCAATGAAAGAATAAAAAAGCTGCAGATATTGCAACGGCATTTTTTGCTGCAATTTTTTAAGTGGTTACGGTGAATTAAACTATTAGGTCTTGTTCACATGTTCAGTATTTGGTCAGTATTTGTAATGCAGAAACAGCAGTGGAACAATGAGAAGCACGTCACCACTTCCGTATTTTTCACCCTCCTGGTTTTGGCTTACACATACGGATAAGATACTCAATGTGTGAATGTGACCTTAAATATACTAGGTAACAAAGCAAGCATCCTCACTCCAAAAAAAGCTGAAAAAAGTGTGAAGAACACCACAAAACAAGCTGAAAAACAGGTGTTTTTAACGCAACATTTTTACTGCCAATAGAAAAGGTTTTGGCTACTGAAAAAAAAGCTGCATGTGAACATAGTCTTACTCTGAAATGCTACTGCTATCTGTGGTGTTACATGGACAGCAGTTGAAATCTACTACATTATCTGTACTCGGGGAGTTATCACTGTGTTATCTGCAGTGTTAAAAAAACATTAAGGGGGGGTGGGGGGCAACTCTATGTCTTGGGGCTTGGGCCCCCAATCTTTTCTGATCCTACCAATTGGCCGACATAAGGCCCTAAATATGGGGGCCACAGTGCGAGCACTGGCTCCAGGCCCCTCCACCAACTGTATCCGCATCCTGCTCATGTAATGTAAACTAAATGTTTGTGTGATTTTACAATGTTAGCATTTGGGGCCCCAGTTTAAACTTTTGCCTAAGGCCCCACTTTGCCTGTCTGCAGGGTCCATTCTAATGTGTGTGGGGGCTTTGGGGGCATTCTATTATGTTTGGAGGTGGTTATAGAGCCCATCATATTATGGGGGGCTGTTGTTAAATCATGCTATGTGAGAGCATCATAATGTGTTGGAAGCAGTGGGGTCAATAATACCTTATGTAGGCTATGGCGGCCAGTAAACTGTAAGGGATTAATTGAGATTACCGTAAATACTCGAGTATAAGCCAAGAATTTCAGCCCATTTTTTTACGCTGAAATTGCCCCTCTCGGCTTATACTCGAGTCATTCCCAGGGGTCAGCAGAGGAGGGGGAGCAGCAGCTGATCCTGGTGCGCTCCCTGGACGTCCCTGGTTCTCCGGGTGCTGACAGCTTCTTCCTGTATTGAGCGGTGACATGGTACCGCTCATTACAGTAATGAATATGGACCCGATTCCACTCCCATAGGCGTGGAGCCGCATATTCATTACTTTAATGAGCGGTACAGGTGACCGCTCAATACAGGAAGAAGCTGCCGGTGCCCGGAGAACCAGGGACATCCGGGGACCATGCCGGGAGCAGATGAGTATGCTGGGGGCAGTGCACTGCATTCACCTGTCCCACGTTCCACCGTTGGCGCCGCTATGTCTTCTGCGTCCTCTGCAGTGACTCTCAGGTCACAGGGCGTGATGACACGATTAGTGCGTGCCGCCCTCTGCCTGAACAGTCAGTGCATAGGACGCAGAAGACGGAGCGGCGCCGACGGTGGAACGCGGACAGGTGAATATATAGCAAGTGCCGGGGACCTGAGCGACGAGAGGTGAGTATGTGATTTTTTTTTTTTTAAATCGCAGCAACAGCATATGGGGCAAATATCTCTATGGAGCATCTTATGGGGCCATGTGCAGCGTTATATGGGGGCAAATATCTCTATGGAGCATCTTATGGGGCCATAATCAGCATTTGTGCAGCATTATATGGGGGCAAAAATCTCTATGGAGCATCTTATGGGGCCATAATCAGCATTTGTGCAGCATTATGTGGGGCAAATGTGTCTATGGAGCATCTTATGGGGCCATAATCAGCATTTGTGCAGCATTATATGGGGCAAATGTTTCTATGGAGCATCTTATGGGGTCATGATCAACATTTGTGCAGCAATTTATGGGGCATATTTTAATATGGAGCATCTTATGGGGCCCATCATGAACTGTATGGAGCATTATATGGGGCTCCTGATTCAATATGGATATTCAAAAACACTTAACCTACTGATGTCTCAATTAATTTTACTTTTATTGGTATCTATTTTTATTTTTGACATTTACTGGTAGCTACTGAATTTTCCACCCTAGGCTTATACTCGAGTCATTAAGTTTTCCCAGTTTTTTGTGGCAAAATTAGGGGTCTCGGCTTATACTCGGGTCGGCTTATACTCGAGTATATACAGTAATCTTTTTTTTAATAGATTAATTATGTTCTGCATATTATGTTAACAGACACAGTTTTCTCCACTTCCATCTAATTTTCTACTATTATTCTTTTCACTGGCCTCCTTTTTAACATTGCAGATTATCCACGCTCAGAGGGCTGGTATGTTACTCATTATCACTTATGAAGTGTTGATTACATAGGGTACATGGGCTCTGATGTTGGCCGCAAACATGAAAAGAAGCATCAGAGGTATGGTTACGAAACAAGGAGTACATTATCATAGACTAACCCTTTAATTGTGCACATTTCATCCAGATAAGTGAAGGGAATTGAATGACAATGCAACTAATTCATGTGCTAATTCTCTGACATCTCCACTGCAAAACACTATGCCGGGGACCTCCATCTATGAAGTCCATTTGCACTAACAGGGCATAAGGAAAAAAGATGTCAACCATTGTTTATGAACCCAATTAAAGCAAATTTCCTAATTCTATCTAACACCACAATCCTTCACGGTGACCTTACTTTAATATACTTAAAGTTCAAATACTTTTTACAGTTCCCTGACAGTTTTAAAGTACAGAGGAACTTTAATTGCCATACTTACTTTTCCCCTCATTTTTATGTTCTCCTTTTTAGTTGACACAGCTGTTGTTTTTCTGGTATTACATCCTTTTCTAAAATTACAATAAAAAAGGAAAAGGCATTGATACACACAGCCGTCTGCAAGGCTTCCTTTAACCGCACCAGGACAAACATCTTTCCTTTCCCTCTTGTGATTTGGCTAAGTCTACACTTTGGCCTATATCTTATCCAATCCTCCTGAATCATTGGCCTGCTGATGTACAGAATGTGCAGTTACGCATAGAACTCACTTAACAACTAATAGCCAAGATAAATGATTTCTGTCTCCAAATGACTTTACACTCTGGAGTCCTACAGAGAACTTCACAACCTTTGAATATCCAGTGGAGAATTCATTACAAGCAGCAGGCTTCTTAATTGGCTTTATGAACGAGCTGATCAAGAGATAAAATGACCTTCTTTTTGGGAAGCAGACTAGTTACAATCTGAATTTTTACATTCAGATGCTGAGAATGTGGTAATATAGCTACAAGACTGACAAGATATGCAATCATCGTAACTATACAACTGCAAACTAATTGGAAACAAAAACATGCAGCTTAGATATGCTTAAAGCATAGTGAACTGTATGGGGCCAATTCATTATGACTGTTGTTGCGGATACCAGGCCTGATGAAGGGCTCATTGGAATATCATGAGCCAATTTCAATAAGAGGTGTACGCCCCGTAGTGAGTTTGGCACATCTTCTGTTTGACGTGCGCCTTCTTGCACCTCACCAGAAATGCTATTCCAGTCGAAACGCCCTCATGTTTGTTGAATTTGATGGGTGGGCATAGCCATGCCCTGTCCTACCACAGCTCCTCACAAGCTCCACCAGTTTTGGTAGAGCCATTTCAACCTGGCGTAAAAATACAGCATTTTTTTGCAACTCCATATTGCACAAAAATTTTGCAACCAATTTTCTGGTGAAAATACTTTGACATCTACTCTGTTTTTTAGTGAAAATGAGAAGTATAAGAGAAAATGCAGATCTTAAGGGGTGGTCTGGCACCTTAAATGTATTTTCTGACTATCTATCCTCACACTCTAATCTCTTTTGTAATTTGCTATACTACAGAATACCATACATTTGTCCCTATGTAGATAATACCAAAACATGCTTTTTCACTGTATTTCCTGTGAAGTTTTGTTTGAAGGAGTCTCAAATATGACTTCATAGGTGGCTGGTGCTGCACCTACTCCCCGCAGCGTCCATTGCCCCTCCTGTTCCAAAATGTCACCAAGGGGCTGCATTGCAGTTTCAATCGCCGCCCACTATGATGACATCCTGGATCCTGAGTGATGAACACTGTAAAAGATTTTCATAAAATTCAAGTAAAATTCAATTCCACTCAAATAAAATTTGCCCAACTCCATTTTTGATAGATTGGAAATTATATGGGAACTGTTCTTTCAGAAACATTTACAAAAGTCAATTTTACAGGGCAACATGAAATTTTGGATCACGGTATATCTTATGAGAGAATACAGCTTCCTTCTCTCTTTATGAACCTCTTCTTCCCTTCCCACCTCTGCACTTACCATGCACTCGGAAAAACTGTCACAACACCATCTCACTCAATTCTGCCAGGGCAGTGAGGTGTCAGGTTATACCTCTTATTCTACTTTATATAGGGAGGGGGCATGAAGAACACAGAGAGAAAACAAGCAGAGGGAGACATAAAATGATCGATGATGAGTGCTCTAGCAAGCTGGATTCACAGTGATCAATACATCTGTTTAATTTCTTCTTTGCTGCTTCTGTCTTTTTGCTAATGATGGAATAAAGAGCAGAAGTCCCGCTGTGTATGGGAAACTTAATAGGAGCTAGTCTCCTCCTACCAGCTCAGCACTAACTGCAAAATAGATTTCTCATGTACATATAACAGCTTTTTCTGAAGGGTTACCAGAAAGTTTATATCATCCTTTAACCCCTACACAACTTTTGATGTACATGTACATAAAAAAGTCAACCCGTATCTTTCCTGGAAAATGATGGCTGATGTAATCAGTCATCATTTCCCATAGAATGTAAATCCGCAAGGACAGGGTCCTCTCCCCTCTGTACCAATCTGTCATTGTAAATTTGTTTACTGTAAACAATATCTATAACTCTGTTAGTAACCCCTTTCTCATGTACAGCACCATGGAATTAATGGTGCTATATACACTCACCGGCCACTTTATTAGGTACACCATGCTAGTAACGGGTTGGACCCCCTTTTGCCTTCAGAACTGCCTCAATTCTTCGTGGCATAGATTCAACAAGGTGCTGGAAGCATTCCTCAGAGATTTTGGTCCATATTGACATGATGGCATCACACAGTTGCCGCAGATTTGTCGGCTGCACATCCCAAAGATGCTCCATACAAGGCAGGATGGATCCATGCTTTCATGTTGTTTACGCCAAATTCTGACCCTACCATCCGAATGTCGCAGCAGAAATCGAGACTCATCAGACCAAGCAACGTTTTTCCAATCTTCTACTGTCCAATTTCGATGAGCTTGTACAAATTGTAGCCTCAGTTTCCTGTTCTTAGCTGAAAGGAGTGGTACCCGGTGTGGTCTTCTGCTGCTGTAGCCCATCTGCCTCAAAGTTCGACGCACTGTGCGTTCAGAGATGCTCTTAGGCCTACCTTGGTTGTAACGGGTGGCGATTTGAGTCACTGTTGCCTTTCTATCAGCTCAAACCAGTCTGCCCATTCTCCTCTGACCTCTGGCATCAACAAGGCATTTCCGCCCACAGAACTGCCGCTCACTGGATTTTTTTTCTTTTTCGGACCATTCTCTGTAAACCCTAGAGATGGTTGTGCGTGAAAATCCCAGTAGATCAGCAGTTTCTGAAATACTCAGACCAGCCCTTCTGGCACCAACAACCATGCCACGTTCAAAGGCACTCAAATCACCTTTCTTCCCCATACTGATGCTCGGTTTGAACTGCAGGAGATTGTCTTGACCATGTCTACATGCCTAAATGCACTGAGTTGCCGCCATGTGATTGGCTGATTAGAAATTAAGTGTTAACAAGAAGTTGGACAGGTGTACCTAATAAAGTGGCCGGTGAGTGTAAATAAATAACAATAATAATAATAATAATTTGCTTTTAACAGCCGCAAATGGAGCAGAGCTTCGCCCTCTGCTGTTAACCTGTATATTACCGCTGTCAATCTCTGATGGCCGCATTTAACATGCATCAGCAGGGAGAGCATCATTCTGCACTTTGCTCATTTCTTTTATGAAAAAAAGCAATAAACAATTTCAGTCCTGTTTGAAATACCTCTCTTTTACAATACGAGATTGGACTAAATATATGAGGTTATTGAGTTTAGGTCAGGAGACCTGCAGGAGGTCTGGGCATCATGGTCTATACTTGGACCATAAAAGTAGAATGTCTGTAATTGGACTTTTCTATTGGGAAACATATTAATGTGCTTTATCATAAAGTTGACTTTTTAGTTTTAAAAACATTTATTATATTTTTCCAAATGAAAAAACACAGAGAAAAGAAAAACAATCAAACGTATTCCTCACACAAGAGTATAAGCTAACATTTTCAAAAAAAAAGTGTACAAATATAATACAAGGGCTTTCCCATCTCATAGATTTTTTTTTTCTTGCCAGGAAAAGGGGGGCAGTAGAAATGCTTAAAATCCACTTACATGCCCACCATTGTTTGCCTACAGCAATTTTCAGGTAAAACAAACACAAATGTGGACATGGAGTGTGTAGCATGCAGTATTTTTTTTTTTTTTTTAAAGTGCATTTTTCAAATATTTATATATTAAAATTATTATGTTAACGTTCTCTATCATATGAGCTGCAATTGCTGACTTAGGAATACCCTCTTAACATTTTTAAAATGCTCATATAATTTTGGTCAGTTATCATCTGCCCATCCATAAAGTAACATGATCACAGCCTTCTGCTTATATGTGTAAATCAGAAAAACATAATGTGATAATGTTTAATAGGTAACCAGGTATCTGTTGGCTATGACCAAAATTGATTTTGCTTATAATCATATGGAGACTCTCAATGCAATAAACAGGAATAATAAAAAAAGTTTCATACATGTAAATCAAAGTTTTGAGTGTCGATAAAATTACTATTGATGCACAGAGATGTATTGATAGCTTAGAAACCACAGCCTTGCTTATTGCTGAACAGAAAACAGCCCTGTATCCCACAGACTAGACACATATTTATGACTCCATTGAGACTTACTGCACTTCATTAATCCACATTTCTTCCATTAAACATTAATAGACTTCTGGGTTTTCAAAGTGGAAATACGGCATATTAAAACAGAATCAAATTAAAATGTATGAACAGATAGAGAATCTGCTGGGTCACGTACAAGTTATACAGCCCACAATAATGGAGCACATCCATGCAAATGACGAGAGCTGTAATATTATACTTTGCTGGTTTAAAGTTATGTCAAATTCATACATGGATAATTACAATCTAATATTATGGGGATCCAAGAAGTATCGTTTCTCCTTGCGGAGAGTGACATGATAAGCATGACGAGGTGAGGAGACTTAAAGCCGCATAAGTCTCCTCACCTTGACATGCTTATCATGTCACTCTCCGCATGGAGAAACGATACTTCTTGGATCCCGGTCAGACGCCTCTCAATCAGCCAAACCAGATCTCCACTTTGCACTGATGAGGGGCAGTACCCCGAAACACAGTGCCTGCAAATTGAGATTCTGGTTTGGCTATTATCCTAAGTCATGTGATAAGGCTCGTTAAAGGGTCGATATTGACTGTTAGGATTGCTACTTCCAATATGTGGCACTAGAGTTCTAGTCCTCTTCCTCTCTGAAGAGACAATTTGCATATTTCCCAGAGGAGCATTGCAGCTTTAAGTCTCCTCACCTCGACATGCTTAACATGTCACTCTCCACAAGGAGAAACAATACTTCTTGGATCCCGGTCAGATGCCTCTCAATCAGCCAAACCAGATCTCCACTTTGCACTGACGAGGGGCAGTACCCCGAAACACAGTGTCTGCAAATTGATATTCTGGTTTGGCTATTATCCTAAGTCATGTGACAAGGCTCGTTAAAGGGTCGACATTGACTGTTAGGATTGCCACTTCCAATAGGTGGCACTAGAGTTCTAGTCCTCTTCCTCTCTGAGGAGACAATTTGCAATCTAATATTATAAAATTAGTGGAGTAGGGATAAGTAGCTTGTTTATCGACATGTTTTCTACTTGTGTTTTTGCTGATTTGTAAAATTTATACAGGTTTAGACACTAAACTAAAGAAAAAGAATGGAAACATTGAGGATAATCAACACTTAATAAGTGATAATAAGTAACAATTATTTTATAAAGATGACAGAAGTTCTTAAACTTTCTGGGATTCACGAAAATAATATAGTCCAATGTCGATTTCGAAAAGATCCATCAACAAGATGCCTTTGATCTCTAGGGGTGTAACATGAATCTGAATTATCGATTGACTGTATCTTGTCCTGTCCAATTTTTTTCCAAGATATTTTCAGCTAAATGAGCATCTGCAGAGTCGCCAATTGTTATGTAAAAAATGTCTATAACTAATGTAAAGCAGATAACCGTGATTTATGAAAAATACGTCATTGGTTTCAACCTTTTGACTACTCAAAAGCAAAAACTTTGAAAAATCCAGTAGTGTGAACGGTGATGCGAATTGCTGTGCTTTTTAATCACTACATGTATAAATGAGAAGGCATTGCTGTTTCCTTGGATGGAATGTCCTTCTTTCTGTCAAAACTGCTTGGAATTTACTGAACTAGCTACAACATTTCTCATGTAAATGGGGACACAATGGCAGCTCCATCTGCAAAGTGAAATAGCAGTGTTAAAAAAGAATATTAAAAAAAAATAATAAATCAGAAACTATAGCTGCTGTATATACTAACTACACACAAATTGAAGTAAAAAAAATGGACATACAAAAATAAAAAATAACTAATTACATCCGTACATGTACATCTGTATAGTAATTTTATGGTAACATGCTATGGGTGACAACTATATACATGCAAAATAAAATTACTGCTAGTAGATTTCCTGAACAGGGTTCTTGGTATATTGCCATTGCGGGGTTAACCTTCAATAGAACATCTAAAAAGGAGTGATATTTGTGTGACACCTGTGACAAAACACTCCGGGATCGCCTTTGCTGGGGTCAAAGGTCACATGGTTTGTGCATTGAATTCTGAGGCGACAGCAGGTTTCTGAGTTGGCTGACCTCAGGTCAGATTTATTAACGTGAAAGCAACATAGAAAAAACAAAACATAAAAATAAATCCTAGCCTGTCCGGCACTAACTAAACAGATACGTTGCTATCTGAACAGCTGGGGGGGCTTCTCCCTCCCAGCTAACAACACACAGTCCTTGAGCACAGCTCTCACTCACGTTTGTCTCACACAGACAGGCAATCTGTGTGCCCCAGGCTGACGCCGGAAACCCTCAGCTGGTCATCCTTTATTCCTGCACTCATTAACCCATCATTATCCTGAAGATACTGAGCAGCCTAATTCACATAGGACCAATACCTGGGCGAGATATACCTGCCCCCGACTACCAGACCAACATGATTCTTACATATCCTCCCCCCCTGCTCAGACCACTCAGGTCGAGCAAGAACACTCTCGAAACAGTGCACTCGGGACAGGGCATCAGCATTCCCCATCTGCACCCCGGGGCGGTGCTCCACCGTGAAAGAGTAAGCCTGCAGGCAAGGAACCACCGGGTTACCCGACTATTACGGTCTTTGTGGAGGTGCATCCACTTGAGAGGGGCATGGTCCGTGACCAGCTTAAACTTCCTACCTGCCAGGTAATACTTGAGGGAGTCGAGAGCCCATTTAATGGCTAGGCACTCTTTTTCAACCACGGCATACCTCTGCTCATGTACATTCAGTTTCCGGCTGAGGTAGAGGACCGGGTGTTCGACTCCGTCCCTCACCTGGGAAAGTACAGCTCCGACCCCAGTATCAGAAGCATCAGTTTGGACCACAAACTCGCTGCTGAAATCAGGAGTCACTAGTACGGGCTGAGAGCACAAAGCTCATTCCAGGCTGTGGAAGGCCTCTCCAGCCGCTGAGGTCCATTTTACCATGACGGAACCCTTCCCTTTGGTAAGATCCGTCAAGGGGGTAGCCATGGCTGCAAAATTGGGTATGAACCGGCGATAATAGCCGGCGATCCCCAGGAAAGCTTGTACTTGTTTCTTGTTCACTGGTTGCGGCCAGCCCTGAATGGCCTGTATTTTGTCGATCTGTGGTTTAACCACTCCTCTGCCAATCACGTAACCCAAGTATCGGGCTTCTTCAAGCCCAATGTGACATTTCTTGGGGTTTGCCGTTAAGCCTGCGTCCCGCAGGTCATCAATCACCGCCTGTACCTTCCGGAGGTGAGTTTCCCAGTCCAAGCTGTAAATTACGATGTCATCCAGGTAGGCCGAAGCGTACTGCCTGTGGGGCCTCAAGACTCGATCCATCAACCTCTGGAACGTTGCTGGAGCTCCGTGAAGTCCAAACGGCATGTAGACATACTGGAACAGACCTTCCGGTGTAGCAAATGCCGTCTTCTCTCTGGCCGCCTCGGCCAGAGGGATCTGCCAGTACCCCTTTGTTAGATCCAGGGTCATAATGTATCGGGCTTTACTCAGCCGGTCGATCAACTCATCGACCCAAGGCATAGGGTACGCATCAAATTTAGAAACTGCATTTAGTTTCCTAAAGTCATTATAAAACCGTATGGAGCCATCCGGCTTTGGTATCAACACGATTGGACTGGACCAGGCGCTGTGTGACTCCTCAATGACTCCTAAGTCCAACATTGCCACCACCTCCTGGGAGACGGCTTCACGGCGTGCTTCCGGAATCCGGTATGGCTTCACATGAACTGTGACACCAGGCTCTGTAACAATCTCATGTTTCACCAGCTTAGTCCGGCCAGGTTTTTCCAAGAAAAACTGTCGGTTCTGTAACAAAAACTGCTTAACCTCAGATTTTTGTTGTTCCGAGAGAGTCTCGGCAATCTGCACCTCCGGTACGGTAGGTGCGCAAACCGGACGGGGCAGATCCGCCGTTAAGGCAGAGCGGTCTTTCCAGGGTTTTATCAGATTCACATGATAAATCTGTTCTGGTTTTCTCTTACCAGGCTGGTACACTTTATCGTTCACTTCCCCAACTCTTTCCTTGACCTCAAAGGGGCCCTGCCATTTCGCTAGAAATTTACTATCCACTGTAGGGATTAGGACCAACACCCTATCCCCGGATGCAAACGTACGGACCTTAGCACCTCTATCATAACTTTGCCTCTGGGCTCCCTGGGCCTGTAACATATGGTCCCTAACAATGGGCATGACAGCGGCAATACGGTCCTGCATTTGTGTTACATGGTCGATCACCGTTTTAAAGGGAGTGACTTGACCTTCCCAGGTTTCTTTTGCGATGTCCAACAGTCCCCGGGGACGACGGGCGTACAACAGTTCGAAAGGCGAAAACCCTGTGGAAGACTGGGGAACTTCCCTAATGGCAAACAGCAAATAGGGTAGCAAGTAATCCCAGTTCTTCCCATCTTTGTCTATCACCTTCCGGAGCATCTGTTTTAAGGTTTTGTTGAACCGCTCAACCAGGCCATCTGTTTGAGGGTGATAGACAGACGTACGCAACTGGTCTATTTGTAAGTGTCTGCAGAGCTCCTTCACTCACGTTTGTCTCACACAGACAGGCAATCTGTGTGCCCCAGGCTGACGCCGGAAACCCTCAGCTGATCATCCTTTATTCCTGCACTCATTAACCCATCATTATCCTGAAGATACTGAGCAGCCTAATTCACATAGGACAAATACCTGGGCGAGATATACCTGCCACCGACTACCAGACCAACATGATTCTTACACACCCCAATGTAAGACACAGATTGACATTGTTATTATTTAGACCTTGCAAACATTTGTATAGTTTGAGAGTCATGCTGCAGGTTGAGGAGTTCATCTCGTATGGGCAGGTATCATCTGTATCACCTTACAGTGTGATAAAATGGATTTAAAATTATTGGCTTGCCAATGAGGGTAAGAATTCACTTTCATTGGACAGCCCTGTGTCTATGCAAATTAATCAAAGGAAAATAAATTGTTCTTGGGCAAGTCATGGGTCACAGTAATTACGTATTTCCTCAAAACATATGATTATTATATCTAGATAGGTGGTAAGAGAGAAAACTACTAATGACAGGTTATGAGGGATAGGTAGGAACAAGGAAGACATATCACTGGTGGCTCAGAATCCTCAGTCCAAGCTAGGTCCGGAAGAGTAGAAAAAAGGTATTTTGGTGTACCTTATAGGATCTGTTGTGTATTTTACTAGTGGTTGTAATAATTGATCCAACCATGAGGAGATTGAAACATGTAAGTTTTTGGGAAGGCATGAGTAATCAGGTAGATGATATATTTCACTAGAACATATTCTCATATAATCAAATTTGCAGATGATGTGTAAGCAGGTGCTGGAATGCAGTAATGCAGGGATTACAAAACAAGGCTCTATAACAAGATTGTTTAATTGGCTAACAAAGAAAAGGGTGGCAATAGTCTCCTCGCAGGGAGCTAATAACATTACACAATGGATAGTAACAAGGGGAGTAAACAAAGGGTTAAGTTGGCAGTCTGATATATAAATGGTTTAGTGTGGTCTCCTCTGGTCCTCATTCAAATACACTCTGAGGAGGTTGTAGTACCGGTAACGACCGGCGTGACGTCGTTAGGTGGATCCAGCGAATCACGGTCCAGTTTCTGGCGGCAACGGGTGGTCACAGGTTTTACCCATTGAGCCCCTAGTCCATAAATTTGTGCAGACAAAGTAGGGAGCACTGCAGGAGTCTCTACAACATGTGTGCTGCTGCTGCTTGTCTGTCGGTAAAGGGGGGACTCACCTTGGGACCCTACACCTGGCACACACTCCTCCGCATGAGCACAGCCTCTGCCTAGCCGTGCACGTGGCGCTCTGTACCCTCACTGTCCATCTGGAGCAATCTCTGCCGTGGCTCGTCTCTGCACTTTCTGTCACCCTGCGGAACATGCCCCACGCCTCCTTCTGCTCGTGCTGCCGGTGGGAGACCAACTGCCGCTTCGCATGCTTTCAGCTCTGTTTCCAGCTTAAACACGCCCCCTCTTCCTGGGTCATGGGAACTGTCCGATACCCTATTCCTTCCCTGGGCAACATGGGATGCAGCCTCCACAGTTCCAGACCTGGCCCAATGCAGGCACCCGCAGCCCGGTCTTCTTCCTTACAGATACAAAGTTAGGAGGGATAGCTAAGGGTATGTGCACACGTTCAGGATTTCTTGCAGAAATTTCCTGAAGAAAACCGGAAATTTTCTGCAAGAAATCCGCATTTTTTTTTTTGCGTTTTTTTTCCGTTTTTTTCGCGTTTTTTTAGCATTCTGCAAGCGTAATTAGCTTGCAGAATGCTAAAGTTTTCCAAGCGATCTGTAGCATCGCTTGGAAAACTGACTGACAAGTTGGTCACACTTGTCAAACATACTGTTTGACAAGTGTGACCAACTTTTTACTATAGATGCAGCTTATGCAGCATCTATAGTAAAAGATAGAATGTTTAAAAATAATAAAAAAAATAAAAAAATGCTTATACTCACCCAGACATCTCATCAGCGGCATCCGTTCGTCTTCCTATAGCTGGTGTGTGCGCGCAGGACCTTCCGTGACGTCACGGTCACGTGAGCGGTCACATGACCGCTCACGACCAATCACAGGACAGTGACGTCATCGGCGAGGTCCTTCGCCGCACATCAGCTACAGGAACCGAACGGCAGCGTGCAGTGGAGGCGGGAACACTGCGCGGGACATCGAGGGTGAGTATATGACTATTTTTTATTTTATTTCTTATTTTTTGACCACTTATATGGTGCCCAGTGCGTGGAGGAGAGTCTCCTCTCCTCCACCCTGGGTACCAACCGCACATAATCTGCTTACTTCCCGCATGGTGTGCACAGCCCCGTGCGGGAAGTAAGCAGATCAATGGACCCCTAGGTGTGCGGAATCCCTGCAATTCCGCATTTTTAATGAACATGTTGCTTTTTTTTCCGCTATGCGATTTTTTCGCGGAAAAAATCGCAACATTTGCACAAAAAATGCGGAATACCTTGTAAATAATAGGAGGCATAGGTTAGCGTTTTTTTCGCGTTTTTATCACGTTTTTATAGCGAAAAAACGCGAAAAAAACGCTAAAAATCCTGAACGTGTGCACATAGCCTTACACTAGAGAAGATAGAGAAATGATTCAGAAGGATCTAGATAAGCTTGAACAATGGGCTGTGACTAATAGATTTGTATTTAACAGGGAGAAATGCAAGATTCTACATCTGAGCAAGAAAAACGAAAATTACATCAACAGAATGGGAAGAATAGAACTAAGCAACAGCATGTGTGAAAAAGACTAGGGTATACTAATAGATCACAGATTGCACAACTCAACATTGTGACATGGCAGCAAAAAAGGCAAACACAGTTCTATGATGTATTAAGAGAAGCATAGAGTCTAGATCACGTGAAGTAATTATCCCCCTCTACTCCTCCTTGGTCAGACCTCATCTGGAATACTGTGTCCAGTTCTGGGCACCACATTTTAAAATAAGACATCTAAAAACTGGAGCAAGTTCAGAGAAGAGCTACTGGGATGGTGACCGGTCTGCAAACTATATCCTACGAGGAACGATTAAAGGATCTGTTTAGCTTGCAAAAAAGAAGGATAAGAGGAGACTTAATAACTGTCTATAAAAATCTGAAGGTATATCACAGTGTAGAGGGATCATCACTATTCTCATTTGCACATGGAAACACGAGAAGCAATGGGATGAAACTGAAAGGGAGAAGATACAGATTATATATATAACAAAAACACTTTTTGTTAGTGAGGGTGTTGGAGTGGAACAGGCTGACACAAGAGGTGGTGAGTTCTCCTTCAATGGAAGTCTTCAAACAGAAACTGTACAGACACGTGTCTGAGATGGCTTAGTAAATCCTACATTGAGCAGGTATTTGGACACGATGACCCTTGAGGTCCCTTCCAACTCTAATTATATGATTCTATGAAACCATGATTACAGCAGTGTGTCACTTACTGGGCTTTATGCTGTAATTTAAATAAATCAATGTTTAATCTGCTCCAAGTCTCCTTTTCCTCTCAGTCATAATGTACCACTGAATACACTAGTGTGCAATATTCATTTACTCCCTCACCATTAATAATTAAGCAGGTTTCTGCCTATGCACTATAGAGACATAAAACAATTAATGATGCTAGCAGATCCCAACATTTAGAGGGCTAGCTATCAACTAAACAGCAAGCAGCCCTGTAAGTGACACGCTGATGAATACAAGATATCTGACTCTATTAGTGTTACATTAAAATCTGATATTAGTTGTAGTTGACGAGGGCCACTGGTTAATTACTGAAACCTTTGAAAGAGGGTACAAAATTGTTTGTGGTCCGTGATTAAAATTTTCACAACATCTCAGCATTCTTCTTATTTTTTGTAAGCTGTAAGCTGAAAAATGTGCCAAATTCATTAGGAGTCATACACTGTTTTACACACTGTATTGTGTGTTATGCCTCACATACATGACACTGGAGTATGAACCGTAAAATGCCTACATAACGTAGCAGTAGGGTGGGCCCTGGGAAATCAGTTCCTCTTGCAGCACCCCAGGGTCCTGGTCATTGCAGTAATATCATTCTCCTCTGGGGGGAGTGATGTTACATTTGAAGGCAATAAAGGAGATCTCTTTACCAGGTACCACAAACATACAACACATTTCATACTCCAATCCACCAGGGGGAGCTATGCTCCTATTTATTAGGGCACTCTTCACAATTAGGTAAAACTGGTGGCCTGGAGAGGAAGTTAGGCAGTTGCTGGCTGAGCTTCGGCTCAGGTAGTTGGTCCCTGACAGGGGTGGGATCCTGTCAGAGGCCTAGACAGAAGGTCACAGAGCTCCGCCTCCCCCACGTGCAGCAGTTCCTAAGAAAGGACATGAACAGAGAACTGTATTGTAGAGATTGAGAAACGAAGTCATAGCAAAAGGATTGGATACCAGAAGGAGTTCTGCCCTGCACAGGCTGCCTCCTTTTGAGGCGCAGGATCCGGTAGCCGGAACACCAAGGGAGCAACAGTCCTTTATGCCTTGCTCCAGAGACCGGCAGGACAGCTAATTTCAAGTTACTGATCCACCCCATACCCAGGAGGCAAGGTGGCACCCACGAGAGGCCGGGGCATGCTAGAGTCCCTGTAAAAAGCCTCAGGCCACCGGTCATACGGGTTGTCCTATCCATCTGGGCGACAGAGAGAGACATAACATCTAGAACATCTACAACAGTTGTGAGGACCTTATGAGAGGCTCAGCAATAAGGTACTACAACACCCAGGTGCTAGAGGAAGGCTACTGATTTCCACCTGGATAAGGGGACTCTGGATTTGCCTCCAAACCGGCCAGACTCTGCCTACCCTGTGATCTGGTGCTCTGGACTGTGGATGCTGAAGCCTTCAGTAAAAAGGTAAAGAGACTGCAACCTTGTGTCCTTGTTCTTCACTGCGCCTCACACTATCCACCATCTACACACTGGGAAGCCCTGGGGACACACTTCACCTGTGGGAAGTATACCATCTAGCTGCCATAACATCACCCCAGCGAACCCCCTAAAGCAGCGTCGGTCACCCTGACTGAATAACACAGGTGGCGTCACAAACTATATCCCTTTAAAGACCTTTCCCCATTTACAATGGACCTCCCGAGGGCCACGGACCGGGTCAGCCACCGTGACATCCCCCTGAGAACCGAAGGACCCGGAACCGAGTTCCCCTACCCCTTGGGGGCGATCCACTCTAAGTTGTGGACCCTGTGCACTCCAGTCCGTCCATGGCTGGAAATGTGAGAAATCAGATATGTCTTTGTTGTAATCTCTCCAGCCAAGTCCTGGCTGGACTAAAGGTACTGTCACACTTAGCGACGCTGCAGCGATACAGACAACGATGCCGATCGCTGCAGCGTCGCTGTTTGGTCGCTGGAGAGCTGTCACACAGACCGCTTTCCAGCGACCAACGATGCCGAGGTCCCTGGGTAACCAGGGTAAACATCGGGTTGCTAAGCGCAGGGCCGCGCTTAGTAACCCGATGTTTACCCTGGTTACCAGTGTAAAATGTAAAAAAAAAAAACAGTACATACTCACCTTCGCGTCCCCCGACGTCCGTTTCCTGCACTGACTGAGTGCCGGCCCTAACAGCAGAGCGCTGTGCTGTGCTTTCACTTTATGGCCTGTGCTCAGTCAGTGCAGGAAGCGGACGGCGGGGGACACGAAGGTGAGTATGTAGTGTTTGTTTTTTTACATTTTACACTGGTAACCAGGGTAAACATCGGGTTACTAGCTTAGTAACCCGATATTTACCCTGGTTACCATTGTAAAACATCGCTGGTATCGTTGCTTTTGCTGTCAAACACAACGATACACGGCGATCTGACGACCAAATAAAGTTCTGAACTTTAATCAACGACCAGCGATATCACAGCAGGATCCTGATCGCTGCTGCGTGTCAAACTCAACGATATCGCTATCCAGGACGCTGCAACGTCACGGATCGCTAGCAATATCGTTTAGTGTGATGGTACCTTTAGTTGTCATGTTGGTCTGGACCAGATGGAAAGGACGGGGAAAGTGAATGATTCCATCAGAAAGAACGTCAGCTTTAAGTCATCATCTAGAACTGTGCTGTAATCTCGTATATTCTGCAGGACTGATATCTACTACTATGTCACCATACCGCAGTAATATCAGTGTGCCATCAAAGTTGTAATAAGGGTTACCGGTTACACTATAAATGTTTCGCCTCCCCCTCCTGAGCTGAACCCCCTTGCTATGTTTCTGTTCACAATGAATCAAATTTTGGGGAAAAATTTGCCGAACCCAGCGATTTTGAAGTTCAAAAGATTCGATCAGCCCTACTGGAAAAACATTAGTCATAATTTGGCTAATATTCAACAGGTAGAATTACGTAGAATGTATATGCTGCTACATTGCAATACAAGAATTAAACCGTGAAGTACACTGTTATCATGTGGAAAGAGATTCTCTGGCCAATAGCTTTTCTTTGCTCAAGAGTCTAATTGGCATAAAAAAAAACCTAAAAAAATAAAGATGCAATACTCCCCTCTACTCATCCCCATTGCTCCCACTATGATGCTTCTCTGGTCACTTGTATTCTCTACGATCTGGTCCCTCCCAACAGACAAAATGCCAATTAACTCATCGAATCCTGGTCACCAGAAATTAGTTATTAGCTATGCATGATTTCTTATCCTTTCCAGTGTCTTTAAATGAGGTCAAGAAGCTGACAATAGGGTGGGGGGGTCATTGAAGTAACGGGGAAGGATTACTGGAGGTGAGCATTCTTTAAAAAAAAACAGCTGGAGAATTTGTTTAATGTTCCCATTAACATTCTTATTTTTCTGGCTTGTGCACACGTATTACGGAAAAATATAATTTCCCAAGCAAAGTATCAGCGATTCTTCATGGGTGATAACAGTACAAGACTGCATTTTGTGACCCCAGCAAGCCCTTATATCTCAAGTTATAGCACAGGATTTATGAACAGTCATTAGAGCCATTGGCTCAATGTCCCAGACATAGCGCGCAGTGAAGAATTGTCACTGTGGTGCATGGAAAGCTAGAACTTCGATAAGCATTGACAGTGATTGGTAGTCACTATAAAACGTGATTTAACCTTTTGGCACCTGATATTCGTCTTTTTAGTGATATTGGTACATTAAAAAGAACAACCATGTTTTATTTTTACATTGTGAGCTTTTAGCGGAAGGATTTCAGAGAGAAAATTTAACACATTTTTCAAGAAACCCTGCTACTCACCCAGAACATTAACATAGAGATTTATTGAGCATTTAACAATCAGTCGATCCAGAGCTGTAGACACAGGAGTGACAGAGTCATAAGGAAAGCTTTTTCCTCCATTAACACCGGAGGCTTATAGTAGGATAAATGTGATTGTTCGTACATGACATACGGTGGCCATTACTTCTTATAGTGGTAAGTACAACTAATAGTACACCATAATTGATTGGCAGACTACAGTAGAAATAAGGGATTTCTTCACCGAATGTGGCAGGTGTGATTCACACATCCATAAGCTACAGGTCTCACAATGAGAAATACTAGCTATTGATCAGAGACTTTGTTTAAGAAGTTTTGCCACTTACATCAAGTGATTTAGGTTGCAAAACTTTCTATACTATCTTTACTATGGTGTTGATATAATAGCTAACAGTAAATAAAAAATTACATTTAAATTCATAGAGACCACACACAGTCACATATATAAAGGGGATCTTTCGTGAAATTTTACATGTTGAACTGGACATATGATGTAATTGGGGCTGTAGAGCGAAATAAAACATTTTTTTCCACCTACCATGCAGAAAAATTAGTAACCAAATTAGCCCGTACAGAGTTAATTTATTTTTAAAGGGACTCTGTCAGCAAAGAAGGATGGTTCATACCAAGTATAGGCGTTTGGTGACAGAGTCCCTTTAATTCAACGTGGGTGTTGTCAGATAGCTTTCACTGCGGACATGTACTTTTCACCCTGAATGACAATGACCAATCATAAGCATGCAGCAACACTAAAAGGAAATAAGAACGCACCCCATTATAGCTTGGGACCAGTTTATTAGTGTGTGAGATGGCATCACACTTATGTCTCTTCTGCGTAAGCAACTTGTAATTGCTTTGCATTGGGATCAGGGCTGTCATTATATCTCTCACAGCAGCAGTTTCTTCTGGACTGCTCCTTTGTGACATATAATGACAGCCTGTTCTGATCTCACTGCAGAGCAATTACAAGGTGAGCACTGTAGACATAAGTGTGACTCTGATACACTTCTCAGACATGCAGTGTGGGAGGAGGGGCAGTATAGCAAAGCTGACAGTGCTTAGAGGAGGACAGTTTATATAAATGTTTGTAATGTAACACAGTTAAACTCAGCTGTGCTACCTCTCACCCCACAGAGATCTTATCTTAAAGATGGTAGTCATCTGTGCTTTCTAATAATCCAGGAGGTTAGAGATCAGGCTGCCTGGTGTACATGTCACACACTGAGAAACCTGCTTTAAGGATAACATGTTCTTTTTCTTCTTTCTTGATGAATGTTTATGAGTAGTCGACATCAGAAAAGTAGTCAACATAGAAAAAAGAAGTGCATGCCCCAGTGAAAACTCTAACATCAACTTGGACTTAAAAAAGCTAACTCATTAGGTGTCAAATACTGATCACTAATATCTCTGCAATGGAGAGGCTAAATAAAAAAAAAATGTTTTATTCCTCTCTGCAGCCAAAACTACATTTAGTTTCCAGTTCAACATGAAAAATTTGATGAAAGGTCCATTGTAAAGGAAAACAGTCACATGAAAAAATGCTATGAACTACTTCTAGTAACCTGCAGATTAACTCCATATCTGCAGGTTAATAATGTTCTGAACCAGCCTGGTGCCCACACATAGAGCCCGCTGTTCACTGCTAGGGCAGTGAGGTACTTGGAACCAAGTCTGATGATTCTTAAAGGGGTGGTCACGGCAGCAGTTACCCGGTCCGTGGTCCTGGGTGTGCAATAAAAGTGATGAGGGAATGTTTGTAAGGGATTTCACGTGATGCCACCTGTGGTGTTTGGCTATGGATGGCCGACGCTGCTTAAGGGGACCGCTGGGGTCGGTGATGTTGCAACTGAGATGGTTTGGCTCCCCACAGGTGGAGCGGGGCCCCAGGGCTACCAGAACAGTTTATGAGGGATGGTGTATGTTGGAGTGCAGGAATGAGTGTGCAGGAAATGATTGGAGGACACGATGACTGTAGTTTCCTTGCCTTTAATTGCAGGTGCAGTCCAGGGCATTGGTGTCAGGTGATCATGGAGGTCCGGACATCCTGGAAGCATTTCAGGGAACACATAGCCAGATGGATTTGGAGGCCTTCCCTCTACACTGCTCCCTAGGTCCTTGATGCCTTAAGCTCTCCACAAGTCCCTATTGCTGTCTGTCCATGAAATAGAACATTCCCTGCATGGCAGGCAGCTTGAGCCTGTTTCAGGTGTCATTCCCTTGTGGTGACTCCAGGCTCTAGTATGCTGCTGTGCCTCAAAGTATTAGCTGGGGCCAGGATACTTGCAATCTCCTGCCCTCCGGTTTTAGTTGCTGGGCCTGCAGTTTCCACACAACTACGGACTCCGTTGTCCGGTCTTTGGTGCTCAGTCCTTGGGTGAGCTCAGTCACAGCTCCAATCCCTCAGGTTCTCCCCACATGCCTCCTCATCCTTCCTCTCAGATTCACACACTCCGACTAACTAACTAACCCTGCCTCCAGCCAGAACTTATAAGGAAGCTCCCCTAAAACAGGTGTTAATGCTCCCCCTTCTGGTCTGGAGTCTGGAAAGGTGTTGCATGCTGATGTACCTGGAAAGGGGATCCCTCCTTGCTTCCAGGCATTATATCACCCCCTGTAAGGGAGACAATGCCACTGTGGCAACCAGACCCCTGGGGTGCCACATCAGCAGCGTTCGTGTTCCAGTCAAAGGGAGAGCATTGGTATGAGTTCAGTCACCACTCTGTGTTTAGGTTTAGAGAGCAGCGTCTGTTACCGTGCCCCTGGCACTGACTGAAAGCTGGCTCTAGTGCTAAGCTGTTGTCAGTCAGGGCCCGAGACATGGTTACAGCAGCCATTCTCTTTATCAACATGGTGATTGAACTCATGCTGGCACCACCTCTGTGACTGAAACCGGAATGCTACCTGCAGAAATAAAGTTAATTTCCTCCCGGCAGCGGGGCTCTAAGCGCCCGCCCTAGGCAAGTTCAGGACATTATTAACTTGCAGATTAACCCAATATCTGCGGGTTAACAGCATTTTTTCATGTGACAAGTTCCAATCAAAGGATTATTCCCCAAATAATAATTTGATCTCAGTTCTCTGTACACATAAAATTAATAATGTGTGATGATAACACAACCAATTTTTCAATCTGCTCTGTTTTGCAGATATCACTCTCTAATGGTGACCCCCCTCCATAGCTTCATTAGCCTTTTTTGTCACTTGATCCATTTTCCAATAGTTCTAATGCTTGCGGTCAAGCATGGAGAGATGCACCTAAACAATCCACAGATATGTTACATCGAAAATCTCACTGAATTTAATAACCTTGGCATTTTATGGTCTGCTCAGCTATGCATGCAGGGAAGAGCATGATCATGTTCTGAAGATCCTCATCAATAACCAATTAAATGTGGACTTTGTAAATAATGATGAATATTAGTCAAATAGTGGGTCAAAGTAATTGGTGGTGACCATTAATAGTTTTGAATTCAGTATTCAGAACTATTAATGGTTGGAGATGGGTGGATACCTGAATGTTCGGGTCTAGCGGGTGCGGCTGAACAGTTACAAAAAGTTCTGGTTCGGGTACCAGAACAGTGCCCAGACCTGAACTCAAACCCAGACTCAATTCAGTTTAATTGGGGCACGAACATCCAGTGTTTGCCATGCTTTCATGTGCATCACAGCGCAGCAAACACCTCTTCTGATAGACAGTAAAATCATCACTGCTGGTGAGACAGCCGAGTATCCCACGCTGCCAAAAGACAGCATGAGCATGCAGCTGTAATTGGAGGTATAACGTTAATCTCCGGTCACTAGCGCAGGCTGATAGGACTACTGTTCCCATCAACCTATGCCTGCTGCCTCTAATAACAGTGAAAGCAGGAGTGGTTAATAGGAGTATTCATCAGCCACACCTGCACTGTAAACAAATAATTAAATGTAAAAAAAACAGCTTGGGTTCCCCTGTATTTTTGATAACCAGCCAGGCAAAACTTATAGCTGGTGGCTGCAACCCTCAGCTGTCAGCTTCATCAAGCTTAGTTATCAAGCATACAGGGGTCCCCATTCTGATTTTTTTAATTATTTAAATAAATAATTAAAAAAGTGTCATAGGGTCCCCATTTTTGAAAGTCAGCCAAGCTAAACCAGACAGCTGGGGTCTGGTATTCTCAGACTGATAAGGATCCCTATTGCAGCCCACAGCTGCCCAGAAAAGGCACATCTATTAGATGCGCCAATTCTTGCGCTTTGCCCAGCACTTCCCCCTTGCCCTGTAGCAGTGGCAGGTGTCGTTCATATTTGTGGTGTTGATGTCATCTTTGTATTGTCAGGTGACATCTGTCACAGGGTTAATGCCACAAAGAGGAGACAGCAGACCGCAGCGTCTGCCATTGCTACTTGCCTTTATGAAAAAAAAAAGACATTTGGCAAAAATATTGAAACATTTGCAAATTTCAAACAAAATGTACAAAACCTTTTTTTAGGGACCAGATCACATTTGAAGAGACTTTGAGGGGACTATATTACAGAAAATACCCAAAAGTGACACCATTCAATACTTTTTGTATTGAAGAAGTGAAATAAATTAACCCTTTGATGATATTCTAATTTTATGCGAAGCACTTGTATTTTAGCCAGTTTGGGTCCAAAATTCCAATTTTGCAAATTCCTTTCCGAGCCCAGCCGTTTGCCCAAACAGAACTTTTCGACTCAGAAAAAATAGAGAGTTATTCCAGGCACCAATTACAGCATTAAGTGTGTTCACACAACCAATTCCTCATAATTATCCTCACACTATCTATTCTGGGTGGTGCAGATGCATAGAGTGCAGCATTCACACGTTTTCAGGCTACAGTGTGACGAGCATAGCATCACGTTTCTTATATACTCCTGATGATGCTATGCGGCCAGCCAATCACGATATATACGGCATTACAGTGACTGGCATACAAACCCCACATGTTTATTGGCTTTCTAAAAAGTGCCAAACATGCGGGTACTCGAGCTCACGCTCAAGCATTCAAAAAATACTTGCCGAGTAACAAGAATCTCGAGCACACTGATGCACGAGAGAGTAAAAAGTAGTGATGATGACTGTTCGCTCATCGTTATTTAAAACTTTTGTTGGGAGATGTAAAAGACCCAGCCTGCACCCTGATAAAAAGATGTAAATAATAAATGAGGTATTTGTCACTGTTTTGGCCAAAACACACGAGCTCGCAACCCACATCAAGGGTCCTCATTATCTTGCGAGTCCTACACTAACTCCTTCTCTAAATTCAAAAAATTCACTGAATGAGGAAAAGAAAATTAACAATATCACTGAGAGAGAAAAACAGCCATACTTACAATATCATGTCCAGTCACAAATGCACAAATAGGATGCAGCTGGTCCCCCAAGATAAAAGCAGGGGCAGAACAGGTGCAAAATACTGTTTGTGCATTTGTGTCTGTACATGATATTGCAGGTATGGCTGTTTTTTCTCAGTGATATTTTTATATTTATACTGTAGTCTGATATATCCATCCCCCATTATTTGACTGTAACTGCTGTGCTCTTTTATTTGTAGACCTTATTCCATATAAAGTAAACAGTAGAATAATGTGCTTTACCAAAAAACTCTATCTTGGTCTCATCTGTCCACAAGTCACCTGCTGTCCCTCAAACAATAGAAGGGGCCGCCTGATGGCCCTCTACAAATAATGATAGCCCTGAAAAAAAATTGTGAATTTCAATGTGTCCGATCATGTCTCTCACACCACATGGCCAAATAAGGTATCTAAAATGATAAAATTGCATTTCTTGCTGAATGTTTTTTTCACCATTGAAAGCAATGCAAATGTGAAAAAACATTGCATGTAAACATAACCCAAGGTGTGGAGGAGCATTTTTTTCTCTTATTTATTTTACCTTATATATAATTCAATTTCCTGGAAAGCATGTTTCTTAACATTTTTTTATAGTATAATTCCTTTTTATCTTCAGTTTTGTATGTTTTACTGTCAGTCTGATCATATCCCACACACCACATTGACATACAAGGTATTAAAATGATGAAATTAAATTTCCTGTAGAATGTTTTTTCACTAATGAAAGCAACGCAAACATGCAAAAACACTATGAGTGCACATAGCACCAAGATGTGGAGGAGCATTTTATTTTCTATAATTATTTTTTGCCTTATATACAAGTCATTGTCCTGGAAAGAACGTTTCTTAGTATTTTTTTCCACTCAAATCTATTTCAACTGCAGTTTTCTATGTTTTATTGTCAAGCTGTAAAGGTGGCGTAATACTCTGACATCATTGTTCCCAGCAGCAGCCTGGGATTTAGAGATGCTTCCAGGAGTCTTCCTCATACTGTTCCCATGCCATTTCAGTGCTGTTTCCATCATTTTGAGCAATGTTTAGACCTCCTCCAGACCTCCAGAAAGGGCCGAAAAATGCTTCCGTTTCCTATTGACTTCTATACTTGTTACTCAGGTTGAACACCTGAGCATTACGATTTGCTCGACTCCGGTAACGAGTACCTGAGCATTTTAGTGTTTGCTCATTACTAGTATTAAAGTATTTGAGGGGTGTGGTTTTTAAAATGGCATCTCTTTTGGGGAGTTTTTAATATCTAGGCCCCTCAAAGTCCACTTTCCCAGTGGATCATGGCACCCACAAACCATAACAGTAAGATCTGCACATAATTATTGTTCTCCTTCTATTTTGAGTTTTGCACTGTGCTTCAAAAGTAGTTCCCGATTACATGTAGGGTATTAGCGTACTCGGGAGAAATTGCACAACAAACTGCAAGGTACATTTTTTCCTATTAGCCTTACAAAATTAAAAATTTGAGACTAAAACAACATTTTAGCAGTAAAAATGAAATTATTCTTTCTTCACCACCCAATTGTATACTTTTCTGGGAGCACATGTAGTGTCAACATGCTCACTGCACCCTTAGATAAGTTCATTGAGAGGTGTAGTTTGCAAAATGATGTCGCTTAAGGGGGTTTATGGTGTTCTGACACCTCAGGGTCTCTGCCAATGTGACATGGCACCCTCAAACCATTCCAGCAAAATCTAAACTCCAAAATGGCGCTTCTTCCCTTCTGAGCTTTGCACTGTGCCTCAAAAGTAGTTTTCAACCCGCATATGGGGTATCGGTTAACTCAGGAGAAATTGCACAGCAAATTGTATGGCCTAATTTGCTCCGTTACCATTGTAAAAATGAAAATTTGGTGCAAAACCAACATTATTGCGGGAAAAATTTATTTTTTAATTTTCTCAGTTTAACATTCTAAACTTCTATGAAGCACCTGTGAGTTCAAGGTGCTCACCACAAATCTAGATAAGTTCCTGTAGGGGTCTAGTTTCCAAAATGGGGTCACTTGTGGGGGTTTCCACTATTTAGAAAAATCAGGGGCTCTCAAAACGCAACATGGCGTCCGATGATAATGATTCCAGTAAACTTTGCGTTCATAAAGTCAAATGGTGCTCCTTCCCTTCCTACCAAATTGTATGGTCCATTTTCTCCTCTTACTCTTGTGAAAACCCTAAATTTGGGGCTAAGATAACATTTTTGTGAGAAAAATGTGATTTTTTTTATTTTCATGGCTCTATGTTATAAACTTTTGTGAAGAACCTGGCGTTCAAAGTCCTCACCACACATCTATATACATTCCTTGAGGGGTGTAGTTTCCAAAATGGGGTCACTTGTAGGGGATTTCTACTGTTTAGACGCATCATGGGCTCAACGGACGCGGCATGGCATCCGCTTTATATTACAGTCATTTTTGCATCCAAAAAGTCAAACGGTGCAACTTCCCTTCCGAGCTTCCATGTGCCAAAATAGTAGTTTTTCCCCACATATGGCTTATTTGTGTAATTGGGAGAAATTTCACAAGACATTTTGGGGTTCATTTTCTCATGTTACTTTTGTGAAAGTAAAAAAAATTGAGACTCTATAAAAATTTTTGTGAAAAAAAGTTAAATGTTCGTTTTCTCGTTCCACATTCCATGAATTCCTATGAAGCACCTGAAGGGTTAATAAACTTCTTGAAAGTGGTTTTGATGACTTTGAAGGGTATCGGCATACTCAGGAGAAATTGCACATCAAATTTTGTGGTACATTTTCTCATGTTACCCTAGTGAAAATGAAAAGTTTAGGACTAAATTAAATTGTTTATAAAAAAAAGTTAAATGTTCATTTTTTCTTTCCACGTTGCTTCAGTTCTCGTGAAGGGTTAATAAACTTCTTGAATGTGGTTTTGAACTCCTTGAGAGGTCCAGTTTTTAGAATGGTGTCACTTTTTGGTATTTTCTGTCATATACGCCCCTCAAAGTCACTTCTATTGTAAAGTAGTCCCTAAAAAAATTATTTGGTAAGTTTTGTTTGAAAAATGAGAAATTTGCTGATCAACACTGAACCCTTCTAACTTACTAACAAAAAAAGATGTTTAAAAAATTATGCAGATGTAAAGTAGACACATGTAAAATGTTATTTATTACTTTTTCTGTGTGGTATAACTATCTGATTTAAGGGCATACAAATTGAAATTTTGAAAATGCAACATTTTCACATTTTTTTGTCAAATTTTTGATATTTTCATAAATATATTTACAACAAATATGAAGTACAATATGTCATGAAAAAATTGTCTCAAAATCACTGGCTTCCGCTGAAGCATTCCAGAGTTATTACCACATAAAGTGACAGTGGTCAGATTTAAAAAATTTGGGCTGGTCAAAATTAGCGCTGTCACAAAGGTGTTAAGATAAAAAACAAAAAAAGTGGGGTGGTAGCGTGCTAGCCAGTTGTAAAAATAATGCTCTCAGTGTGAAAAACAAGATAATCTTGTAGTTATGATACCTTTTAATAGCTGACAATAATAAAATAAATGATCATTTACATTCATTCATATTAGTAATAGCATCTATTTTATTTTTGCTAGCCATTAAAAGGTATCATAACTACAAGATTATCTTGTTTTTCACACTGAGATAAAAAACAATACATGGGGCACAATTTTTTAATTCTGTCTAAAACATATATACAGTATTTTTACTTCAATAAGAAAGGCTTAAATTATGGCAAATTTATCCCAGTGGTTAACGATGAACGAAAAATTTGTCACATGTTTAAATATAAGTTTTCACCACCTCTTTTAGGTGAAGTTGTGTATTAAAGTTTGTTGCATGTAGGTGCATCTTAGGTCATGCCCCCTTGCTAGCAAAGCCAAGTCAACTTTTTTGAAAGTCATTCTCCTTCTCTACTGTCTAAAATGCTTAAAGGAATTTGTCACTAGGTTTTTGTCTCAACGCATGGGTTTTTCCCATGGTCTCTCCTCTTTTTTTGCTTCCCATCATGCAGGCTGTATATGTACGCTTTGATATACTTTCCTTACCACATCTCTGCTTGATTCTATTATTCTATTATTATTTGAATGTCTTGTCCAGACATATTTGTCTATTCTTTCACGATATACACCAAATGTTTATTTGATCTGTCCATCTTAATTTTGGTAGGTTACCCTTAATCATGGGGGTATTTCTGAGACCCGTTTTTGTTCAGTTCACAGTAATAATGTGTCTGAGAGTACTTTTTTTTTGTGGGTTTTAAATGTTTTTAATCTTTATGCTCCTGGTGTCTTTGTGAATAGTGATCAATAAAGTTTGATATGCTTTTCATCATTTGCTTTTGTTTTTTATTTTGATATTGACACTTATAACATTGCCCACTCAGGCAGATTAACAGATGTGTGAACGTGTAGGGGGAGATCTGTCTAACTAAGTAAAAGAGTAGGAAGAAGTAGGGGGGGACCTGCCTCTTGGTCTCGTTACCTTGTCCACAGCATTTCAGGGTAAAGAATTAATGCTAACAATGCGAGAGCCTGTAATTGAGTCATTCTGCCTGTGTGCATTTTGAAAAGTAAAGCTGCAAATTTGATCAACTTTTACTGCAAGAGATTGTAGGCAAAAGTTGGGTGGGTCAAGTGGTGTTTGACAATAGCGCATCTATTGCAGACAAAAAAATTGTAGAAAAAATATAAAAAAATAATTACAAATTATTTCTCTTATGAAGACAAGCCATTTTATATGTGTTATTAGCAGCAGCATGGCTACGGGGGACAGAGGTTGCGGTTGCCCCAGGCCCCCATGCTCAGAGTGGCACCCCTCGGAGCTCCGGTTACTCTTAACTGTATCGATTTGAGCAGCATCGCAGCATGCCCATATAGTTAAACTGGGTGGCAGATACAGTATGATCTCCCTGCACTACAGCTCTCTGTTTTGTAGAACATCTATTTAATCCTGTGGTCTACAGAACTGCAGGTGTTGCGCCAGCATAAGCACACAGGACTTTAGAGCCCTGACGTGGAGACATCATTGCACCACGCCAGGACTCTGATGACCAGTGCTTGCAATTACAATGCGTTCGTCTGTCCGCGCTTTGTGGGGTTGATTCATATGGATCCTGGATTAGGAGATTGTAGGATGCTTTATATTTTATTTTAAACACGTGATGAGATTGTGGAGGCATCATGAAGTATGGAGGACCCTCATAAAGTGTTGTGGGTCCCCTCATACATTCTAGAGACAACTGTGGGGCCCTTATACACCATGCGAGCTAATGCAGGGATCATTATACAGCATGAAAGCTTAAGTAGAGGCCATTATAAAGCATGGAAGCTAATGTGGGGCAATTATACAATAAAGCGGCAGCCGCATAAAAAGTAATTCTGGCATTTCGGTTTTTTTTTCCCATTACACCGTTTAATGATCTGATTATATTTCTTTAGATCAGACTTTATCAAACAAAAAGATACCAAATATGTGTATTTTTTTGTTTTAGTTTTAATGGGGCAAAATGGGAATAATTTTAACTTTTTATTTTTTTAATTTTTGAAAACACTTTTTATTTTACTTTTTACTGTATGCAATATGTCCCTTAGTGGACTTGAAGCTGCAATCTTCCGTTTGCTTGTGCTATACATAGCAGTGAATAAGCACTGCTATGTATAGAGAAAATCATGATCTCCTATGAATGCAAACCATGGGTTGGCTTTCACAGAAGGATTGTAAGGACAGGCAAAGGGGTCTTCAGCAAACCCCTGGCTGTCATAACAACCCATCATCACCACATGATCAAGTCATGTGTGTGCCGATGGGCGGGTGGAATGACGTTGCCCCGCTGCATGTTAAGAGTACCACTACGTCATATGTCGGTAAGGGGTTAAAATACTAATTCAGAAAAGCAATTCCATCTATTGTTTTTGAAAACACAGTGTCATATAACACACAAAGTTACATTTATGGACATCATTGTAAGCATTTTTAATATGTAATAAACCATGATATAAAGAAAAGTAAACAATTTCTCCAAGCCAATAATGAAAACATAATGTCACCACTAAGTCACAATAACTTATGAAACGTTCATGTTTCTGGAATCAACATTCAGGCAAGTATAAGATGCGTATAAATTAGATGTACTGACATTCCAACAAACATTTTGCCCTGTAAACTGTTGTCAAGCTGATGGATGGGTTAGTATACATTTCGCACGAATGAGAGCAATTTTCTGTATGCCATGAGTTTTTGGATTTTTATTCCGTAATTATTATTGAATTTGATCCAGAGGCCTCATTTTTTATATAAAGTGTCATATTCTCTGCAGAAATGCATCATTATTGGTGGGGTAGGCTCCATATGATACATCACTCTCAAAGCTCATTAAAGAAGGAGCTTGGTATCATGATGGATTACAATAATGAGACATATGTAGCCCGAGGCAAGAGTACTCAATCACTAATGAGGTTAAGGAAGAATGAAGGAAGCCCAGAAGCATTCGGCCAACCCTGTTGAACAGGAAAAAGTTGGTTGGAGGGAAATAATTAAATCTGTTAAGTACAGGTGCTTCTCAGAAACTTGAATATTATCAAAAAGTTTATTTATTTCAGTTCTTCAATACAAAAAGTGAAACTCATATTATATAGAGTCATTACAAACAGAGTGATCTATTTCAATTGTTTATTTCTGTTAATGTTGATGATTATTGGCTTACACCCAATGAAAACCCAAAAGTAATTCTCAGTAAATTAGAATACTTATATAACACCAGCTTGAATAATGATTTTAAAATCCAAAATGTTGGCCTGCTGAAATGTATGTTCAGTAAATGCACTCAATACTTGGTCAGGGCTTCTTTTGCATCAATTACTGCATCAATGCGATGTGGAGATGGAAATTTCATTCTCCAGCAGGACTTGCCACCTGTCCACACTGCCCAAATTATCAATACATTGTTTAAAAGCAACAGTATCACTGTGCTTGATTGGCCAGCAAACTAGCCTGACCTTAACCCCATAGAGAATCTATGGGGTATTCTTGAGAGTAAGATGAGACACCAGACCCAACAATGCAGACAAGCTGAAGGCTGCTATCAAAGCAACCTGGGCTTCCATAACACCTCAGCTGTGCCACAGGCTGATCACCTCCATCCCATGCCGCATTGATGCAGTAATTGATGAAAAAGGAGCCCCGACCAAGTATTAAGTGCATTTACTGAACATACATTTCAGTAGGACAACATTTCAGATTTTAAAATCATTTTTCAAGCTGGTATTATAAAGTATTCTAATTTACTGAGATAATGACTTTTGGGTTTTCATTGGCTGTCAGCCATAATCATCAACATTAACAGTAATAAACACTTGAAATAGATCACACAGTTTGTAATGGCTCTATATAATATATGAGTTTCACTTTTTTTATTGAAGAACTGAAATAAATTAACTTATTGATGATATTCTAATTTTGTGAGAAGCACCTGTATTATGTAGCATGGTTTCATAGTTTCATAGTTTTTTAAGGGAATCTGTCAGTAGAATTGTCCCTGCTAAGCCATCTACATGGACAGGTAGATTATACAAAGATGAATAAAATGATACCTTGATATCGGAGAACCAAAGTCTTATGCCTGATTAATCCATCAGGTTCAACTTATAACTTAACTTATAACTTGGTCTACAGCAGCCTAGGGCAAAGTCAACCGAGAGGCTGAAAACAGTGGCCCACGGGCTGCACCATGCCCTCCTCTGCCACCCACTGTCACTGCTGTCCATTTCCTTTGGGTGCAGACAGTGGTGAATGCATTGGTGGAGGAGAGGCCACCGGCCCCTTCTTCCGCCAATCAGAGAGTGAAGCAGCTGACTCGATTATTAATTTCATTGCACTGCGGAGAGTTAGTGCATCAGAGACAGGAGCAGAGCACCATGGGAATGGGAGTGTGGTGAATATGTGTTTTTTTTCTTGTGTATGGGATGTTTGGCTGTACATGGGGAGGCTGTCTGGGTCTGATGCTAGACATGGGGAGGTTATGGGGCTCTCATGCTGGACATGGGGAGTCTGTGTGGGTCTCATGCTGGACATAGAGAAGCTATAGGGCTCTCATTCTGGATATGGGAAGGCTGTGGGGTTCTCATGCTGGACATAGGGAGGCTGTGTGGGCCTCATGCTGGCATTGGAGAGGCTATGAAGCTCTCATTCTGGATATGGGGAGGCTGTGGGTCTCTCATGCTATACATGAGAAGGCTGCATGGGTCTCATGCTGGACATGGAGATGCTTTGGGGCACTCATACTGGACATGGGAAGGGGTATAGCTCTCATACTGGATATGGGGAGTGTTGTGAATTCTGCTTTTGGGCTCCCTCCGGTGGTTGTAGGTGGTAATGCAGTTGCCCCTGAGTTGCAGCCCTGGTCAGGTGTATCTGCTGATTGCAGTTCTGACTGGGGTATTTAGGCGTATTTAGGCGTGCAGGATTCATTTGCCCTTGCCAGTTGTCAATTGTTCTTGGGAGGTTATGGACCTCTGCCTGGTTCCTCCTGCCTTTCTGCCAAATCAGCAAAGATAAGTGTCTGGGGTTTTTTTTCCTGTGGCACACATGCAGTGTGCTTCACAATTCAGTGCTATTCTTTGTGTTTTCTTGTCCAGCTTTGATTGTGTCAGTATTTTCTCAGTCTTGTTGGATTCTCTGGAGCAGATATACATTCCATGTCTTTAGTTAGATTGTGGAACTTTTTGTATTATCTGCTGTGGATGTTTTTGGAAGGATTTTAATACTGACCGCCTAGTAATCTGTCCTATCCTTTCCTATTTAGCTAGAGTGGCCTCTTTTGCTAAATCCTGTTTCTACCTGCGTGTGTCTATTCTTCTCCTACTCACAGTCATTATTCGTGGGGGGCTGCCTATCCTTTGGGGGTCTGCTCTGAGGCAAGGTACCATTCCTATTTCCCTCTATAGGGGTATTTAGTCCTCCGGCTGTGTCGAGGTGTCTAGGTTCGTGTTAGGCACACCCCACGGCTACTTCTAGTTGCGGTGTTAGTTCAGGATTGCGGTCAGTACAGGTTCCACTGACTCCAGAGAAAGTTTCATGCGGCTCCAAGGTCACCGGATCATAACAGTACAACTGGCCAATAATGAGTTAAATGCATCTCAAAAGAAGGGAAGAAAGGTGTTGAGCCATTTTTTTTCTGCAGTCTGTTTTGTTTTTTTTCCCTCTTTATCTATGGGTGGCTGAGGAGTCTTGTGCCAGCATGGATGTTCAGGAACTAGCTTCTCGTCTAGATCAGCTTGCTGCTAGGGTACAAGGTATTTCTGATTATATTGTTCAGACTCCTGCTTTAGAGCCGAAGATTCCTACCCCTGATTTGTTTTTTGGTGATAGGTCCAAATTTTTGGGTTTTAAAAACAATTGTAAACTGTTTTTTGCTCTGAGACCGCGATCCTCCGGTGATTCTATTCAGCAGGTTAAAATTGTCATCTCCCTGCTGCGTGGCGATCCTCAGGATTGGGCATTTTCCCTGGAATCTGGGAATCCTGCCTTGCTTAATGTAGATTCCTTTTTTCAGGCTTTAGGATTATTATATGATGAACCAAATTCTGTGGATCAAGCGGAGAAAACCTTGTTGGCCCTGTCTCAGGGTCAAGAGGTGGCAGAATTGTATTGTCAGAAATTTAGAAAATGGACTGTGTTGACTAAATGGAATGTTGATGCTTTGGCGGCAATTTTCAGAAAGGGTCTTTCTGAATCCGTTAAAGATGTTATGGTGGGGTTTCCCTGAGTGATTCTATGTCTCTGGCCATTCAGATTGATCAGCGCTTGCGGGAGCGTCAAACTGTGCACGCTGTGGCGTCGTCCTTAGAGCAAGGTCCTGAGCCAATGCAGTGTGATAGGATTTTGTCTAGAACGGAACGACAAGGATTCAGACGTCAGAATAGGTTTTGTTATTATTGTGGCGACGCTTCTCATGTCATTTCAGTCTGCCCTAAGCAGACAAAAAGGATTGCTAGTTCATTTACTATCAGTACTGTACAACCTAAATTTCTGTTATCGGTGTCCTTGATCTGCTCATTATCATCATTTTCTGTCATGGCGTTTGTGGATTCAGGCGCCGCCTTGAACTTAATGGATTTGAGTTTGCCAGGCGTTGTGGTTTTCCCTTGCAGCCTTTGCAGACCCCTATCCCTTTAAGGGGGATTGATGCTACACCTTTGGCTAAAAATAAGCCCCAGTTTTGGACACAGGTGACCATGCACATGGCACCAGCCCATCAGGAAGATTGTCGATTTCTGGTGTTGCATAATTTGCATGATGTTATCGTGCTGGGTTTCCCGTGGTTGCAGGTACATAATCCTGTGTTGGATTGGAAATCTATGTCTGTGACTAGTTGGGGTTGTCAGGGGGTTCATAATGATGTTCCTTTGATGTCAATTTCCCCTTCTTCCTCTTCTGAAATTCCAGAGTTTTTGTCTGATTTTCAGGATGTATTTGATGAGCCCAAGTCCAGTTCCCTTCCACCGCACAGGGACTGTGATTGTGCGATAGACTTGATTCCAGGCAGTAAGTTTCCTAAGGGCCGACTTTTCAACCTGTCTGTGCCTGAACATACCGCCATGCGGAGTTATGTTAAGGAGTCTTTGGAGAAAGGGCATATTCGGCCATCTTCTTCACCGTTGGGAGCGGGTTTTTTTCTTTGTTGCTAAGAAGGATGGCTCCTTGAGACCTTGTATTGATTATCGCCTCTTGAATAAGATCACAGTTTCAATACCCTTTACCTTTGCTTTCCGATTTGTTTGCTAGGATTAAGGGGGCTAGTTGGTTTACGAAGATTGACCTTCGGGGGGCATATAATCTTGTTCGTATTAAGCAGGGTGATGAATGGAAAACTGTGTTTAATACGCCGAAGGCCATTTTGAATACCTTGTGATGCCATTCGGGCTCACTAATGCTCCATCTGTTTTTCAATCTTTCATGCATGATATCTTCCGGACTTATATTGATAAATTCTTGATTGTATATTTGGACGAAATTTTGATTTTTTCCGATGATTGGAAGTCTCATGTGGAACAGGTCAGGATGGTATTTCAGATCCTTCGTGAAAATGCTTTGTTTGTGAAGGGGTCTAAGTGTCTCTTTGGGGTGCAGAAGGTTTCTTTTTTGGACTTTATTTTTTCTCCGTCATCTATGGAGATGGATCCTGTTAAGGTTCAGTCCATTCATGATTGGATTCAACTTACATCCGTGAAGGGCCTTCAGAAATTTTTGGGTTTTGCAAATTTTTATCGCCGTTTCATTGCTAACTTCTCCAGCGTGGTTAAACCCTTGACTGATTTGACGAAAAAAGGTGCTGATGTGGCGAATTGGTCCTCTGCGGCTGTCTCTGCCTTTCAGGAGCTTAAACGCCGATTTACTTCTGCTCCGGTGTTGCACCAACCAGATGTTTCTCTTCCGTTTCAGGTTGAGGTTGACGCTTCTGAGATTGGGGCAGTGTTATGATCCTTAGTGGTTGAGGATCACAAATTACTCCAGCTAAGTAACAAACATAGGACAAGCTCTAGGGAGGCAGCAAACTGGACTGACCGCAAATCTGAACCTATCCAAACACACTAGAAGTAGCCGGTGAACGTGCCTAAAAATCCTAGATGTCTCAAGCCAGCCTGAGGAACTAACTACCCCTAGAGAGAAAGAAAGACCTCTCTTGCCTCCAGAGAAATAATCCCCAAAGATATAGAAGCCCCCAACAAATAATAACGGTGAGGTAAGAAGAAGGCACATACACAGGGGTGAAAACAGATTCAGCAAATGAGGCCCACTAATACTAGATAGCAGAAAATAGTAAAGGGGTCTGTGCGGTCAGTAAAAAACCCTTACAAAATATCCACACTGAGGTTTCAAGAACCCCCGCACCAACTAACGGTGTGGGGGGAGAAACTCAGTCCCCTAGAGCAACCAGCAAGCGAGGAGATCACATCTTAGCAAGCTGGACAAGAAACATGATGAATGCTGATAATCAAAAAATGAACGGACAAAAACTTAGCTTGTCTTGGAGAGGCTGGGAGCAAGGTAATCACAAGGAATCTGAAGAGCACTGAATACATTGATAGCAGGCAAGGAACTGAGTATCCAGGTGAGCTAAATAGGAAACCAACCAAGGATAACGAACCAGCTGATGCAGCCAACCTGCAGAAAGACAACACTACACAGTACCGCTTGTGACCACTAGAGGGAGCCTAAAAATAGAGTTCACAACAGGGCAGGGACCGTTTTGTCTCAGAGGGATTCTGTTGGTTCTTTGATGAAACCGTGTGCCTTCTTCTCCCGCAAGTTTTCGCCTGCTGAACGCAATTATGATGTCGGCAATCGGGAGTTGTTGGCTATGAAGTGGGCATTTGAGGAGTGGCGACATTGGCTTGAGGGAGCTAAGCACCGTATTTTGGTCCTGACCGATCATAAGAATTTGATTTGCCTTGAGTCTGCCAAACGGCTGAGTCCTAGACAGGCTCGATGGTCCTTGTTTTTTTCCCATTTTGATTTCGTGGTTTTGTATCTTCCGGGTTCTAAGAATATTAAGGCTGATGCCCTTTCTAGGAGTTTTTTGCCTGATTCTCCTGAGATCCTTGAACCGGTCGGCATTCTGAAAGAAGGGGTGGTCCTTTCTGCCATTTCCCCTGATTTACGGCGGGTTCTTCAGGAATTTCAGGCTGATAGACCTGACCGCTGTCCTGTGCGGAAATTGTTTGTTCCTGACAGATGGACTAGTAGAGTGATTTCTGAGGTTCACTGTTCTGTGTTGGCTGGTCATCCTGGTATTTTTGGTACCAGAGATTTGGTTGGTAGGTCCTTTTGGTGGCCTTCATTGTCACGTGATGTGCATTCTTTTGTGCAGTCCTGAGGGACTTGTGCGCGGGCCAAGCCTTGTTGTTCCCGTGCTCGTGGGTTACTTTTGCCATTGCCGGTCCCTGAGAGGCCCTGGACGCATATTTCTATGGATTTTATTTCTGATCTTCCGGTTTCCCAGAGGATGTCGGTTATCTGGGTTGTTTGTGACCGGTTTTCTAAGATGGTTCATTTGGTGCCTTTGCCTAAATTGCCTTCCTCTTCAGAGTTGGTTCCGTTGTTTTTTCAGCATGTGGTTCGTTTGCATGGTATTCCGGAGAATATTGTGTCCGACAGAGGTTTCCAGTTTGTTTCTAGGTTTTGGCGGGCCTTTTGTGCTAGGCTGGGCATTGATTTGTCTTTTTCTTCTGCATTTCATCCTCAGACAAATGGCCAGACCGAGCAAACTAATCAGACTTTGGAGACTTATTTGAGATGCTTTGTGTCTGCCGATCAGGATGATTGGGTGGCCTTTTTGCCAACTCGGCGTTTGCCCTTAATAATCGGGCTAGTTCGGCTACTTTGGTTTCGCCTTTTTTTTGTAATTTTGGTTTTCATCCTCGTTTTTCTTCTGGGCAGGTTGAGCCTTCCGACTGTCCTGGTGTGGATTCTGTGGTTGACAGGTTGCAGCAGATTTGGGCTCATGTGGTGGACAATTTGGTGTTGTCTCAGGAGGAGGCTCAACGTTTTGCTAACCGTCGTCGGTGTGTTGGTTCCCGGCTTCGGGTTGGGGATTTGGTTTGGTTGTCTTCCCGTCATGTTCCTATGAAGGTCTCTTCCCCTAAGTTTAAGCCTCGGTTTATTGGTCCTTATAGGATTTCTGAGATTATTAATCCGGTGTCTTTTCGATTGGCGCTTCCGGCCTCTTTTGCTATCCTGTTGTGAATTCTGCTCTTGGGCTCCCTCCGGTGGTTGTAAGTGGTAGCGCTGCTGTCTCTGAGTCGCAGCATTTGTCAGGTGTGTTCACTTTTTGCAAATCTGACTGGGCTATTTAGTCTTGCTTCACCCTTTAGTCAGTGCCAGTTGTCCATTGTTCCTGGAGGATTCACGTCTCTGCCTGGTCTCTCCTGCTTTGCAGTTCTTTTCAACAAAGATAAGTTTTGGCCTTGATTTTTTGCTATCCACATGCTGTGGCCTTATTGTTCGGTTCTTTTCCATGTTTTTTGTCTTGTCCAGCTTGGTCTGCATAAGGATTTGTTTAGCCAAGCTGGTATCTCTGGAGATGCAGATATACCCTCCACATCTTTAGTTAGCTGTGGAGTTTTTGTATTTTCTGTGGTGGATATTTTCTAGTGTTTTAATACTGACCGCATAGTACTCTGTCTTATCCTTTCTATTTAGCTAGAAGTGGCCTCCTTTGCTAAATTCTGATTTCAGTCTGTGTATGTTTTTTCCCTCTCCTCTCACAGTCAATATTTGTGGGGAGCTGCCTATCCTTTGGGAATTTTCTCTGAGGCAAGATAGTTTTCCCTTTTCTATCTTTAGGGGTAATTAGTCCTCCGGCTGTGTCGAGATGTCCAGGGAGCGCTAGGTACATTCCACGGCTACTTCTAGTTGCGGTGTTAGGTTCAGGGTCTGCAGTCAGTACAGGTACCACCTTCTCCAGAGTACGTCTCATGCTGCTCTTGGGCCACCAGATCATAACAGTACAACTGGCCAGCAATGAGTTAACCGCATCTCAGAAGAAGGGAAGGAAAGTGCTGAGCCATTTTTTTTTTTGTAGTCTGTTGTTTTTTTTTTTTCTCTTCCCTCTTTGCCTCTGGGTGGCTCAGGAGTTCAGAGCTGGTATGGATGTTCAGGGATTGGCTTCTCATGTGGATCAACTTGCTGCTAGAGTACAGGGTATTTCCGATTATATTGTTCAGACTCCGGTTTTAGAGCCTAGAATTCCAACTCCTGATTTGTTTTTTGGGAATAGGTCCAAATTTCTGAGCTTTAAAAATAACTGTAAACTGTTTTTTGCTCTGAAACCCCGTTCCTCTGGTGATCCCATCCAGCAGGTTAAAATTGTTATATCTCTGCTGCGTGGTGACCCCCAGGATTGGGCATTTGCCCTGGAACCTGGGAATCCGGCGTTGCTTAATGTAGACACCTTTTTTCAGGCGCTTGGGTTATTGTATGACGAACCTAATTCAGTGGATCATGCTGAGAAGATCTTGTTGGCCCTGTCTCATATTCATATATATTCAGAATCATATTGCCAGATGTTTAGAAAATGGTCTGTGCTGACTAAATGGAATGAGGATGCCTTGGCGGCAATCTTCAGAAAGGGTCTTTCTGAATCCGTTAAAGATGTTATGGAGGGGTTCCCCACGCCTGCTGGTCTGAGTGATTCTATGTCTCTGGCCATTCAGATTGATCGGCGCTTGCACGAGCGCAGAGTTGTGCACACTATGGCATTGTCTTCCGAGCGCAGTCCTGAGCCTATGCAGTGTGATAGGATTGTGTCTAGAGCTGAACGACAAGGATTCAGACGTCAGAATAGGTTGTGTTTTTACTGCGGCAATTCTGCTCATGTTATTTCTGATTGCCCTAAGCGTACCAAGAGAATCGCTAGTTCTGTTACCATCAGTACTGTACAACCTAAATTTCTGTTATCTGTGACCCTGATCTGCTCATTATCGTCATTTTCTGTCATGGCATTTGTGGATTCAGGCGCCGCTCTAAACTTAATGGACTTAGAATTTGCCAGACGTTGTGGTTTCCCCTTGCAGCCTTTGCAGAGTCCTATTCCATTGAGGGGCATTGATGCTACACCGTTGGCTAAAAATAAACCTCAGTTTTGGACACAGCTGACCATGTGCATGGCGCCAGCCCATCAGGAAGATTGTCGTTTTCTTGTGTTGCATAATTTGCATGATGCTATTGTGCTGGGTTTCCCATGGTTACAGGTGCATAATCCGGTATTAGATTGGAAATCTATGTCTGTGACTAGTTGGGGTTGTCAGGGGGTTCATGGTGACGTTCCTTTGATGTCAATTGCCTCCTCCCCCTCTTCTGAAATTCCTGAGTTTTTGTCAGATTTCCAGGATGTATTCAATGAGCCCAAGTCCAGTTCCCTTCCACCGCATAGGGACTGTGATTGTGCTATTGACTTGATTCCAGGCTGTAAGTTCCCTAAGGGCCGACTTTTCAACCTGTCTGTGCCAGAACATACCACCATGCGGAGCTATGTTAAGGAGTCCTTGGAGAAGGGGCATATTCGGCCATCTTCTTCACCATTGGGAGCAGGTTTTTTTTTTGTTGCCAAAAAAGACGGCTCCTTGAGACCCTGTATTGATTATCGCCTCTTGAATAAGATCACGGTCAAATTCCAATACCCTTTGCCTTTGCTTTCTGATCTGTTTGCTAGGATTAAGGGGGCTAGTTGGTTTACTAAGATTGACCCTCGAGGGGCATATAATCTTGTTCGTATTAAGCAGGGGGACGAATGGAAAACTGCATTTAATACGCCCGAAGGCCATTTTGAATACCTTGTGATGCCATTCGGACTCTCTAATGGTCCATCTGTGTTTCAGTCCTTCATGCATGATATATTTCGGAATTATCTTGATAAATTCATGATTGTATATTTGGATGATATTTTGATTTTTTTCAGATGATTGGGAGTCTCATGTGAAACAAGTCAGGATGGTATTTCAGATCCTTCGTGATAATGCCTTGTTTGTGAAGGGGTCTAAGTGCCTCTTTGGAGTACAGAAGATTTCTTTTTTGGGCTTCATTTTTTCTCCCTCATCTATAGAAATGGATCCGGTTAAGGTTCAGGCCATTCATGATTGGATCCAGCCCACATCCGTGAAGAGCCTTCAGAAATTTTTGGGCTTTGCTAATTTTTATCGCCGTTTCATTGCCAACTTCTCCAGTGTGGTTAAACCCCTGACCGATTTGACGAAAAAAGGCGCTGATGTGACGAATTGGTCCTCTGCGGCTGTTTCTGCCTTTCAGGAGCTTAAATGCCGATTTACTTCTGCCCCGGTGTTGCGTCAGCCGGATGTTTCTCTTCCTTTTCAGGTTGAGGTTGACGCTTCTGAGATTGGGGCAGGGGCCGTTTTGTCTCAGAGGAATTCTGATGGTTCCTTGATGAAACCGTGTGCCTTCTTTTCTCGAAAGTTTTCGCCTGCGGAACGCAATTATGATGTCGGCAATCGTGAGTTGTTGGCTATGAAGTGGGCATTTGAGGAGTGGCGACATTGGCTTGAGGGGGCCAAGCACCATATTGTGGTCTTGACCGATCATAAGAATCTGATTTATCTCGAGTCTGCCAAACAGCTGAATCCTGGACAGGCCCGATGGTCCCTGTTTTCCTCCCATTTTGATTTTGTGGTCTTGTATCTTCCGGGTTCTAAGAATGTTAAGGCTGATGCCCTCTCTAGGAGCTTTTTGCCTGATTCTCCTGGGGTCCTTGAGCCGGTCGGTATTCTGAAGGAAGGGGTGATTCTTTCTGCCATCTCCCCTGATTTACGATGGGTTCTTCAGGAATTTCAGGCTGATAAACCTGACCGCTGTCCAGTGGGGAAATTGTTTGTTCCTGACAGATGGACTAGTAAAGTGATTTCGGAGGTTCATTGTTCTGTGTTAGCTGGTCATCCGGGGATTTTTGGTACCAGAGATTTGGTTGGTAGGTCCTTTTGGTGGCCTTCTTTGTCACGGGATGTGCGTTCTTTTGTGCAGTCCTGTGGGACTTGTGCGCGGGCCAAGCCTTGCTGTTCCCGCGCTAGTGGGTTGCTTTTGCCTTTGCCGGTCCCTGAGAGGCCTTGGATGCATATTTCTATGGATTTTTTTTTGGATCTTCCGGTTTCCCAGAGGATGTCAGTTATCTGGGTGGTTTGTGACCGGTTTTCTAAGATGGTTCATTTGGTACCTTTGCCTAAGTTGCCTTCCTCTTCTGATTTGGTTCCGTTGTTTTTTCAGCATGTGGTTCGTTTGCATGGCATTCCGGAGAATATTGTGTCCGATAGAGGTTCCCAGTTTGTTTCTAGGTTTTGGCAGGCCTTTTGTGCTAGGCTGGGCATTGATTTGTCTTTTTCTTCCGCATTTCATCCTCAGACAAATGGCCAAACCGAGCGAACTAATCAGACTTTGGAAACTTATTTGAGATGCTTTGTGTCTGCTGATCAGGATGATTGGGTGGCTTTCTTGCCATTGGCCGAGTTTGCCCTTAATAATCGGGCTAGTTCTGCTACCTTGGTTTCACCCTTCTTTTGTAACTCTGGTTTTCATCCTCGTTTTTCTTCAGGGCAGGTTGAGCCTTCTGATTGTCCTGGGGTGGACTCTGTGGTTGACAGGTTGCAGCAAATTTGGGCTCATGTTGTTGACAATTTGGTGTTGTCTCAGGAGGGGGCTCAGCGTTTTGCTAACCATCGTCGGTGTGTTGGTTCCCGGCTTCGGGTTGGGGATTTGGTCTGGTTGTCTTCCCGTCATGTCCCTATGAAGGTTTCTTCCCCTAAGTTTAAGCCTCGGTTTATTGGCCCTTATAGGATTTCTGAGATTATCAATCCAGTGTCCTTTCGTTTGGCCCTTCCAGACTCTTTTTCCATCCATAATGTTTTTCATAGATCTTTGTTGCGGAAATATGTGGTGCACGTTGTTCCCTCTGTTGATCCTCCTGCCCCGGTGTTGATTGATGGGGAGTTGGAGTATGTGGTTGAGAAGATTTTGGATTCTCGTTTTTCGAGGCCGAGGCTTCAGTATCTTGTCAAATGGAAGGGTTATGGCCAGGAGGATAATTCTTGGGTTGTTGCCTCCGATGTTCATGCTGATGATTTGGTTTGTGCCTTTCATTTGGCTCGTCTGGATCGGCCTGGGCGCTCTGGTGAGGGTTCAGTGACCCCTCCTCAAGGGGGGGTACTGTTGTGAATTCTGCTCTTGGGCTCCCTCCGGTGGTTGTAAGTGGTAGCGCTGCTGTCTCTGAGTCGCAGCATTTGTCAGGTGTGTTCACTTTTTGCAAATCTGACTGTGCTATTTAGTCTTGCTTCACCCTTTAGTCAGTGCCAGTTGTCCATTGTTCCTGGAGGATTCACATCTCTGCCTGGTCTCTCCTGCTTTGCAGTTCTTTTCAACAAAGATAAGTTCTGGCCTTGATTTTTGGCTGTCCACATGCTGTGGCCTTATTGCTCAGTTCTTTTCCATGTTTTTTGTCTTGTCCAGCGTGGTCTGTATCAGGATTTGTTTAGCCAAGCTGGTATCTCTGGAGATGCAGATATACCCTCCATATCTTTAGTTAGCTGTGGAGTTTTTGTATTTTCTGTGGTGGATATTTTCTAGTGTTTTAATACTGACCGCATAGTACTCTGTCCTATCCTTTCTATTTAGCTAGAAGTGGCCTCCTTTGCTAAATTCTGATTTCAGTCTGTGTATGTTTTTTCCCTCTCCTCTCACAGTCAATATTTGTGGGGGGCTGCCTATCCTTTGGGAATTTTCTCTGAGGCAAGATAGTTTTCCCTTTTCTATCTTTAGGGGTAATTAGTCCTCCGGCTGTGTCGAGATGTCCAGGGAGCGCTAGGTACATTCCACGGCTACTTCTAGTTGCGGTGTTAGGTTCAGGGTCTGCGGTCAGTACAGGTGCCACCTTCTCCAGAGTATGTCTCATGCTGCTCTTGGGCCACCAGATCATAACACTATCCATAATGTCTTCCATAGATCTTTATTGCAGAAATATATGGTGCCCGTTGTTCCCTCTGTTGATCCTCCGGCCCCTGTTTTGGTTGATGGGGAGTTGGAGTATGTGGTTGAGAAGATTTTGGATTCTCGTTTTTCGAGGCGGAGGATTCAGTACCTTGTCAAATGGAAGGGTTATGGCCAGGAGGATAATTCTTGGGTTTTTGCTTCTGATGTCCATGCTGCTGATTTGGTCCATGCCTTTCATCTGGCTCATCCTGATTGGCCGGGGGGCGCTGGTGAGGGTTCGGTGACCCCTCCTCAAGGGGGGGTACTGTTGTGAATTCTGCTTTTGGGCTCCCTCCGGTGGTTGTAGGTGGTAATGCAGTTGCCCCTGAGTTGCAGCCCTGGTCAGGTGTATCTGCTGATTGCAGTTCTGACTGGGGTATTTAGGCGTGCAGGATTCATTTGTCCTTGCCAGTTGTCAATTGTTCTTGGGAGGTTATGGACCTCTGCCTGGTTCCTCCTGTCTTTCTGCCAAATCAGCAAAGATAATTGTCTGGGTTTTTTTCCTGTGGCACACATTCAGTGTGCTTCACAATTCAGTGCTATTCTTTGTGTTTTCTTGTCCAGCTTTGATTGTGTCAGTATTTTCTCAGTCTTGTTGGATTCTCTGGAGTGGCAGATATACATTCCATGTCTTTAGTTAGATTGTGGAACTTTTTGTATTATCTGCTGTGGATATTTTTGGAAGGGTTTTAATACTGACCGCCTAGTAATCTGTCCTATCCTTTCCTATTTAGCTAGAGTGGCCTCTTTTGCTAAATCCTGTTTTTACCTGTGTGTGTCTATTCTTCTCCTACTCACAGTCATTATTCGTGGGGGGCTGCCTATCCTTTGTGGGTCTGCTCTGAGGCAAGGTAGCTTTCCTATTTCCCTCTATAGGGGTATTTAGTCCTCCGGCTGTGTCGAGGTGTCTAGGTTCGTGTTAGGCACACCCCACGGCTACTTCTAGTTGTGGTGTTAGTTCAGGATTGCGGTCAGTACAGGTTCCACCGACTCCAGAGAAAGTTTCATGCGGCTCCAAGGTCACCGGATCATAACAGTACAACTGGCCAACAATGAGTTAAATGCATCTCAGAAGAAGGGAAGAAAGGTGTTGAGCCATTTTTTTTTTCTGCAGTCTGTTTTGTTTTTTTTCCCTCTTTATCTATGGGTGGCTGAGGAGTCTTGTGCCAGCATGGATGTTCAGGAACTAGCTTCTCGTCTAGATCAGCTTGCTGCTAGGGTACAAGGTATTTCTGATTATTTTGTTCAGCATTCTGTTTTAGAGCCGAAGATTCCTACCCCTGATTTGTTTTTTGGTGATCGGTCCAAATTTGGGGGTTTTAAAAACAATTGTAAACTGTTTTTTGCTCTGAGACCGCGATCCTCCGGTGTTTCTATTCAGCAGGTTAAAATTGTCATCTCCTAGTAATCTGTCCTATCCTTTCCTATTTAGCTAGAGTGGCCTCTTTTGCTAAATCCTGTTTCTACTTGCGTGTGTCTATTCTTCTCCTACTCACAGTCATTATTCGTGGGGGGCTGCCTATCCTTTGGGGGTCTGCTCTGCGGCAAGGTAGCATTCCTATTTCCCTCTATAGGGGTATTTATTCCTCCGGCTGTGTCGAGGTGTCTAGGTTTGTGTTAGGCACACCCCACGGCTACTTCTAGTTGCGGTGTTAGTTCAGGATTGCGGTCAGTACAGGTTCCACCGACTCCAGAGAAAGTTTCATGCGGCTCCAAGGTCACCAGATCATAACAGGGGAGGCTATGGGGCTTTCATGCTGGACATGGGCAGACTATGGGGCTCTCATTCTGGACATGGGGAGGCTATGGGGCTCTCATGCTAGACATGGGGAGGCTATGGAGCTATCATACTGGACAAGGTGTGGCTATTTGGGGCTCATGCAGGACATGGGGAGGCTATGTGGGGCTCATGCAGGACATGGGGAGGCTATGTGGGGCTCATGATGGACATGGGGAGGCTATTTGGGGCTCATGCTGTATATAGGGTGGCTATGTGGGGCTCATGTTGTATATAAGGAGGCTACGTGGGGCACATGCTGTATATAAGGAAGCTGTGTGGGGCTCATGCTGTATATAGAAGGCTATTTAGGGCTCATGCTGTATATAGAAGGCTATTTAGGAGTTCATGCTGTATATAGGAGGCTACGTGGGGGTTCATACTGTATATAGAGGCTATGTGGGGGCTCATACTGTTAGGAGGCTATATGGAGGCTCATATTGTATGTAGGAGGCAATATGGGGGCTCCTGCTGTATATACAGTTGTGTTAAAAAGTGTTTGTCTGATTACCTGTTCTTTTGCATGTTTGTCACACTTAAATGTGTCATATCACCAAGCAAATGTAAATATTCGAAAAATATAACACAAGTAAACACAAAATGCAGTTTTTAAATGAAGGTCTCTATTATTAAGGGAAAAGAAAATTGACCACTGCTGATCTAGCATATGGCAAAAACCCCATGAGGCAGATGCTATATTGGTACTCAATGATTACAAATAGAATAACTGTGTTTTAAAGTACAGTGGCTCTTATCATACAATGTTCTACAGGCAGGTGTGACACTCTGACCGATGTAGCATAGCGAAAGCTAACACAGATGTCCCTCATATACATGTGTATATTTCTATCAGCTAATGGTGTACTAAGGTCAAACTACAGCTTAGTCACAGGGAACTGTAAACCTCTTTGGTCTTCAGTCCAGCTTTCTTTTTAAAGTAAGTACACAATTCTCATCAGATCTAAGAATTCTGATACTATATGCTGTTTGTATTGAGAAATTTGGTGACAGATCCTCTTTAGTTCTCGGGCACACAACATATTTTCGATTTGAGTGTTATCTGTAAAAAAAAAAAGGATTGCAATTGCACCAATGTTATTCAATGAGGCAGTGCAGATGAACAATTTTTTCCACTGACTGAATCTGCATGTGAAAAAAATTGCAGCAACCATGATTTTCATAAAAAAATTTTAATGAGACTCGCCCATTCAAGTCTATGGGTGTAATACAAAAAATCAGATGCCATATGGGGCATCAGTGTAGCTTTCGATTTTTATGGATACATTACAATTCTGTAATATAGGAAACTGTAAATGAATAGTAGTTGCGGAGTAAAAAAAAATCGGATTATATAGGGACTGTACACGGATAACAAGTGAGAAAGAAAACGTTCCACTTTTCTGGATGAAAATCTGACTCAATTTTCTGTAATGTCGTTTGACTCTAGCCTTAACCCCTTCACCACCCTGTGATTTTTTGTTTTTGTGCTTTCATTTTTTGCTCCCCTTGTTCCCAGAGCCATACCTTTTTTTTATATTTATGTCAATATAGCCGCATGTAGGCTTGTTTTTTGTGGGACGAGTTGGACTTTTGACGACATTACATTTACCATACAGCTTACCATTTTCAGAGGCCTGTAGAGTTTTTCAATTTTTTGTGATCTGGGGATGTGTGAGGGATTATTTTTTCCGTGCCGAGCTGACGTTTTTATTGATACCATTTTGGGGGAGATATGTTTTGATTGACTATTATTTCATTTTATTTCAATGTTGTGACAACCAAAAAAAGGAATTCAAGCGTTTTGATTTTTTTTCTCGTTATTTATCAATTGGATTAATTTACTTCGTATTTTGATAGATCAGACATTTCTGAACCCAGCGATACCAAACAAGTGTATTTTTGTTTTTTTTAGTTTTTTATTTTGAATGGGGCAAAATAGCAGGAGCCCAAATCAAAAGCTGGGAGACGAACTTGAATGTACCTATATTATTATACTTGAATGTACCTATATTATTCTTTTTTTTTTGGACCTATATGTCACAAAGAAGTTAAAGTTTTAAATCTAAGAAACATATTGCATGCAGCAGATTCTGCAAATTTTGGCCTCTGCAATAATTTACCCCGGAAGACATGTTACGTTTTCATGAACAGAATTTTAAGAATAACGTAGTTCCTTTTTCAGAGCACAGAATGATGATTGCACTTTTGTTGCTGATTTGCCAAACTATGGGGGAATACTGAGACATTGAAGCACTGATCTCATTGAGATCTTCTTCAGGATTATTGAGCCACTGCAATTGTGGTTTACCTTAGTAGCAGTTTTAAAGGAAATTTCTAAGCGCAGCTTTTTCAAAAAGGTTGTCTCATCTTGACATATAGGTAAAACTGCAAAGTGCTGGTAAAACCACGCAACTTTTCACTCTACCTTCTATTAAAAATCCTCTCCTTTCTCAAAAATGGAGGGAAATTTTACTTTATAATTTACTGCTGATTGCCTCGTTTACTGGTCACTGTTGCAGTGTATCAGAGTTGGTCAGTTTCCTGGGCAAGGAGCACGTGTGTCACGGGGAGACTAGGTAGGCTAAGGCTGGTTACCCGGGCCCCTGCGATATCCCTCCGACTAGGGAAAACCCTGTCTGTCCCTCTCCCAGAATTTACACTAATGGTGTGCTTGTCTGGGACACCAGGCCTGGCCCTGACTCCTGTTTCAGCCCTATGCTGAAACCACCACCCACCACCCAGTGAATAGACCACACACCAACCCCCACAGAAAGCACAGACAGGGAAAACTAAAAAACGCACCATGCCGCAGACACACAGGAAAACACAATAATGTGCCCAGGGCAAAACAAATACAAATATAGGAAGGAGCAATATAACAAAGGATAATACACCACCAGATACGATATTTCTTCTCCAAGACCACCACTCCAGACCGGAATCACTAGGCACGAGGCACAAGCTATAATCGGCGATGCCCAAAGTCCAGCAATACTATTTAAAGGCCGTGGGCGTGACCCAGCCTCCAACCCGAGTACCAGCTAGATTAACCCTGGGCAACCTGGATAAAAATCTAGCCAGCGCCACTGAGCATATAGTGGATGAATGTGGAATTACCGCTGTCTGTCGGACGCCCTAGTGTGAATAGCGTCCGACATGACAGTACTCCGCCTTCTACGAGGGACCCCAGGGCCCTCACGACTTATAGGACCCGGCTTGTCCAGATGGCGGCGGTGAAACATACTGACCAGGCAGTCCGCATGTATGTCCGAGGCTGGTACCCAAGACCTCTCCTCCGGCCCATAACCCCGCCAGTGTACCAGGTACTGTAAAGTGCGGCGCACTACTCGAGAGTCAACTACCATGGAGACTTCAAATTCCAAATTGCCATCCACAAAGACTGGAGGTGGCATCGGTGCCGCGTCCACGAAACCCACCACCTTTTTTAATAAAGATCTGTGGAACACATTGTGTATCTTATATACCGTAGGGAGCTCCAATCGGTAGGCTACCGGGTTAATGATGGTGGCAACCCTAAATGGACCAATAAACCTTGGACCTAATTTCAGGGATGGTATTTTGAGTCTTATGTTTTTTGTGGACAACCACACCCAGTCACCCACACTCAGGTCCGGACCTGGCACACATCTACTGTCAGCCACACGTTTGTACCTAGCACCCACGCTCAGCAAGCGCTGTTTCACTCTTCTCCAGACAGATGACAGTTGTGCTCCTAGCTGGTCCTCCTCCGGGACGCCAGCAGAGCCCCCCTGATGCAGAGTACAAAATTGAGGATGGTGCCCGTAAACACAAAAGAACGGGGACTCCCCAGACGATTCCTGATGGTGATTATTCATGGCAAACTCCGCCAAAGGAAGGAACATCGACCACTCCTCCTGATTGTCAGAAACAAAGCAGCGTAAATACTGCTCCAAATTCTGGTTCATACGCTTGGTCTGACCATTTGACTGAGGATGAAACGCCGAAGGATGCGACAACTTGATCCCCAGCCGTAAGCAAAATGCTTTCCAAAATTTTGCCACAAACTGAGTTCCCCTATCAGACACGATATCAGACGGGACCCCGTGAAGTCTGACCACCTCCTAAACAAATACCTGAGCCAGAGTCATCGCATTAGGCAACGAAGGCAAGGACACAAAGTGCGACATCTTTGAGACCGATCAACAACCACCAGGATGACCGTGTTCCCAGCTGAGATGGGCAAGTCTGTAATAAAATCCATGGAGATCTCTGTCCACGGCCTACTGGGTACCTCGAGAGGATGTAGTGTGCCAGGAGGACGGGAGCGGGGCGCCTTAGCCCTAGCGCACGTGGTGCATGCTGACACGTACAAGACCACGTCCTGTCGGATTTTGGGCCACCAAAACCGACGCGACACCAACTCCAAGGTACCCCTAACCCCTGGGTGGCCAGTCAGGACAGCATCATGATGCTCACCCAACACCTTTAGGCGAAGATGGAGCGGTACAAACGATTTGTTAATGGGAAGCTCTGGTGGTACCTCCTCCTGAGCCTCGGCAATCTCAGCCTCAACCTCGGTCGTGAGAGCCGAGACCACTACACCGTTTTGGAGGATGGGTACCGGATCTTCCCGAGGTTCTCCTCCCGGAAAACACCTGGACAAAGCATCCGCCTTAGTGTTCTTAGACCCCGGTCGGTAAGTAACAAAAAAGTTGAATCGCGTGAAAAACAATGCCCAGCTAGCATGCCTGGGGGACAGACGCTTGGCTGACTCTAAATAACGCAGATTTTTATGATCGGTGATAACTGTAACCTGGTGGACCGACCCCTCCAAGAAGTGTCGCCATTCCTCAAAAGCCAACTTGATAGCCAACAACTCCCTGTTGCCGATATCGTAGTTACATTCGGCGGGCGACAGCTTCTTGGAAAAGTAGGCGCATGGATGCAACTCGCCCAAGGATGAGCCTTGTGACAGCACCGCCCCCACTCCAACCTCAAACGCATCGACTTCCATGGTAAATGGTCTCGATACGTCCGGTTGCACCAGAATGGGGGCCGAAACAAAACTGTTCTTCAGGAATTCGAATGCGCGCACAGCAGCCTCAGACCAGGTGGAGAAATTGGTACCATTTTTCATCATGTCAGTGAGCGGTTTATCAATGATAGAAAAATTTTTGATAAACTTTCTATAACAGTTAGAAAACCCAAGGAACCGCTGGAGCGCTTTTGGGTTATCAGGCCATTCCCAACGCAGCACCGCTTGCACCTTAGCGGCATCCATTTTAAACCCTGAAGCAGACACAATATAACCCAAGAAAGGCAACTCCTGAACCGAAAATACACATTTCTCAAGTTTTGCATAGAGCTTATTCTGTCTGAGTAGCTGTAACACCTGCCTAACATGCTCTAAATGAGTATCACGGTCGCATGAATAAATGAGAATGTCATCTAGGTAAACAACAACGAATTTCCCCAGGACATGCGAGAACACATCATTTATGAAATATTGAAATACAGCAGGCGCGTTTGTCAACCCAAATGGCATCACCAAATTTTCAAAATGACGCTCAGGAGTATTAAAAGCCGTCTTCCATTCATCCCCTTGACGGACGCTTATGAGGTTGTACGCCCCCTGAGGTCAAGCTTGGAGAACCACTTAGCACCAGCCACCTGGTTGAACAAATCAGGTATCAGCGGCATAGGGTATGGATCACGAATAGTGTTGAGCATTCCGATGCTGCAAGTATCGGGTATCGGCCGATACTTGCTGTATCGGAATTTCCGATACCGAGATCCGATATTTTTGTAATATCGGATATCGGTATCGAAACAACATTAACATTGTAAAAAGGTGTAAAAGAAAGAATTAAAATAAAAAATATCGCTATACTCACCTGTCCGACGCAGCCGGGACCTCGGCGATTGTAAGCGGCAGCGTTGTTTCTTTAAAATTCGCGCTTTTACATGCTTACGTGAATTCCCGGCTTCTGATTGGTCAGGGCGGCCATGTTGCCGGGACGCGGACCAATCACAGCAAGCCGTGACGAAATTACGTCACGGCTTGCTGTGATTGGTCCGCGTCCCGGCAACATGGCCGCCATTAACCAATCACAAGCCGTGACGTCACGGGAGGCTGGACACGCGCTTATTTTGAAAAGCGCGCGTGTCCAGCCTCCCGTGACGTCACGGCTTGTGATTGGTCACGGCGCCATATTGCCGGGATGCGGACCAATCACAGCAAGCCGTGACGAAATTACGTCACGGCTTGCTGTGATTGGTCCGCGTCCCAGGAACATGGCCGCCATTAACCAATCACAAGCCGTGACGTCACGGGAGGCTGGACACGCGCTTATTTTGAAAAGCGCGCGTGTCCAGCCTCCCGTGACGTCACGGCTTGTGATTGGTCACGGCGCCATATTGCCGGGATGCGGACCAATCACAGCAAGCCGTGACGAAATTACGTCACGGCTTGCTGTGATTGGTCCGCGTCCCAGGAACATGGCCGCCATTAACCAATCACAAGCCGTGACGTCACGGGAGGCTGGACACGCGCTTATTTTGAAAAGCGCGCGTGTCCAGCCTCCCGTGACGTCACGGCTTGTGATTGGTCACGGCGCCATATTGCCGGGACGCGGACCAATCACAGCAAGCCGTGACGTAATTTCGTCACGGCTTGCTGTGATTGGTCCGAGTCCCGGCAACATGGCCGCCCTGACCAATCAGAAGCCGGGAATTCACGTAAGCAAGTAAAAGCGCGAATTTTAAAGAAACAACGCTGCCGCTTACAATCGCCGAGGTCCCGGCTGCGTCGGACAGGTGAGTATAGCGATATTTTTTATTTTAATTCTTTATTTTACACATTTATATGGTTCCCAGGGCCTGAAGGAGAGTTTCCTCTCCTTCAGACCCTGGGAACCATCAGGAATACCGTCCGATACTTGAGTCCCATTGACTTGTATTGGTATCGGGTATCGGTATCGGATTGGATCCGATATTTTGCCGGTATCGGCCGATACTTTCCGATACCGATACTTTCAAGTATCGGACGGTATCGCTCAACACTAATCACGAACCATAATCTGGTTTAACTCCCTGAAATCCAGACACGGGCGTAATCCGCCATCTTTCTTCTTAATGAAGAAGAACCCCGCTGCCACAGGCGAGGACGAAGGCCTGATGTGCCCTTTGCTCAGACTCTCAGCAATGTAGTCTTTTAAAGCTTGCCTCTCAGGACCAGAAATGTTAAACATCCTTGCTTTCGGCAATTTGGCCCCTGGTTTTAACCTAATAGTACAGTCATAGGGTCGATGTGGTGGCAATTCTGAGCAACCCTTCTCCGAGAACACATCCGTGAAATCCAGCAGTGACTCAGGAATGCTAGGAGTCACAGCGGACACACATGTGGCCAGGCAATTCTCCTGGCAGAATCCGCTCCACTGGATTATGTCCTGGGTTTTCCAGTAAATCACCGGGATGTACATAGATAACCATGGAAAACCCAGAACCATTTTTGCAGCAAGCTTACTGAGCACCCTACATGTAACCTGCTCAAAATGTAGGACACCAATGTGGAGTTTAACCTCAGCCACAAACTCAGTAATCTCCCCCTGTGGGAGAGGAGTGGCATTGATGGTGACCACCCAGATAGGATGAGGCAGTTTTTCGATCCTGAACCCAGCTGTGCGCGCAAACTCCTCATCAATGAGATTAGTGGCAGAACCACTATCCACAAAAGCAGTGATTGGCAGCTCTCTGCCAGCGACCATAACTCTGGCAGGGAGCATACATTGAGAGACCACCATGGAAGATATGCATAAGCTCAGATTGGCCTCTTCCACACCCTCTGAGCTTAGTAGTTTTCCGCCGTTGCACTTTTCTTAGATAACAGAGGACAAGCATTTACATAATGCCCATTTTTACCACAGCAAAAACAGGCTCCCTGCTTCCTGAGCGAGGGGGCTCGATGATGTGACACCCCTGCGATTTGCATAGGCTCCGTGGGCTCATCTGCAGCAACCTCACGTGCACCTATGCCCTCCCCCATAGGCGGACTCTCTTGCGCCCCCTGACGCAAAGGGCAATCAATGCGGATAACAAGACTCATAGCAGACTCTAGAGAAGCAGGAGTCTCATACATCAGGAGGGCTTGTTTAACCCTTCTCGAAACCCCATGAACAAACTGACTCCACAGCGCGGGGTCATCCCATTGTGTGTCCACCGCCCAGTGGCGAAATTCAGAACAGTAATCCTCCACCATTCGCTCCCCCTGGCGGAGAGCACGTATTTTAGATTCTGCTAGAGCCATTCTGTCAGGATCATTATAAATGAGCCCAGGAGCAGGAAAAAAACTCTCCACTGAGTTAAATGCAGCTGAATCAGATGGTAAAAAAAATGCCCATGCTTGGGGGTCCTGTCATGATTCCCAATGGCAGGGACTTAGGCAAAAACGGACAAGCTCTAGGAAGGATGCTATCTTAGGTAACCGCGATACTGAACCTAACACGCAACTAAAAATAGCCAGGGGGTGTGCCTACGTTGTCTCTAGACACCTCGCGCCAGCCGGAGAACTAACTACCCCTAATAGAGGAATACACAGACCTGACTTGCCTCCAGGGAAACCCCAAAGGTTATAGTAGCCCCCCACATATAATAACGGTTAGGTAAGAGGAAAACACAAACGCAGTATGAATATAGATTCAGCAAAGCGAGGCCCTCTGACTAGATAGCGGAATATACAAAAGAGGACTTCGCGGTCACCTCAAAACCCTGAACAGCCATCCTGGAATTACCTTAACTCCGTTGTCAACTCATGACACCGGAGTAGCAATTCCAGATCACTAGAGCTTCCAGCCGCATGAGATATGAAAATGCATGCTGGACAAAACAAACACAAAAGCCAAAGATTCAACTTAGCTGACTTGCAGACTTGGAGCAGGAAGCAAGCAACAAGGTGCTCTGATAACATTGATTGCCGGCACTGCAATGACTGGGAAGCCAGACTAAATAGGAGACTCCCAATTTCCTAATGGAAACAGGTGCACTGGAAAAAACAAGACACCAGTCAACCAGTACCACCAGTAACCACCAGAGGGAGCCCAAAAACAGAATTCACAACAGTACCCCCCCCTTAAGGAGGGGGCACCGAACCCTCATGAGAACCACCAGGGCGATCTGGATGCGCCCTATGAAAGGCGCGAACCAAATCCGAAGCATGAACATCAGAGGCAGTCACCCAAGAATTATCCTCCTGACCGTATCCCTTCCATTTAACCAAATACCGAAGTCTCCGTCTGGAAATGCGAGAGTCCAAAATCTTCTCCACAACATACTCCAATTCACCCTCCACCAGCACAGGAGCAGGAGGCTCAACAGAAGGAACAACCGGTACCTCGTACCTCCGCAACAACGACCGATGGAAGACATTATGAATGGTGAAAGATGCTGGTAGATCCAAATGAAAAGATACAGGATTAAGAATCTCCAAAATCTTATAAGGACCTATAAACCGAGGCTTAAACTTAGGAGAGGAGACCTTCATAGGGACAAAACGAGAAGACAACCACACCAAGTCCCCAACACGGAGATGATGACCCACACGACGATGACGATTAGCAAAGTGCTGAGTCTTCTCCTGAGACAGCTTCAAATTGTCCACCACATGACTCCAAATCTGGTGCAGTCTATCCACCACAGTGTCCACTCCAGGACAATCCGAAGATTCCACCTGGCCAGATGAAAAACGAGGGTGAAACCCTGAATTGCAAAAGAAAGGAGAAACCAGAGTGGCAGAACTGGCCCGATTATTGAGGGCAAACTCTGCCAACGGCAAAAAGGCGACCCAATCATCCTGATCAGCAGACACAAAACACCTCAAATAAGTCTCCAAGGTCTGATTAGTTGGCTCCGTCTGGCCATTAGTCTGGGGATGGAACGCAGACGAAAAAGACAAATCAATGCCCATCCTGGCACAGAACGCTCGCCAGAACCTAGACACAAATTGAGATCCCCTGTCAGAAACGATGTTTTCCGGGATACCATGTAAACGAACCACATTCTGAAAAAATAAAGGAACCAACTCCGATGAAGAAGGCAATTTGGGCAAGGGTACCAAATGAACCATCTTAGAAAAACGGTCACACACCACCCAAATGACGGACATTTTCTGAGAAACCGGGAGGTCCGAGATAAAGTCCATAGAGATGTGCGTCCACGGCCTCTTCGGAATAGGCAAGGACAACAACAATCCACTAGGCCGAGAACAGCAAGGCTTGGCCCGAGCACAAACATCACAAGACTGTACAAAGGTACGCACATCCCGAGACAGGGAAGGCCACCAGAAGGACCTGGCCACCAAATCTCTGGTACCAAAAATTCCAGGGTGACCTGCCAACACAGAAGAATGAACCTCTGAGATGACTCTACTGGTCCATTCATCTGGAACAAACAGTCTCCCAGGCGGACAACGATCAGGCCTATCAGTCTGAAACTCCTGCAAAGCACGCCGCAAGTCTGGGGAGACAGCAGACAAAATCACTCCATCCTTAAGGATACCCGTAGGCTCAGAATCACCAGAGGAGTCAGGCTCAAAACTCCTAGAAAGAGCATCTGCCTTCACATTTTTCGAGCCCGGCAAGTATGAAACCACAAAATTAAACCGGGAGAAAAACAAAGACCAGCGCGCCTGTCTAGGATTCAGACGCCTGGCAGACTCAAGGTAAATCAGATTCTTGTGATCAGTAGTGTTGAGCATTCCGATACCGCAAGTATCGGGTATCGGCCGATACTTGCGGTATCGGAATTCCGATACCGGGATTCCGATACTTGCCGCGTATCGGATACCGGAATCGGAAGTTCCAAGATTCAAAATGCAGAAATTCAGCCAATGAGAATGATTCCAAGTGTGGGCACATCCTGTTTAGCATGGAGGGCATGAAACTACTGGCAAGGCTGTGATTGGCTGCTGAAATGATGTCATGATGCAGTTTAAAAGTCGCTGGCGCCATTTTGCGATCACTCTGCTGTGAATTCAGTTAGTGACAGGACGCTGTTTGCTGACTGAGGGACAGTTTAGAGATAGCGATTTGCTTCTTTGTGCTTTCCAAAGGCTAATTTAGCAACCGCTGTGTTCACCTACTATTCACCTTGCTTTTGCCTTGTAGCGCTGTTTTCACAGCGATCTGCAAGGTCTGTGTGTGTGTGTGTGTGAGTGCAGCCCACTCTCTAGTGAGTGCAGCCACATAGGCCATCCATAGCTGGTTGTATTCAGTTCAGGGAGGGTGGTTCATTGCCTCATACTGTTCTTTTTTTTTTTTTTTTTCAAGTAGTGTAGTCTGCTGCTAATTTATTCAAAAAAATCCTATTAGTGTCTTTCCACCCGTCTCCAGCTAATTTGTGGAAAAACACTACATAGGATAACGTAGAGGAGGGTTTTTGGGCCTTGCAGCGCCGTTTACGGCTGTCTGCACGGTCTCCGTGTGACTGCAGCTCGCCCTGTAGTCTGTGAGCAGCCATAGCCTGGTTGTCTCCAGCTCAGGGTTGTTCACTGCGTCATACCGCCAAATCAATTTTCATTTAGTTTTAAGTAGTGCAGGCTGCTGCACATTTTTTCCAAAAATTCCTATTAGTGTCTTTCCACCCGTCTCCAGCTAATTTGTGGAAAAACACTACATAGGATAACGTAGAGGAGGGTTTTTGGGCCTTGCAGCGCCGTTTACGGCTGTCTGCACGGTCTCCGTGTGACTGCAGCTCGCCCTGTAGTCTGTGAGCAGCCATAGCCTGGTTGTCTCCAGCTCAGGGTTGTTCACTGCGTCATACCGCCAAATCAATTTTCATTTAGTTTTAAGTAGTGCAGGCTGCTGCACATTTTTTCAAAAAAATCCTATTAGTGTCTTTCCACCCGTCTCCAGCTAACTTGTGGAAAAACACTACATAGGATAACGTAGAGGAGGGTTTTTGGGCCTTGCAGCGCCGTTTACGTCTGTCTGCACGGTCTCCGTGTGACTGCAGCTCTATCCGTTGTCAGTTCAGCCCCAAAAAATAAATAAATAATAAAGTTCACCAAACACACCAGTTACACCACTTTACATTTGTGTAGGCCACATTAGCTCATATTAAAGTCTAGTCCACACTTTAGAAAATTAGTGTTTCTTATACCTGTTAGGAGGAGTTGCTCAGGAATAAGCACACAAAGCCGTTAGTACTTTTCTGCTTATCTTTATCAGTCAACCAAGATGAAGAAGGCAGTGAGTAAGGCACGTGGGCGTGGGCGTGGGCGCGGAGCAGGGAGGGGACGTGGGGATTCTGTGCCTGCTGCGGGCACCGGTGACTCATCAGCACCCACTTTCACCAGGCAACAGTCGTTCATGCGCAGCTTTGTGTCAGAGCGCCGTACACCGCTGCTGCGTGAAGACCAAATTGAAGCCGTTGTCGGATGGATGGCAGCTAATGCATCAACTTCAATTAGTGCCACATCCTCTCAGACACAGAGCACTGGAGAGCAGCCATCTGTCTCTTCACCACCTGCCAAATTGCCCAGGCAGACAGAGAGCCCAGGACAGGAGCCGTCTCTACTTCTGTTCTCTGAATCTCTTGGCTTGGAAACAGGGGGCCAGCCAAGCAGCATTGGAGAAATGGAAGAAGAGGCAGGGTGCAGTGATGCCCAACAGCTTTTTCTCTCTTCCTCTGAAGAGGCGGGTGGGCCAGTGGCTCCGGTCACCACATCGCAGGCCGCATCAGCTGATGATGACACTCAGGTGCCACTTACTGGTGCGTGCTCTGCTGCTGAGACTACCCAGGAGGAGCAGTTGGGGGCAGAGGGTAGTGTAGATGATGAGGTCCTTGACCCATCTTGGCGTGAGGGACAGGAAGGTGGTGGGAGCAGCTCTGAGGAAGAGATTCCCCGTATGGCCCAAAGAGGGAGAGGGAGGGGGAAGACTGCGGATCCTGCAGCCTCTGCTTTGGCACCCGTTAGGAGCATGTCTCTTCCAAAAGCCAAAAAGGGCGCTCCCAAGACTTGCAGTGCCTGGTCCTTTTTTGACACAGTTGCAGATGACATTTGCTATGTCAGATGCAAGGTGTGTCATCAAAAAGTCAAAAGAGGTCGAAATGTCAGCAACCTCAATACCTCCAACATGTGGAAACATGTGCGCAACAGGCACCCGGCGGAGTTAGAAAAACACACTGAAGAGCTAGGCCAACCAACAGCGGCAGCTACCACCTCTTCAGCTCGTGTTGCCTCTTCCTCTAGCTCACACGCAGCTGGTTCGGCTTCCTCCCAGGATCGCCGTGGAAGAACCTCTGGCCCTGTTGTCCAGAGACCCGCTGTAATTCCACCCGCAGCACCACTTTCCCAGTCATCCACACACTCCCAGCCCAGTCTACAGCCATCGGTAGTACAGGCATGGGAGAAAAGGCGGCCTTTCTCGTCAAACCACCCACGAGCACAGGCTCTGACTGCAGGCATTGCCAAACTTCTGTCACTGGAAATGCTGTCATTCAGGCTGGTGGAGACTGACAGCTTCCGTGACTTGATGTCATTGGCAGTCCCACAGTACAATATGCCTAGCCGCTTTTACTTCAGCAGGCAAGCCGTCCCTGCCCTGCACAAGCATGTGGAGGGACACATAAAACACGCGCTACTGAACGCCGTCAGTAGCAAGGTCCACCTCACCACCGATGCGTGGACCAGTCAACATGGACAGGGGCGATACCTTTCCCTCACTGCCCATTGGGTTAATGTCGTTGAGCCAGGTACAGACCGTGCGAGTGGCGCAGGACGTGTCCTGCCCACTCCAAGGATTGCAGGAATCCATTCTGTACGCATTGACTCCTCCTGTTACACCAGTTCCTCAGAATCATCGCTGCAGGAGCCGTCACAGTCCACCTCCACATGGACCCGTGATGAACGTGTACCTGTTACGACCGACATGAGCACAGCCGTGGCCAAACGTCAACAGGCCGTCTTGAAATTAATTTTTTTGGGGAATCGTAGCCACACAGCGCAGGAGCTCTGGAATGCCATCAAGCAGGAGAGCGATGTGTGGTTTGTGCCAGCGAATCTCCAGCCAGGCATGGTAGTGTGTGATAATGGCCGAAATCTGGTGGCAGCTCTGGGCCTCGGCAACCTCACTCACATCCCATGTCTGGCACATGTGCTCAATTTGGTCGTGCAGAGCTTTTTGAGGGACTATCCGGATCTTGATGCACTGCTGCACAAGGTCCGCCTAGAGTGTGCTCACTTGCGGCGTTCCAGCACGGCAAAAGCGCGCATTGCGGCTCTGCAGCGCCGACACCGCCTGCCGGAACATCGCATCATATGTGACCTACCTACCAGGTGGAATTCCACGTTACATATGTTGGAGCGGTTGTGTGAGCAGCAGCAAGCTGTAATGGAGTACCAGCTGCTTCAGGCGCAAAGAAGTCGCACTCAGCGCCGTACAGACTTCACAACCACAGAGTGGGCCACTATGAATGACGTCTGCCAGGTTTTGCGTCCCTTTGATTATTCCACGCGGATGGCGAGTGCAGATGATGCACTAGTCAGCATGACTGTCCCCCTTATCTGCCTGCTTGAAAAATCACTGCAAGCGCTAAGGGATGATGTTGTGGAAGAGGTGGAGGATGAGGATTCACCATTTCCATCATCTTCTGGACAGTCAGCGCCACGTGGTTCCTCACAAACGCGTAGGCAGGGGACAGTTTGTGAGGAGGATGAGGAGGAGTCAATGGAGGAGGAAGACATCCGTCCAGAGGAGGGAGTTACCGAATTGTCCAGTACTCAGTGTGTACAGCGAGGGTGGGGTGATGACGAGCGGGCAGATATCACGCCTCCAGCAGGGGACAGCGTTTCTTGGGCAGTTGGCAGTCTGCAGCACATGGTGGATTACATGCTGCAGTGCCTGAGAAACGACCGCCGCATGGCCCACATTCTCAACATGTCTGATTATTGGGTGTTCACCCTCCTCGATCCTCGCTACCGGGACAACGTAGAAAGCCTCATCACACCGTTGAACCGGGAGCGAAAAATGCGGGAGTACCAAGACACACTGGTCAATTCCATCATCTTCTCCATTCCAACTGAGAGAAGTGCTGCTAGTGCATTCCAAAGCAGCTCAGTGCGTCCAGGCAGTGGTGGAGGCTCTGCACAAAGAGGGAGCAGAAGCAGTGCCTCTGCCCAAGGCAAGACCAGTATGGCCCAACTGTGGCACAGTTTTCTGTGCCCCCCACAAAAGTCTACACCATCACAGACGGCTCCAGTCAGCAGGAGGCAACAGTTCCGTCAGATGGTGACAGACTACATGTCTTGCCCTCTTGCTGTACTCCCAGACGGCTCTTCCCCTTTCAAGTTTTGGGTCTCAAAGCTGGATACATGGCCAGAGCTAAGCCAGTATGCATTGGAGGTGCTGTCTTGCCCTGCGGCCAGTGTATTATCGGAACGTGTCTTTAGTGCTGCAGGTGGTGTACTAACTGACCGTCGCATGCGACTATCCTCCGATAACGTTGACCGGCTTACTTTCCTGAAAATGAACAAGGCCTGGATCTCGCAGGAATTTGCCACTCCTCCTCCTGATTAAATAATTAGGTCACTGTCTACGTTATCCAGGTCTCCTGTTGTGTTCATCTTTCTACCACCTGAACTTAAATTCCTGGGCTCCAACACCGCCAGTTGAGGCTCAGAAGTGCCGTCTGCACAGTCAAAACATACGACCCAGTGTTATTGGGTTTCAGTAACGTCAGCTGATCCCCAGCTGTGTAGCCGGCAATGTGTCATGCGACCGCCACGCTGACACAACAACTGAAATGTAAGGGAATCTGTCCCCCCCCCCCAAGGCGTTTGTTACTGAAAGAGCCTCCTTGTGCAGCAGTAATGCTGCACAAGGAAAAGGTAGCTATTTTGGTTTAGCTCCTTGCACACGCAGAACTTAACACTTATAAAATGTGTCCACTGATACCGTAAAACCGTCCCGGAGGTGGGACTTTCCTTCGTAATATGACGCAGCACAGCCGTCATTCCTCCCCCCCCCCCCCGGCGCCGCGCCCCGGCTCCTCAGCGTTGTTTGATTCCGTCCCGGAGCCTGCGCTGTTATGTTATCCCGTGGCCAGGCACACTTAGCGCTGCCCGTCTTCTGGCATCATTTGGTGTCAGGATGGCTGCGCCTGTGCGGCCGCGCTGGCCGAGAGCCCGCCTCGCAGTGTCTTCTGATTTAATCCCACTGGGGGCCTGGGATCCATGGACATGCGCAGTGCATATCTGAACCTCCACCTCTCACTCATCTCCCTATGGCTTCTTCAGACTGTTCGGTGTCAGCTGGTCCCTAATAGCATGCCACGGCCGTGACACCGCACAGTCTTAAGAAGCCGTAGGGAGGGGAGTGAGAGGCGAGGATATGCACTGCGCATGGCCATGGATCCCAGGCCCCCAGTGGGATAAAATCAGAAGACACTGCGAGGCGGGCTCTCGGCCAGCGCGGCCGCACAGGCGCAGCCAGCCTGACACCAAATGATGTCAGAAGATGGGCAGCGCTAAGTGTGCCTGGCCAAGGGATAACATAACAGCGCAGGCTCCGGGACGGAATCAAACTACGCTGAGGAGCCGGGGCGCGGCGCCCGGGGGGGAGGAATGACGGCTGTGCTGCGTCATATTACGAAGGAAAGTCCCACCTCCGGGACGGTTTCACGGTTTCAGGGGACACATTTTATAAGTGTTTAGTTCTGTGTTTGCAAGGAGCATGATGAAAAGAGCCACCTTTTCCTTTTGCATCTTTTGTGCTGCACAAGCTGGCTCTTTCAGCTACAAACGCCTTGGGGGGGGGTTAAAGGTTCCCTTTCGACTTTCTCAGGCTTCGGCCTACATTGTGTTCCTCTGCTTTTCCACCTGTCCCTGGGCTCCAACACCGCCAGTTGCCGTCCAGAAGTGCTGTCCGCACAGTCCCAACAGTCCCTCCTCTGTTATTGGGGTTCAGTAACGTCAGCTGTTCCCCTGCTGTGTGTGTGGCAATCCCTCCTACCTCCTCCTCCTCCACCTGTCCCTGGGCTCCAACACCGCCAGTTGCCGTCCAGAAGTGCTGTCCGCACAGTCCCAACAGTCCCTCCTCTGTTATTGGGGTTCAGTAACGTCAGCTGTTCCCCTGCTGTGTGTGTGGCAATCCCTCCTACCTCCTCCTACCTCCTCCTCCTCCACCTGTCCCTGGGCTCCAACACCGCTAGTTGTTGCCTGGTAGTGCTGTACGCACAGTCAACAGTCCCTCCTCTGTTATTGGGGTTCAGTAACGTCAGCTGTTCCCCTGCTGTGTGTGTGGCAATCCCTCCTACCTCCTCCTACCTCCTCCTCCTCCACCTGTCCCTGGTCTCCAACACCGCCAGTTGCCGTCCAGAAGTGCTGTCCGCACAGTACCAACAGTCCCTCCTCTGTTATTGTGGTTCAGTAACGTCAGCTGTTCCCCTGCTGTGTGTGTGGCAATCCCTCCTACCTCCTCCTCCTCCACCTGTCCCTGGGCTCCAACACCGCCAGTTGCCGTCCAGAAGTGCTGTCCGCACAGTCCCAACAGTCCCTCCTCTGTTATTGGGGTTCAGTAACGTCAGCTGTTCCCCTGCTGTGTGTGTGGCAATCCCTCCTACCTCCTCCTACCTCCTCCTCCTCCACCTGTCCCTGGGCTCCAACACCGCCAGTTGCCGTCCAGAAGTGCTGTCCGCACAGTCCCAACAGTCCCTCCTCTGTTATTGGGGTTCAGTAACGTCAGCTGTTCCCCTGCTGTGTGTGTGGCAATCCCTCCTACCTCCTCCTACCTCCTCCTCCTCCACCTGTCCCTGGGCTCCAACACCGCCAGTTGCCGTCCAGAAGTGCTGTCCGCACAGTACCAACAGTCCCTCCTCTGTTATTGGGGTTCAGTAACGTCAGCTGTTCCCCTGCTGTGTGTGTGGCAATCCCTCCTACCTCCTCCTCCTCCACCTGTCCCTGGGCTCCAACACCGCCAGTTGCCGTCCAGAAGTGCTGTCCGCACAGTCCCAAAAGTCCCTCCTCTGTTATTGGGGTTCAGTAACGTCAGCTGTTCCCCTGCTGTGTGTGTGGCAATCCCTCCTACCTCCTCCTACCTCCTTCTCCTCCACCTGTCCCTGGGCTCCAACACCGCTAGTTGTTGCCTGGTAGTGCTGTACGCACAGTCAACAGTCCCTCCTCTGTTATTGGGGTTCAGTAACGTCAGCTGTTCCCCTGCTGTGTGTGTGGCAATCCCTCCTACCTCCTCCTCCACCTGTCCCTGGGCTCCAACACCGCCAGTTGCCGTCCAGAAGTGCTGTCCGCACAGTCCCAACAGTCCCTCCTCTGTTATTGGGGTTCAGTAACGTCAGCTGTTCCCCTGCTGTGTGTGTGGCAATCCCTCCTACCTCCTCCTCCTCCTCCACCTGTCCCTGGGCTCCAACACTGCCAGTTGCCGTCCAGAAGTGCTGTCCGCACAGTCCCAACAGTCCCTCCTCTGTTATTGGGGTTCAGTAACGTCAGCTGTTCCCCTGCTGTGTGTGTGGCAATGCCTCCTACCTCCTCCTCCTCCTCCACCTGTCCCTGGGCTCCAACACCGCCAGTTGCCGTCCAGAAGTGCTGTCCGCACAGTCCCAACAGTCCCTCCTCTGTTATTGGGGTTCAGTAACGTCAGCTGTTCCCCTGCTGTGTGTGTGGCAATCCCTCCTACCTCCTCCTACCTCCTCCTCCTCCACCTGTCCCTGGGCTCCAACACCGCTAGTTGCCGTCCAGAAGTGCTGTCCGCACAGAGCCAAACACCTCGCCAATGTGTTAGTGGGGTTCAGCACCGCCAGCTGTTCCCCTGCTGTGCAGCCGGCAACGTGTACTGCGACCGCCACGCAGGCACAACAAGTTAAATTTAAGGGAACCTGCCCCCCCCCAGGCGTTTGTTACTGAAGGAGCCACCTTGTGCAGCAGTAATGATGCAAAGGGACAAAAGTGCCTCTTTTCGTGGTGCTCCTTGCACATGCTGATCCAAACACTTATGAAAAGTGCCCCCTCCTACCGTGATACCGTACGGTTGGTGGAACTTTCCTTTGTGATGTGACGCAGCACAGCCGTCATTCTTACCCCCTTGGAGCCGTGCGCCGCCTCCTCAGCGTTGTTTGAATCAGTCCCGGAGCCTGCGCTGTTATGTTATCCCGTGGCCAGGCACACTTAGCGCTGCCCGTCTTCTGGCATCATTTGGTGTCAGGATGGCTGCGCCTGTGCGGCCGCGCTGGCCGAGAGCCCGCCTCGCAGTGTCTTCTGATTTAATCCCACTGGGGGCCTGGGATCCATGGACATGCGCAGTGCATATCTGAACCTCCACCTCTCACTCATCTCCCTATGGCTTCTTCAGACTGTTCGGTGTCAGCTGGTCCCTAATAGCATGCCACGGCCGTGACACCGCACAGTCTTAAGAAGCCGTAGGGAGGGGAGTGAGAGGCGAGGATATGCACTGCGCATGGCCATGGATCCCAGGCCCCCAGTGGGATAAAATCAGAAGACACTGCGAGGCGGGCTCTCGGCCAGCGCGGCCGCACAGGCGCAGCCAGCCTGACACCAAATGATGTCAGAAGACGGGCAGCGCAAAATGTGTGCATGGCCAAGGGGTAACCTAACAGCGCAGGCTCCGGGACTGATTCAAACAACGCTGAGGAGGCGGCGCACGGTGCCAAGGGGGTAAGAATGACGGCTGTGCTGCGTCACATCACAAAGGAAAGTTCCACCTACCGGACGGTATCACGGTAGGAGGGGACACTTTTCATAAGTGTTAGGTTCAGCATGTGCAAGGACCATAATTAAAAGAGCTAAGTTTACCTTTTCCAGCATTAGTGCTGTACACGATGGCTCTTTCAGCTACAAACGCCTGGGGGGGGGTTAAAGTTTCCCTTTCAACTTGCTCCAGTGCAGGCTTCGGCCTACACTCTGCTCCCTCTCCTCCTCCTGCTGACCCTGGGCTCCAACACCGCCAGTTAGGGCCCGGTACTGCTAGCTGCACAGAGAAAAACACCAGCCAATGTGTCAGTGGGGTTCAGCACCGCCAGCTGTTCCCCTGCTGTGTAGCCGGCATCGTGTCCTGCAAAAGCCACGCAGACACAAGAACTGAAATTGAAGGAAACCTGTCCCCCCTCCCCCAGGTGTTTCTACGTTTTACAGCCACCTTGTACGACAGTAATGCTGCATGTGTGCAAGGTGGCTCAGAAACTTAGTCTCCTTGCCCATGGGGAACTGAACACGTCTAAAATGAATCCTCTGCGACCATTAAAACGTCCCTCAGGTGTGATTTTCCTTTTTATTGACACGCAACAAGCTCCTTGGTAGCGCTGCCCGTCTTCTGGCATCATTGTTTGGCTGCCTGCGCCTCTGCGGCCGCCTTGCCCCACACAACGCCCCTCGGTGTCTTATTTATTTGGACTGCGAGGGTGTGATTGATGGGCATGAACGGTGCATTACTTCGCCTGTCCCTCATCTCCTTCCGCCTTCTTCGGACTGTGCGGCTTCATGGCCGTGGCATGCGATAAGGGATCAGCTGACGCCGCATAGTCTGAAGCGGGTGTAAGAAACCAAGCGAGAGGCGAACATATGTACTGCACCAGGCCATGAATCCCAGCCCCGCAGTGTTTTAACAATGTTAAGACACTGCGGGGCTGGGATTCATGGTCATCGCAAACCGCACCGGCCGACATTACATGATGTCAGAGGATGGGCAGCGCTAACAGCGCAAGGCCAAGGGATAACACGACAGCGCAGACTCCTGTGCAACAAATAACGATGCTCAGGAGGCCACGCCAAGCACCAAGGTGGCATTTTTGCCAGCTGTACTGCGTCTCTTTACGAAGGGAACTCACGCCTCAAAATCAGTTTGACTGTGTAAGGGCCTAAATGTTATACGTGTTCCTTTCAGCGTGTGCAAGGAGCAAAATTAAAAGAGCAACCTTTGACTTGTGCAGCATTACTGCTGCCTAAGCTGTGGCTCTTCTACTTTGTAACACCTGAGTGGGGGTTAAAGGTTTACTTTAAAATTGGTTCAATTAGGCTTCGGCCTACACTCTGCTCCCCCTGCAGAGCCCTGGCTCCAACACCGCCAGTTGGGGCCCGGTACTGCTAGCTGCACAGAGAAAAACACCAGCCAATGTGTCAGTGGGGTCCAGCACCGCCAGCTGTTCCCCTGCTGTGCAGCCGGCATCGTGTCCTGCGACCGCCACGCAGGCACAACAGACCCAAAGCTGCCGCCACTGCAGGCTTCGGCCTACACTCCCCTCCCCCTTGCTCCTCCTCCTGCTCCTCCTCCTGCTGACCCCGGGCTCTAACACCGCCAGTTGGGGCCCGGTACTGCTAGCTGCACAGAGAAAAACACCAGCCAATGTGTCAGTGGGGTCCAGCACCGCCAGCTGTTCCCCTGCTGTGTAGCCGGCAACGTGTCCTGCAAAAGCCACGCAGACACAAGAACTGAAATTGAAGGGAACCTGTCCCCCCTCCCCCAGGCGTTTGTACGTTTTACAGCCACCTCGTACAGCGGTAATGCTGCATGTGTGCAAGGTGGCTCATAAACGTATTCTCCTCGCACATGTGGAACTGAAAACACGTCTAAAATGTGTCCTCTGTGTGACCATTTAACCGTCCCGGTGGTGTGACTTTCCTTTGTAATGACACGCTGCAACCCCCTTGGTAGCGCTGCCCGTCTCCTGGCATCATTCTTTGGCTGCCTGCGCCTCTGCGGCCGCCCTGACCCACACAACGCCCCTCGGTGTCTTATTTATTGGGACTGCGAGGGTGTGATTGATGGGCATGAACGGTGCATATCTTCGCCTGTTGTCACTCATCTCCTTCCGCCTTCTTCAGACTGTGCGGCTTCATGGCCGTGGCATGCGATAAGGGATCAGCTGACGCCGCACAGTCTGAAGCGGGTGTAAGGACCCGAGTGCGAGAGGCGAACATATGTGCTGCGCCAGGCCATGAATCCCAGCCCCGCAGTGTTTTAACAATGTTAAGACACTGCGGGGCTGGGATTCATGGTCATCGCGAACCGCACCGGCCGACATTAAATGAGGTCAGAAGATGGGCAGCGCTAACAGCGCTAGGCCGGGGGATAACACGACAGCGCAGACTCCTGTACAGCAAATAACAACGCTCAGGAGGCTGCACCCAGCACCAAGGTGGGATTCTTGACATCTGTGCTGCGTCTCATTACGAAGGGAACTCGCGCCTCCAACACAGTTTGACTGTATAAAGGGCTAAATGTTATACGTGTTTCATTCGGCGTGTGCAAGGAGAAAAATTAAAAGAGCAACCTTTGACTTGTGCGGCACTACTGCTGCCTAAGCTGTGGTTCTTCTAGTTTGTAACCCCTGAGGGGGGGTTAAAGGTTACCTTTGAAATCGGTTCAATTAGGCTTCGGCCTACACTCTGCTCCACCGGCAGAGCCCGGGCTCCAACAACGCTAGTTGCTCTCCGGAAGTGCTGGCTGCACAGAGCCAAACACCTCACCAATGTGTCAGTGGGGTCCAGCACCGCCAGCTGTTCCCCTGCTGTGTAGCCGGCAACGTGTCCTGCGACCGCCACGCAGGCACAACAGACCCAAAGCTGCCGCCACTGCAGGCTTCGGCCTACACTCCCCTCCCCCTTGCTCCTCCTCCTGCTCCTCCTCCTGCTGACCCCGGGCTCTAACACCGCCAGTTGGGGCCCGGTACTGCTAGCTGCACAGAGAAAAACACCAGCCAATGTGTCAGTGGGGTCCAGCACCGCCAGCTGTTCCCCTGCTGTGTAGCCGGCAACGTGTCCTGCAAAAGCCACGCAGACACAAGAACTGAAATTGAAGGGAACCTGTCCCCCCTCCCCCAGGCGTTTGTACGTTTTACAGCCACCTCGTACAGCGGTAATGCTGCATGTGTGCAAGGTGGCTCATAAACGTATTCTCCTCGCACATGTGGAACTGAAAACACGTCTAAAATGTGTCCTCTGTGTGACCATTTAACCGTCCCGGTGGTGTGACTTTCCTTTGTAATGACACGCTGCAACCCCCTTGGTAGCGCTGCCCGTCTCCTGGCATCATTCTTTGGCTGCCTGCGCCTCTGCGGCCGCCCTGACCCACACAACGCCCCTCGGTGTCTTATTTATTGGGACTGCGAGGGTGTGATTGATGGGCATGAGCGGTGCATATCTTCGCCTGTTGTCACTCATCTCCTTCCGCCTTCTTCAGACTGTGCGGCTTCATGGCCGTGGCATGCGATAAGGGATCAGCTGACGCCGCACAGTCTGAAGCGGGTGTAAGGACCCGAGTGCGAGAGGCGAACATATGTGCTGCGCCAGGCCATGAATCCCAGCCCCGCAGTGTTTTAACAATGTTAAGACACTGCGGGGCTGGGATTCATGGTCATCGCGAACCGCACCGGCCGACATTAAATGAGGTCAGAAGATGGGCAGCGCTAACAGCGCTAGGCCGGGGGATAACACGACAGCGCAGACTCCTGTACAGCAAATAACAACGCTCAGGAGGCTGCACCCAGCACCAAGGTGGGATTCTTGACATCTGTGCTGCGTCTCATTACGAAGGGAACTCGCGCCTCCAACACAGTTTGACTGTATAAAGGGCTAAATGTTATACGTGTTTCATTCGGCGTGTGCAAGGAGAAAAATTAAAAGAGCAACCTTTGACTTGTGCGGCACTACTGCTGCCTAAGCTGTGGCTCTTCTAGTTTGTAACCCCTGAGGGGGGGTTAAAGGTTACCTTTGAAATCGGTTCAATTAGGCTTCGGCCTACACTCTGCTCCACCGGCAGAGCCCGGGCTCCAACAACGCTAGTTGCTGTCCAGAAGTGCTGGCTGCACAGAGCCAAACACCTCGCCAATGTGTCAGTGGGGTCCAGCACCGCCAGCTGTTCCCCTGCTGTGTAGCCGGCAACGTGTCCTGCGACCGCCACGCAGGCACAACAGACCCAAAGCTGCCGCCACTGCAGGCTTCGGCCTACACTCTGCTCCATCTCCTCCTCCTGCTGACCCCGGGCTCTAACACCGCCAGTTGGGGCCCGGTACTGCTAGCTGCACAGAGAAAAACACCAGCCAATGTGTCAGTGGGGTCCAGCACCGCCAGCTGTTCCCCTGCTGTGCAGCCGGCATCGTGTCCTGCAAAAGCCACGCAGACACTTGCTCTTGTACCTTCTGCTCCCCATCCTGGTTCCAGTACCGTCAGCTGGTTCTGGGCAGAGCCTTTGGCTTAGGTGCCTCCCTCTGGGTATCCGAGTTCCACCAACGTCAGGTGGTCCTTGGTAGTGCTTTCAGGCACGGGTACCTCCTGCTTAGTAACCGGGTTCCAGTAACGTCAGCTGGTCCTCGGTAGTTCCATTGGCTCTTGGACCTTCGGCTACCCATCCGGGTTCCAGCACCGTCAGCTGGTTCTCGGCAGTGTCTTTTGCTCTTGTACCTTCTGCTCCCCATCCTGGTTCCAGTACCGTCAGCTGGTTCCGGGCAGAGCCTTTGGCTTAGGTGCCTCCTTCTTGGTATCCGAGTTCCACCAACGTCAGGTGGTCCTTGGTAGTGCTTTCAGGCACGGGTACCTCCTGCTTAGTAACCGGGTTCCAGTAACGTCAGCTGGTCCTCGGTAGTTCCATTGGCTCTTGGACCTTCGGGTAGCCATCCGAGTTCCAGTTCCATCAGCTGGTTCTCGGCATTTTCTCAGCCTTCTTGTACCTTCTGCTACATTTCCAAGTTCAAGAGACTAAACACGATGACCCGGAAGACCACCCCTAAGATGACGACGACACCAGAGACGACAACCACCGTGATGACGACGACCCTGGAGACGATGACCCTGAAGACCACCCCGATGACGACGACCCAGGAGACGACGACCCTGGAGACGACGACGACCTGGAAGACCGAGAAGCAGAAGAACAAGAGGCTGCAGAACAAAGAGCAGAAGAACATTAAGCATAACACTAAATATCAGAGCAAAAAATATTATCTAAATTATAAGCAGAAGAAGACTAAGCAGTGTATGGGGGTGAGTCCGTTCCTCCTCGTGGTGCCCCTGGATAAAGCCTGATGCTGCAGGCCAAACTGAACGCGGACAAATGTAACTCTTTTGTGACAGGCAGAACGGAAGGTGTAATCTTCAAACTTTTATAGATAACAACTACGGGAATGCCTGTCACAAATAAGAATATGATGAAGAAGTAGAAAATGATGAAGATAATAGTAAAATAAAAAGAATATGAACAATGTAACCAAAAAAAATAATAGGTAGAAGATGAAGAAGAAGATGAATAAGGTGAAGATAGTTGATGTCAAAGAAGCTGATGATGAGGATAATGAAGAAGAAAGTGTGGGAGAAGTAAAAAAGAAGGTGAAGGGCGTGGAAGTAGTGAAACATCAATATCTGACAAAATAAAAAAAAAATTAACATAGTCAAAATCTTTCTACCGCCGAACGTCATAAAAAAAAAAAAATCCTGCTATTCTATTACATTGGGCTAAACCTCTGTGCCTTTAATGTCTCCGCCACGTCCCCCAATACATCCTACATTATTCTTAGTTGTTTTCCTTCATGTAGCATGAACCTACAAGTTTATAAAGGGTTTTTTTTAATTCCGATATTTTCGTCCCATTGACTTGCATTGGGATCGGGTATCGGTATCGGATTAGATCCGATATTTTGACGGTATCGGCCGATACTTTCTGATACCGATACTTTCCGATATCGGAAAGTATCGCTCAACACTAGTGATAGTCAAGACCACCACCTGATGTCTAGCACCCTCAAGCCAATGACGCCACTCCTCAAATGCCCACTTCATAGCCAAGAGCTCCCGATTACCGACATCATAATTTCGCTCGGCGGGCGAAAATTTTCGAGAGAAGAATGCACATGGTCTCATCACTGAGCAATCGGGACCTTTCTGCGACAAAACCGCCCCTGCTCCAATCTCGGAAGCATCAACCTCAACCTGAAAAGGGAGCGAAACATCAGGCTGACGCAACACAGGGGCAGAAGAAAAGCGGCGCTTAAGCTCCCGAAAGGCCTCCACAGCCGCAGAGGACCAATTGGCAACATCAGCACCCTTCTTAGTCAAATCAGTCAGAGGTCTAACCACACTTGAAAACCCAGTTATAAATCGACGATAGAAATTAGCAAAGCCCAAGAACTTCTGAAGACTCTTCAGGGAAGTAGGCTGCGTCCAATCACAAATAGCCCGAACCTTGACAGGATCCATCTCAACAGAAGAAGGGGAAAAAATATACCCCAAAAAGGAGATCTTCTGAACCCCAAAAATGCACTTTGAACCCTTTACAAACAAAGAATTGGACCGCAAAACCTGAAAAACCTTCCTAACCTGTTGAACATGCGACTCCCAGTCATCCGAAAAAATCAAAATATCATCCAAATACACAATCATAAATTTATCCAGGTATTTACGGAAAATATCGTGCATAAAGGACTGAAAGACTGAAGGAGCATTAGAAAGACCAAAAGGCATTACCAAATACTCAAAATGGCCCTCGGGCATATTAAATGCAGTTTTCCACTCATCTCCCTGCTTAATCCGCACCAAATTATACGCACCCCGAAGATCAACCTTAAAGAACCACTTTGCCCCTTTAATACGAGCAAATAAATCAGTCAATAGTGGCAAAGGATACTGATATTTGACTGTAATCTTATTCAACAAGCGATAATCAATACAGGGCCTCAGGGAGCCATCTTTTTTACCCACGAAAAAAAAACCTGCTCCTAAAGGGGATGAGGATGGACGGATATGTCCCTTTTCCAAGGACTCCTTAATATACTCTCGCATAGCAGCATGCTCAGGCACAGACAGATTGAACAAACGACCCTTGGGAAACTTGCTGCCAGGAATCAATTCTATAGCGCAATCACAATCCCGGTGAGGGGGAAGAGAACCAAGTTTAGGCTCCTCAAAAACATCACCATAATCAGACAAAAATGCCGGAATTTCAGAGGGAGTAGATGAAGCAATGGAAACCAAAGGTACTTCCCCATGAGCCCCCCAACATCCCCAGCTTAACACAGACATTGTTTTCCAGTCGAGGACTGGATTATGAGTTTGCAACCATGGCAATCCAAGCACTAAGACATCATGCAAGTTATGCAACACAAGGAAGCGAATCACCTCCCGATGGTCAGGAGTCATACACATAGTCACTTGTGTCCAGAATTGTGGTTTATTCCTAGCCAAAGGTGTGGAGTCGATACCCTTCAGAGGGATAGGAACTTCCAAAGGCTCTAGGCTAAACCCACAACGTCTGGCAAAGGACCAATCCATAAGACTCAAGGAAGCGCCAGAATCCACATAGGCATCCACAGTGATAGATGACAATGAACAAATCAAAGTTACAGACAAAATAAACTTAGATTGTAAGGTGCCAATTGAAAAAGACTTATCAACCTTTTTTGTGCGTTTAGAGCATGCTGATATAACATGAGCAGAATCACCACAGTAGAAGCACAACCCATTTTTGCGCCTATAATTCTGCCGTTCACCTCTGGACAGAATTCTATCACATTGCATAATCTCTGGTGCCTGCTCAGAAGACACCGCCAAATGGTGCACAGGTTTGCGCTCCCGTAAACGCCGATCAATCTGAATAGCCATAGTCATGGATTCATTCAGACCTGTGGGCGTAGGAAACCCCACCATGACATCTTTAACGGCGTCAGAGAGACCTTCTCTGAAATTCGCCGCCAGGGCGCACTCATTCCACTGAGTAAGCACAGACCATTTTCGAAATTTTTGACAATATATTTCAGCTTCATCATGCCCTTGAGAGAGGGCTATTAAGGCCTTTTCAGCCTGAATCTCCAAATTAGGTTCCTCATAGAGCAACCCCAGTGCCAGAAAAAACGCATCCACACTGAGCAGCGCAGGATCCCCTGGTGCCAATGCAAATGCCCAATTCTGGGGGTCACCCCGCAACAAGGAAATAACAATTTTAACCTGCTGAGCGGAATCTCCAGCGGAGCGAGATCTCAGAGAAAGATACAATTTACAATTGTGCTTAAAATTCAAAAAACGAGATCTATCTCCAGAAAAGAACTCGGGTATAGGGATCTTGGGTTCAGACACAGGAGCATGCATAACATAGTCTTGGATATTTTGAACCTTAGAAGCGAGAGCATTTAGGTTTGAAGCTAAACTCTGGATATCCATTTTTCAACAGCAGAGATCTGAGCCATTCAGGGGTTAAGAGGAGAGAAAAAAACAAAAAACAGCAGACTGCAATTATGGCTAGGAGAACTTCTGAGCAAAAAAAAAAAAAAAGTGTCAGAAACTTCTTTTTACTCTCTTTCTTCAGCCAATACTCTTAATACATCTGGCCGGCAATACTGTCATGATTCCCAATGGCAGGGACTTAGGCAAAAACGGACAAGCTCTAGGAAGGATGGTATCTTAGGTAACCGCGATACTGAACCTAACACGCAACTAAAAATAGCCAGGGGGTGTGCCTACGTTGTCTCTAGACACCTCGCGCCAGCCGGAGAACTAACTACCCCTAATAGAGGAATACACAGACCTGACTTGCCTCCAGGGAAACCCCAAAGGTTATAGTAGCCCCCCACATATAATAACGGTTAGGTAAGAGGAAAACACAAACGCAGTATGAATATAGATTCAGCAAAGCGAGGCCCTCTGACTAGATAGCGGAATATACAAAAGAGGACTTCGCGGTCACCTCAAAACCCTGAACAGCCATCCTGGAATTACCTTAACTCCGTTGTCAACTCATGACACCGGAGTAGCAATTCCAGATCACTAGAGCTTCCAGCCGCATGAGATATGAAAATGCATGCTGGACAAAACAAACACAAAAGCCAAAGATTCAACTTAGCTGACTTGCAGACTTGTAGCAGGAAGCAAGCAACAAGGTGCTCTGATAACATTGATTGCCGGCACTGCAATGACTGGGAAGCCAGACTAAATAGGAGACTCCCAATTTCCTAATGGAAACAGGTGCACTGGAAAAAACAAGACACCAGTCAACCAGTACCACCAGTAACCACCAGAGGGAGCCCAAAAACAGAATTCACAACAGGGTCCCCGTTCAGTAATGACAACACCAGGCCTACACGCTGAGCCTCATTACCGGACGAGATCAGGCGCATAGGAAAATATAATTTGCAAGCTTCACGAAAAATAACAAATTAACTGCATTCCCCAGCAAACCTCTCAGGTAAAGGGATCTTTGGCTCTGCAACTCTACCTGCAGTTTCAGCTTGCACATTAGATACTACTAGACCCTATTGCTGAACCGCCCCCTTCAACTCAGTGACCTGTAAGGACAGCGCCTACAACTGGCGGGTTATGGAAGTCATGGGGTCCATGGAATACAAAATTTTGGGGCCGATTATAATGTCACGGGGAGACTAGGTTGGCTAAGGCTGGTTACCCGGGCCCCTGCAATATCCCTCAGACTAGGGAAAACCCTGTCTGTCCCTCTCCCAGAATTTACACTAATGGTGTGCTAGTCTGGGCCACCAGGCCTGGCCCTGACTCCTGTTTCAGCCCTATGCTGAAACCACCACCCACCACCCAGTGAATAGACCACACACCAACCCCCACAGAAAGCACAGACATTGAAAACTAAAAAACGCACCATGCCGCAGACACACAGGAAAACACAATAATGTGCCCAGGGCAAAACAAATACAAAAATAGGAAGGAGAAATATAACAAAGGATAATACAACAACAGATATGATATTTCTTCTCCAAGACCACCACTCCAGACCGGAATCACTAGGCACGAGGCACAAGCTATAATCGGCGACGCCCAAAGTCCAGCAATACTATTTAAAGGCCGTGGGTGTGACCCAGCGTCCAACCTGAGTACCAGCTAGATTAACCCTGGGCAACCTGGATAAAAATCTAGCCAGCGCCACTGAGCATATAGTGGATGAATGTGGAATTACCGCTGTCTGTCGGACGCCCTAGTGTGAATAGCATCTGACATGACAGTACCCCGCCTTCTACGAGGGACCCCAGGGCCCTCACGACTTATAGGACCCGTATTGTCCGGATGGCGGCGGTGAAACACACTGACCAGCCGGTCCGCATGTATGTCCGAGGCTGGTACCCAAGACCTCTCCTCCGGCCCATAACCCCTCCAGTGTACCAGTTACTGTAAAGTGCGGCGCACTACTCGTGAGTCAACTACCTTGGAGACTTCAAATTCCAAATTGACATCCACAAAGACTGGAAGTGGCATCAGCGTCGCGTCCACGGAACCCACCACCTTTTTTAATAAAGATCTGTGGAACACATTGTGTATCTTATATACCGTAGGGAGCTCCAATCGGTAGGCTACCGGGTTAATGATGGTGGCGACCCTACATGGACCAATAAACCTTGGACCTAATTTCAGGGATGGTATTTTGAGTCTTATGTTTTTTGTGGATAACCACACCCAGTCACCCACACTCAGGTCTGGACCTGGCACATATCTACTGTCAGCCACACGTTTGTATGTAGCAAACACGCTCAGCAAGCGCTGTTTCACTCTCCTCCAGACAGATGACAGTTGTGCTCCTAGCTGGTCCTCCTCCGGGACGCCAGCAGAGCCCCCCTGATGCAGAGTTCAAAATTGAGGATGGTGCCCGTAAACACAAAAGAACGGGGACTCCCCAGATGATTCCTGATGGTGATTATTTATGGCAAACTCCGCCAAAGGAAGGAACGTCGACCACTCCTCCTGATTGTCAGAAACAAAGCAGCGTAAATACTGCTCCAAATTCTGGTTCATACGCTCGGTCTGACCGTTTGACTGAGGATGAAATGCCGAAGGATGCGACAACTTGATCCCCAGCCGTAAGCAAAATGCTTTCCAAAATTTTGCCACACACTGAGTACCCCTATCAGACACGATGTCAGACAGGACCCCGTGAAGTCTAACCACCTCCTGAACAAATACCTGAGCCAGAGTCTTCGCGTTAGGCAATGAAGGCAAGGACACAAAGTGCGACATCTTTGAGAAAAGATCAACAACCACCAGGATGACCGTGTTCCCAGCTGAGGAGGGCAAGTCTGTAATAAAATCCATGGCGACCTCCGTCCATGGCCTACTGGGTACCCCGAGAGGATGTAGTGTGCCAGGAGGACAGGAGCGGGGCGTCTTAGCCCTAGCACACGTGGTGCATGCTGACACGTACGAGGCCACATCCTGTCGGATTTTGGGCCACCAAAACCGACGCGACACCAACTCCAAGGTACCCCTAACCCCTGGGTGGCGAACCAGGACAGCATCATGATGCTCACCCAACACCTTTAGGTGAAAATGGATCGGTACAAACGATTTGTTAATGGGAAGCTCTGGTGGTACCTCCTCCTGAGCCTCGGCAATCTCAGCCTCAACCTCGGTCGTGAGAGCCGAGACCACTACACCCTTTTGGAGGATGGGTACCAGATCTTCCCGAGGTTCTTCCCCTGGAAAACACCTGGACAAAGCATCCGCCTTAGTGTTCTTAGACCCCGGTCGGTAAGTAACAAAAAAGTTGAATCGCGTGAAAAACAATGCCCAGCTAGCATGCCTGGGGGACAGACGCTTGGCTGACTCTAAATAAACCAGATTTTTATGATCGGTGATAACTGTAACCTGGTGGACCGACCCCTCCAAGAAGTGTCGCCATTCCTCAAAAGCCAACTTGATAGCCAACAACTCCCTGTTGCCGATATCGTAGTTACGTTCGGCGGGCGACAGCTTCTTGGAAAAGTAGGCGCATGGACGCAACTCACCCAAAGATGAGCCTTGTGACAGCACCGCCCCCACTCTAACCTCAGACGCATCGACTTCCACGGTAAATGGTCTTGATACGTCTGGTTGCACCAGAATGGGGGCCGAAGCAAAACTGTTCTTCAGGAAATCGAATGTGCGCACAGCAGCCTCAGACCAGGCGGAGAAATTGGTACCATTTTTCATCATGTCAGTGAGCGGTTTAGCAATGATAGAGAAATTTTTGATAAACTTTCTATAATAGTTAGAAAACCCAAGGAACCGCTGGAGCGCTTTTAGGTTATCAGGCCGTTCCCAACGCAGCACCGCTTGCACCTTAGCGGCGTCCATTTTAAACCCTGAAGCAGACACAATATAACCCAAGAAAGGCAACTCCTGAACCGAAAATACACATTTCTCAAGTTTTGCATAGAGCTTATTCTCTCTGAGTAGCTGTAACACCTGCCTAACATGCCCTAAATGAGTATCACGGTCGCATGAATAAATGAGAATGTCATCTAGGTACACAACGAATTTCCCCAGGACATGAGAGAACACATCATTTATGAAATGTTGAAATACAGCAGGCGCATTTGTCAACCCAAATGGCATCACCACATTTTCAAAATGACCCTCAGGAGTATTAAAAGCCGTCTTCCACTCATCCCCTTGACGGACTCTTTTGAGGTTGTATGCCCCCTGAGGTCAAGCTTGGAGAACCACTTAGCACCAGCCACCTGGTTGAACAAATCAGGTATCAGCGGCATAGGGTATGGATCATGAATAGTGTTGAGCGATACCGTCCGATACTTGAAAGTATCGGTATCGGAAAGTATCGGCCGATACCGGCAAAGTATCGGATCTAATCCGATACCGATACCTGATACCAATACAAGTGAATGGGACACCAATTATCGGATGGTATCCTGTATGGTTCCCAGGGTCTGAAGGAGAGGAAACTTTCCTTCAGGCCCTGGGATCCATATCAATGTGTAAAAGAAAGAATTAAAATAAAAAATAGGGATATACTCACCCTCCGACGCAGCCTGGACTTTACCGCCGTAACCGGGAGCCGTTGTACCTAAGAATGCACGCTTGAAGGGCCTTAGATGAGGTCACGGCGCTCTGATTGGTCCGTAGCGGTCGCGTGACCGCTACGCGACCAATCACAAAGCCGTGACGTCACCTAAGGTCTTTCAAGCGCTTGAAATACCTTAGAAGACGTCCGCAGCTTCTGATTGGTCGCGTAGCGGTCGCGTGACCGCCACGCGACCAATCACAAAGCAGTGACGTCACCTAAGGTCTTTCAAGCGCTTGAAAGACCTTAGGTGACGTCACTGCTTTGTGATTGGTCTGTAGCAGTCACGCGACCGCTACGGACCAATCAGAGCGCCGTGACCTCATCTAAGGCCCTTCAAGCGCGCATTTTTAGGTACAACGGCTCCCGGTTACGGCGGTAAAGTCCAGGCTGCGTCGGAGAGGTGAGTATATCCCTATTTTTTATTTTAATTCTTTCTTTTACACATTGGTATTAATCCCGATACCGATTCCCAATACCACAAAAGTATCGGATCTCGGTATCGGAATTCCGATACCCGCAAGTATCGGCCGATACCCGATACTTGCGGTATCGGAATGCTCAACACCAATCATGAACCATAATCTGGTTTAACTCCCTGAAATCCAGACACGGGCGTAATCCGCCATCTTTCTTCTTAATGAAGAAGAACCCCGCTGCCACAGGCGAGGACGAAGGCCTGATGTGCCCTTTGCTCAGACTCTCAGCAATGTAGTCTTTTAAAGCTTGCCTCTCAGGACCAGAAATGTTAAACATCCTTGCTTTCGGCAATTTGGCCCCTGGTTTTAACCTAATAGTACAGTCATAGGGTCAATGTGGTGGCAATTCTGAGCAACCCTTCTCCGAGAACACATCCGTGAAATCCAGCAGTGACTCAGGAATGCTAGGAGTCACAGCGGACACACATGTGGCCAGGCAATTCTCCTGGCAGAATCCGCTCCACTGGATTATGTCCTGGGTTTTCCAGTCAATCACCGGGTTGTGCATAGATAACCATGGAAAACCCAGAAACATTTGTGCAGGAAGCTTACTGAGCACCCTACATGTAACCTGCTCAAAATGTAGGACACCAATGTGGAGTTTAACCTCAGCCACAAACTCAGTAATCTCCCCCTGTGGGAGAGGAGCGGCATTGATGGTGACCACCCAGATAGGATGAGGCAGTTTTTCAATCCTGAACCCGGCTGTGCACGCAAACTCCTCATCAATGAGATTAGTAGCAGAACCACTATCCACAAAGACAGTGATTGGCAGCTCTCTGCCAGCGACCATAACTCTGGCAGGGAGCATACATTGAGAGACCACCATGGAAGATATGCATAAGCTCAGATTGGCCTCTTCCACACCCTCTGAGCTTAGTAGTTTTCCGCCGTTGCACTTTTCTTAGATAACAGAGGACAAGCATTTCCATAATGCCCATCTTTACCACAGCAAAAACAGGCTCCCTGCTTCCTGAGCGAGGGGGCTCGATGATGTGACACCCCTGCGATTTGCATAGGCTCCGTGGGCTCACCTGAAGCAACCTCACGTGCACCTACGCCCTCCCCCATAGGCAGAGTCTCTTGCGCCCCCTGACGCAAAGGGCAATCAATGCGGATAACAAGACTCATAGCAGACTCTAGAGAAGCAGGAGTCTCATACATCAGGAGGGCTTGTTTAACCCTTCTCGAAACCCCATGAACAAACTGACTCCGCAGCGCGGGGTCATTCCATTGTGTGTCCACCGCCCAGCGTCGAAATTCAGAACAGTAATCCTCCGCCATTCGCTCCCCCTGGCGGAGAGCGCGTATTTTAGATTCTGCTAGAGCCATTCTGTCAGGATCATTATAAATGAGCCCAAGAGCAGAAAAAAAACTCTCCACTGAGTTAAATGCAGCTGAATCAGATGGTAAAAAAAATGCCCATGCTTGGGGGTCCCCGTTCAGTAATGACAACACCAGGCCCACATGCTGAGCCTCATTACCGGAGGAGATCGGGCGCATATGAAAATATTTTGCAAGCTTCACGAAAAATAACAAATTTACTGCGTTCCCCAGCAAACCTCTCAGGTAAAGGGATCTTTGGCTCTGCAACTCTACCTGCAGTTTCAGCTTGCACATTAGATACTACTAGACCCTGTTGCTGAACCGCCCCCTTCAAGTCAGTGACCTGTAAGGACAGCGCCTACAACTGGCGGGTTATGAAAGTCATGGGATCCATGGAATACAAAATTTGGGGGCCGATTATAATGTCACGGGGAGACTAGGTAGGCTAAGGCTGGTTACCCGGGCCCTTGCAATATCCCTCAAACTATGGAAAACCCTGTCTGTCCCTCTCCCAGAATTTACACTAATGGTGTGCTTGTCTGGGCCACCAGGCCTGGCCCTGACTCCTGTTTCAGACCTATGCTGAAACCACCACCCGCCACCCAGTGAATAGACCACACACCAACCCCCACAGAAAGCACAGACAGGGAAAACTAAAAAACGCACCACGCCGCAGACACACAGGAAAACACAATAATGTGCCCAGGGCAAAACAAATACAAATATAGGAAGGAGAAATATAACAAAGTATAATACACCACCAGATACGATATTTCTTCTCCAAGACCACCACTCCAGACCGGAATCACTAGGCACGAGGCACAAGCTATAATCGGCGACGCCCAAAGTCCAGCAATACTATTTAAAGGCCGTGGGCGTGACCCAGCCTCCAACCCGAGTACCAGCTAGATTAACCCTGGGCAACCTGGATAAAAATCTAGCCAGCGCCACTAAGCGTATAGTGGACGAATGTAGAATTACCACTGTCTGTCGGACGCCCTAGTGTGAATAGCGTCTGACATGACAACGTGATTGCAAGTTCTTTGCTTTCAAGCTTGCAAGTGTTGCTGTGAAGCTGTCTGCATCAATGGCACTCCTTGAATGCTTCAGAGGCAAAACTATCTTTGCTTGCAGCATGGGAGAAAGCACAATTCTAGTTACCGATACAACCATGCTACCAGCCAGAACTGTTAGTCAGGAATAGGGATGAGTGGACTTGTGAAAGTTCAGGTTCTGTTATCCCAACTGAACTTTACGTCAAAGTTCGTTTCGGATACCGGAAGTGCATCCGAACTTGAACCTGAACCTGAACCCCTTTGAAAGCAAAGGAGGCCCAAACGTTGGAATTGTAAAATGAAAATCTCTCTCTGTCTCGCTCTGTGTGGGTCTCTCTCTTGACCCCCGAACTATAAAACGGACTTCCTGGAGAATTCTATGTTCGGGGTTCAGCACCGGACAGTAGATTTCCAGTGTGAACCGGAACTTTACAGTTCGCTCATCTTTAGTCAGGAGCTCTCCTGAATAAAGAACATCTGACAACCCTTTGAACTATCAGCATTCATTAATCAAAGCAAAATCTATAATGATTGCCATGAAGTTCATGTAGATCTGATGCAGTGCCAATATGCACAATATTTATATGCACCCAAAAATAGTGTAAGAAGCAATAAAAAAAGGCATCATCACCAGAAGAGTTAATCTAATGTCATGTATTTTACTGTCATTATTCAATCATTTCAGTAAAGCTAATTATGGCAATCTTAGTTAAAAACAGACAAGAATGTTGATTAACTAATTTATTCTTTTTGACACTAATGGAAGGCAGAAGAATAAGAATGGAAGTGCACACTTCAAGGATAAAACGCACGACAACGGCGCTCCTGCTGGGAATTTAAATAAATAAATATGTACATTGAAAAATGATCCTGCTGAGAGCTTCAATCATCTATCTCCTAGCTGCATGCAAAAGTGACTTCAATTAGTAACATTACATTTTTATGGAGGAGAAAAATAGATGATATTCTTTTGTATGAGGAAGCAGACCTCATAGTTCACCTCTACTTATAAAAAGAGATCAAGCTCTATTTTTTCCAGTAAACATATTTTGCCATTGTGAATCCTAAAATGCTCAGATGCTTGTTACTCGAACTGAGTAACGAGTATAATGGAAGTCAATGGGAAATCCGTGTATTTTTCCAACAGACCGACAATGAGACATGTAAAAGGAAAAAAAAGCTGAAAACAGCCATAGCCAGCTCACCATCCAGACCACAGGCACGGAGCAAAGGAGTTCGTCCTGATCCTGACGTCCAGCAGTAGCGATCCAAAAAAAAAAAAAAAGTGGTTACTCCAGCTCCAGTAAAACCAGTGAAAACTTTATTAGTCCAAAATATTAAAAATAGTCCTATCAAGCGGTGGACCACATAAGTGTCTGTACAAGCCGTTACATATGTACAGACACTTATGTGGTCCACCGCTTGATAGGACTATTTTTAATATTTTGGACTAATAAAGTTTTCACTGGTTTTACTGGAGCTGGAGTAACCACTTTTTTTTTTTTTGGATCGAGACCGACAATGAGGTCTGGAGAGCAGTGAAAAAGTTGAAATGGGGGAAAACTGCTGAATGGAAGGAGAACAGCATAGTGAAGACATCTGGAAGCATCTCAGAATCCCAGATCGCTGCTGAGAACAATGGTGTCATACTTTTACTCCACTTTCAGGACTGACAATAAAAAATTTAAAATTGACAAGAAATTGGAGTTTACAGGAAAAAAATGTTAAGAAACATTCTTTCCTGTGTACTAAGGTGTGAAACTCGCGGTGCCATCAGACAAGTTCTGGGAGTTCACAGCTAATGAACTCACTTCACCTATGTGACATCAGTGCGAGCGCCATGGGAATTTTTCCCATGGCACTCGCGCTGACATCAGAAAGATGAATGGAGTTCATTGGCTCTGAACTCCCAGGACCTGTCTGATGGCTCTGCGAGCAGAGCTTTCTCACACTCGTGGTGCACTCAGACAGGGAATAGGAGTTCACAGGGAGATACTGAGCAGATGATGCTCAGTGTCTATGTTGGATGACAGGCTGTATGGAACCATGTAGCCTGCCATCTAGATGTAGCAGAGTTAGAACCGTCGTCAGACAAATGGATTAGCAGCATCTCTGTGGAAAGGTGAGGAATATTGTTTTTTTAACTCTTTTGCATATGGCAAGGGCTTCAGTGGAATGGACAAGGTCGTAAGTATGGTTTAATTAAGATTTATTAAAGGAGTATGCGTCATTCTTTCAATTAAAGGACTTTTTTCTGGGTGTCTGTGTTTCCATACAATGTGACTATGGGGTTAGTAATGGGGGCTTCTTTTTTACGCCTCTTCATTAATAACCTGGAGGCTTGATGTCACCTGACAAAACAAAGGTGACATCAACCCCTTCAACTATCACCCCACTTGCCACTGCTACAGGGCAAGTGGGAAGAGCTAGGTTAAGTGCCAGAATTGGCATATCTCAGAGATGCACCTTTTCTGGGGCTGCTAACAGTTGGTGTTTTTAGCCTGGTGGAACCAGTATCCATGGTCCCTTCCTAGGCTATTAATATCAGCCTGCAGCTGTCTGCATAGCTTTTGCTGGTAATTAATTATAGTGCGTCCCTACATCATTTTTATAGGGCCCCCATTTCAATGGCCAGTAAAGGCCAAGGTTCAGGTCTGGAGATTGGGCTGCCAATGACAGGGTTTTGATGTAGTGATCTCTTAATTTTTGCCAGAACTGTATATATACATACATATGTGTGTGTCACTGACATCTATATATCTATGTATTCTATGTGTATATATCTATTCTATTCTAATATGTCACTCAGTATTTTTATTGTATGCGGCACATGAATTGGCGGCTTTTCAAAGGACACCAGTGAGTAAAAATCGGACTCGCATGGTCTGCGTGCTGTGCGATCTTTTTCTTATATCCATAGGCTTGCATTGGCAAGTCTCGGTGACTTTACATGCACGCCAAATACGGCTGGGAAAATAAACGCTAATGTGAGCTGCCCCATAGATTAACACTGGGCCAAGTGCTATGCAATGTTTTCTCACATAACACTCGGCCGTATTCTATGGTAGTGTGACTCCGGCCGGAGGGTATGTGCACACGTTGCGGATTTTGCTGCGGATCCACAGCGGATTGGTTTTCCATGAGTGTACAATACCATGTAAACCTATGAAAAACAAAATCTGCAATGCACTTGCTGCGGAAAGAAACGATCGGAAACGTAGCGTTGTTTATTTCACAGCATGTCAATTCTTTGTGCGGATTCCTCAGCTGTTTACACCTGCTCCATATTAGGAATCCGCAGGTGTAAAACCACAGGTGGAATCCGCACAAAATCCGCAAAAAAATTGCGGTAAATCCGCTGTAATTCCGCAGGAAATCTGCAGTGCAGTTTACCTGCAGATTTACCAAAATCAGTCCTGAAAAATACACAGAGTAATCCGCAGCGATTTCTCTGTTGACAGGCAAAAGCACCTGTCTGTTATGAAGTCCCCAGTGGTACTAAAAACCTGCACTGACAAGACGCTAGAAGCTGGGCAGGACAACACCTCCAAGGCATAGAGGGATAGCTCATGCCAGGTGTCCAGCTTTGAGACCCAAAAGTTGAAGGTTGCAGAGTAATTAGGGAGACCCTAGTTTAGTCAGCAAGGTATTGCTTGACCATCTTTAAAAACTTTTCCCTTTTTGTCAAAAATAACCAGTCATCAGGTCCTGGACGCTGGAATGGTGTCATGAAATTGGCACAGATCTTTGCCAGTGCACCCATGACCCTGCTGTTTCCCTCCCTCACCTCTCCTCCTTGGTTGTACACCTTACTGCTCAAGCTGGTGAATGTGAGTGTGCAGGACTGTTGCTTTCAGCACAGACTCATGGTATCGGGCTTGGGCAAGAGGAGGCTACAGATGAGATGGGGGGGTGATTGATTCTAAAGCGGCCCAGAAACCGTTAATAGACTTTGTCAGGGCCTGGAAAGCTGCACGCATGCCCTAGAGATTGTTCCCGAGAATTACAGCTTTTGCTCTTTTCGACTACGTTCACATTTGCGTTGTTGGGTGCAGCGTCGGCGATGCGACGCAACCAGCAACGCATGTACACAACGCAGCGTTTTGCGACGCATGCGTTGTCATAAGATCCTACAGAATGGGACTTTCAGTGCAGGGAAAACGCTACAAGTAGTGTCCCCTGCGCCCTGTCTTGTGCGTCTATATGACGCATGCGTCGTAAAACGCAGTACAACGCATACCGGCGCATGTCCATGCGCCCCCCATGTTAAAGACAGGGGCGCATGATGCATGCGTCGACGACGCTGCGCCCAACAACGCAAATGTGAACGTAGCCTTCCCGGTTACACCAAGGTTGGACTGTAAACCCCAAACTGATCTCGAGGACATATCTCTTGTAATGTACTAACCAATATATCTCTATGCATATAATTGAATTTTGCCTGTAAATGATACTGTGAATATTGTTCTTGTGTGATTTGTCTGTGATAATAATCTTTCCCGCATTTAATGCTGTTAAGTGAGTAAAGTAAACGTAGATTGTTGATCCCACCTGTTGTCTCTGCTATTGCATTCAGAGCACCTGAAATACATATGTACTATTACTACACCGTGTTCCAAATTATTATGCAAAGGATATTTTTCTCGGATTTTCCTAAATGGTGTTAGGGTTGGCGGAACGCACCGAATATATATTTATTAGAAATAGTAGGTGCATTCGCAACCCGGGATCCACCGTGCAGGAAAGAACCTGCTGCTAGATATGGCGGTACAAAATAGTAGCATAAACAAACTCTGTTACTTCACAGAGTCTGTTAGCAAAGAGAACGCTGTGCCCTGTTTAGCTCAGAGAGGAACACAGCTTCTTAGTAGAGCAGGTAGTGGTCATGCAGTCAAATGCAAACACGCAGCTCCTCTCCGGTGGAGCCGGAATTCTATGGCTATACGCCGGCCCTGAATCCACTCACATGAAACTCCTCGCCAGAGGTGCCAGCATTCTAGGGGCTTATTTTAGCCATGTCCCTGAATACACACACACATGAAACTCCTCACCGGAAGTGCCAGCATTCTAGGGGCTTATTTCAGCCGGGTCCCTGACTGCATACAAACACGACCACACTGGCGCTGAGCTCATACATAAATTGATACTAGCCAGAGGCGTAGCTAAGGGTTCAGGCTAGGGGGGGCGAAACACATCTGAGTGGGCCCCCTAACCTGAGTAACGTTTGTTTACATAATTATGGTGGTTTTAAACACTGTTGTGGGCATCTCAGTGGAATACTGTGCATTCCAACTGGGCAAGATTATATTCTGCTACATCGCTACACATGAATAGATACTATATAATGCATAACATATATTAAATATCATGGTTCTAAACCCATAAATACAGAGCAGCTACAATCACAACCACATATATACCTAAGGAATGTAAATCTTTATTCTCTGGCAAAAAGCTGTCAAACATTTTTCTGTTAAATACCACTACATACTCACCTTCTGATGTCTGTCACGTCCCCCGGCGTCCACGCTGCTGCTCAGAGCTTCCTGCACTGAATGTGTCAGTGCCGGCCGTAAAGCAAAGCACAGCGGTGACGTCACCGCTGTGCTTTAGGGCCGGCGCTTACACAGTGCAGGGAAGCTGAAGGCGAGGGACACGACAGACATGGCAATGTAAGTATGTAGTGTTTGGTTTTTTTTACATTTACACTGGTAACCAGGGTAAACATCGGGTTACTAAGCGCAGCCCTGCGCTTAGTAACCCGATGTTTACCCTGGTTACCCGGGGACTTCGGCATCGTTGGTCGCTGGAGAGCTGTCTGTGTGACAGCTCTCCAGCGACCACACAGCGACGCTGCAGCGATTATCACTTAATAATAATGTGACGGTACCTTTACAGGTGATGGTCTTTCTTATGGAGTCATTCACTTTTCCAGTCTTTTAAACCAGGCACAGATCGCCACCACGCGGCTGCAGAGATTACAACAAAGACACATTTGACTTCTCACATTCCAGCACCGTTCTTGTCTATTCCCAACCTGCACAACTTCCACATCTTGCTGATACCCCAATACTGAGCCGCTGCTGCCGTATGTGTCCCTATTACTGATTCTCTTAGTACTCCATATAATAATGCCACCACTGTTCCCCACATATTAATGCCCGTCACTGTGCCTCTTACTCTCATGGTGATTGCCTGTGAAGAAGACACTGAGCTTGAACTGCCGTGACCTCATCACTGGCATTTTCTCACGGTCGTGATGTCACAGCAGTTCAGCCCGGCTGCGAGCAGACTCAGTGACGTCACCGCTAGTCATTGAGGCTGCGCAGGCAGCATCTCAGTCGCCAGTGGTTTACAGCTGGGACAGTCGCATCCTAGCACCGTCCCGGTTGCAAACTGTATATTCCCATGATATGGATTACTGCTTAGAACACAACGATGGACAGGTATGGTATATTGTTGGTTTGTGATTTTACTTTTATTACAGGAGATCGAGGGCTTCACATGGATTAGACGTAACAATAAAAATGGTAAACTGTGTTTTGTTTTATTTCAAATAAAATACTTTTTTCTGACTGTGTCTTTATTTTACATGTAGCTATAGGATTAGTAATGGATAGGTGTTTTATAGACACCTCTCCATTACTAAGCTGTGGGCTTGATGTCACCTAACAAGCAGAGCAGGGGAGAATGATAAGAGCCACTTTCAGCCCCTGCTGCCGGGGAACAGCGCTTACTGTAGCACTGCTTCCCTGGTGGCTGTCCGTGTGGTACTGATGCGGCACACGGATGGCACATGGTTGTTACATGTGTGCCGCACGTATTACACACATGGACATGGATATGTCTGGTACCGTTTTTTTTGGTACCGGAAATAAATGGATGTGTGAAAATGTTATTGAGTGAGGCTGCACAGTTAGAACATGGCCAGGAGTATGCAAATCGCATACTTGTTGATATGGGCAATAGCGAATCCTTAGTATGCGAGATGTGAAGTTTCACAATTTTGCAGCCACATAGGAGTATCTGCAAACTTGCAGCATTAGATCAGACAATCCCTTTAAATAAAGTGCAGCTAGAGCCATGGCTTGTTGTATGGGGGCTTGTTATACGAAGGCTATGTTTCCATGGTCATGAAACCTTCCGGATTTGCTGCGGATTGGACGCTGCGTATAGCCGCAGCATCCAATCTGCAGCTTCCAGATGTTACAGCATAGTGGATGGGATTTTATGAAATCCCGGCGTCTACACTATGCATACAAACACCCAGGTGGCAGACCTGCGTAACCGGACATGCGGCGCGTCATTATAGACCGCAGCATGTCTATTTATCTTGCGGAGACGCTCCGTCTCCACAAGATGAATAACCCAGTCTATGAATACGATGCAGTGATTCCGCCTGTGTTCAATGAACACAGGCGGAATCACCGCGCGTATAACAGGGAGCAGCGCTTTCGGCGGAGCGGGGTATTTGCTGGAAATCCTGAACGTGGAGACATAGCCTAACAGGCTGGGGCTTATTATAAGACCTAAGCTGTAAATATAATAAGCCCCCTACCTGCACCCACACAACTATTAGATAATAATACTCCAAGAAATGAAATACAGCAGGCCCCCTACAGCGCCACCCACCCCCACTACCCTAACTCGGCTCCCCCTCTCACCCTCACAGTCACCCCACTCCCACAGTAACATACTAATATCATGTGCAGTGTGCTTTAATTTATTTTAAAGAACGAACATTCCACTTCCACAGCAGCCCTTACATTTATGAAAATGTCCGTCCTGACTCCCGTCTCTCTCTCCTGTCCGTCAGTTTGACTTTGTCCAGGTGGCAGGTCAGGCACTATCTTGGGCTCTGTCCTCCTGGCACACTAATAATAACAATTAGAGATGCTGCTGCTGACTAGGACCTGAGAAGAGTGTGGACCAATAGGAGCAGACCTGGGGTGGAGCTATCTGCAGCGCTGCCAGCCTGTCAAGATACTATCAGGTTAGCAGCAGCGCTCCAGCTCCAGCCCGCACCGTGCGCTCACAGTGAGACTCTGCTATTGGCTGCTGTGCAGCGTGCAGAGTCTCCATCTGTGCGGTGACCAGAGAGCAGCGCGTCGCCATGTCTGGACTGTCAGAGAGCCGCGGCCGCAAGCGGCTGCGGCTCTGGATGGGTCGTGGGTGGGTGGCCCCTCCTCCTCCATCATGTGACAACGGCAGGCCAGGGGCGACGCTGCAGCTTGCGATCCTGTGTGTCTGGTCTGGACTCTGAAAACATCAGAGAGCCGCGGCCGCTTATTACTGCCTAAGCGGCCGCGGCTCTGAGTGGGCCCCTCCATGTGACTGGGCCCGGGGCGATGGCCCCCTCTGCCCCCCCGGTAGCTACGCTACTGATACTAGCGCATGGCCATGCGGTCATGAGAACCTTTTATAGCTGCAGCAACTTCAGGACCTTCCCAGAAGGACCAATGGAAGACTGCCACAGAACTTGATCAGGTACAGGACCTTCCTGGAGGACCAATGGAAGTTGCTGCAGTACCTGAGCATGTGACCCTTGATCTCCATTGAGAGATCTTACCCTGGGCATGCTCAGTGTGTGCAAAGCAGGACTTAGTCCCAGAAAAGCCTGCTCGCCGCAGACCAGTGCAGGGTACAATAGCAGAGCCTGGAGAGGCAGCCGTAACCCTTTGCACAGTATCAGATTCAGTGAGACGCCGGGACCGACGTCTCCGCTGAGCAGGCTCCACTGCAGCTGATGCAGAATGGGAGACCGCAGCAGACATGGTTTGTGATTCCCCCTGTGCAGCTGCGGGAACTCGACTCCTAACATTACCCCCCTCCCAGGGCCCCCCTCCTTGAGCCTCGCTACGCTCAAAAGCTGCAATGAGCAACGGAGCCCGAATGTGCTCCACAGGTTCCCAGTTTCTGTCCTCTGGGCCATGACCCTTCCAGTCCTCCAGATAAAATTTCTTGCCACGTACCACCTTGCACCCCACAATAGCATTCACCTCAAACTCATCCGTGGATGAACCCGATGTCCTGGCAGATGACTCGGAAAACCGGGACAAATGGATGGGCTTTAAGAGAGAGACGTGAAAAATGTCGGTGATACCAAGGTGCGGAGGAATGGCCAAACGGTAGACCACAGGGTTGACCTGTACCAGAACCTTGAATGGGCCAATGTAGCAAGGCGCAAACTTAGTGGATTCAACTTGCAGCCTGATGTTATGGGCGGAGAGCCACACTAAGTCGCCAGGAGCAAAGGTCGGAGCGGGGCACCGGTGTGTATCAGCAGAAACCCTCATTCTCTCCTTGGAGGCCCGGGTGGCATCCTGTGTGCAGTCCCAAATGTGACGTTCCTCCACCGCCCAGTCTGCCACCCTAGAATTGGTGGATGACATGGGCATGGGCACAGGGACACGCGGATGCTGGCCGTAATTAAGGAGAAAAGGAGTCTGCCCAGTGGAATCGGCTACGGCTTTGTTCAAGGCAAATTCCGCCCAAGGTAGCAAAGATGCCCAGTCATCCTGCCTAGCAGAGACAAAATGTCGCAAGTAGGGTTGAGCGACTTTCATTTTTTTAAGATCGAGTAGGGTTTTGGGAAACCCGATTTTGTCCAGAGTCGAGTCGAGTGCAGTCGGCCGATTATCGCTAAAAGTCGGGGATCGACCGAAACACGAAACCCAATGCAAGTCAATGGGGAAGCATAGTCGGCAGTGAGTGGAGGCCAGGAAAACACCTACAGTGCCCATTTTAATGCCAAAAACATCCATTCTTGTTTCTGAAGCTTGCCAATCTTAATTAACTGTATAATAATAGTTGGGCATAGGGAATTGGGGGAAAGTTGTGGGGGGAGTAGGGCTGGCTCAAGTTTTTCGTGGGCCCAGGAAATGCGGACTACGTCACGGCGGTGTTGCAGGGAAAGGTAAGTATTTAAAAGTTGCAAGTGCTGTGATCCTGAGCAAGCAGGGGGGGGGCCCACTCGTTCGCATTGCCACTGGCACAGGGCCCCTCAAAGTACGGCGGTGTGTTTGCATGGCGGGGGCGCCTCCCACCAGCAGCGACACTTTTGCGTACTCTGAGGGGCCCTGTGCCAGTGACGTCGCCAACGAGTATGCCCCCCCACCTGATGAAGGAACCTGCACTTTCATCTGCACCTTCCTCTTTGTCCCTGTGTAAGGTGGTATAACATGCGGGAAGGGGAACCTTACTTTCAGCAGGGACAGATTCTGGCTGTGTAGAGTACAAGGGGAATGTAGTGGTCTAGGTCAATGTACCAGCAGACTCATTTAGCAGTGGCTGGGCAATGGGCAGGATGAGGAGGAAACAGATATAGGGCCAAAGAATAAAGTAGGCTACATGCAGTTCAAAATTTGTAACAGGACTAAACAGGCGGCATTGCTTTGTTCAGTGGAGTAGCAAACCCAAGAGCAGCAGACACTGTTTCAAGGGCCTAACCACACTAGTAGGCCAAATGCAGTTTAATATCTGATAGTATAGGGCGAAAGCCAGAATGTGGAAGCTCAGCTTTGTTCAGTTGAGGACAACACCAGGGAGGGGCAGACACCTTTAGTAGGCCGGAAAAGCCTATTGCATTTTTTAAAATGGTAATTTGGAGCAGAAGGTTGAAGCTCAGCTTTATTTAGTTGAGGGCAACACCAGGCAGGGGCACACAGACAGACACCTTTAGTAGGCCGGAAAAGCCTATTGCATTTTTCAAAATGGTAATTTGGAGCAGAAGGTTGAAGCTCAGCTTTATTTAGTTGAGGGCAACACCAGGGAGGGGCAGAAGCCGTTAGTAGGCCCTAACCACCATTTTTTTTTTAAAACCACTTAATGAGAGCCGGAAGGTTGAAGCTCAGCTTTATTTAGTTGAGGACAACACCAGGGAGGGGCAGAAGCCGTTAGTAGGCCCTAACCACCATTTTTTTTTTTTAAAACCACTTAATGAGAGCCGGAAGGTTGAAGCTCAGCTTTATTTAGTTGAGGACAACACCAGGGAGGGGCAGAAGCCGTTAGTAGGCCCTAACCACCATTTTTTTTTTTAAAACCACATAATGAGAGCCGGAAGGTTGAAGCTCAGCTTTATTTAGTTGAGGACAACACCAGGGAGGGGCAGAAGCCGTTAGTAGGCCCTAACCACCATTTTTTTTTTAAAACCACATAATGAGAGCCGGAAGGTTGAAGCTCAGCTTTATTTAGTTGAGGACAACACCAGGGAGGGGCACACAGACAGACACCTTTAGTAGGCCTGAAAAGCCTATTGCATTTTTCAAAATGGTAATTTGGAGCAGAAGGTTGAAGCTCAGCTTTATTTAGTTGAGGGCAACACCAGGGAGGGGCAGAAGCCGTTAGTAGGCCCTAACCACCATTTTTTTTTTTAAAACCACATAATGAGAGCCGGAAGGTTGAAGCTCAGCTTTATTTAGTTGAGGACAACACCAGGGAGGGGCAGAAGCCGTTAGTAGGCCCTAACCACCATTTTTTTTTTTAAAACCACATAATGAGAGCCGGAAGGTTGAAGCTCAGCTTTATTTAGTTGAGGACAACACCAGGGAGGGGCACACAGACAGACACCTTTTGTAGGCCTGAAAAGCCTATTGCATTTTTCAAAATGGTAATTTGGAGCAGAAGGTTGAAGCTCAGCTTTATTTAGTTGAGGGCAACACCAGGGAGGGGCAGAAGCCGTTAGTAGGCCCTAACCACCATTTTTTTTTTTAAAACCACATAATGAGAGCCGGAAGGTTGAAGCTCAGCTTTATTTAGTTGAGGACAACACCAGGGAGGGGCAGAAGCCGTTAGTAGGCCCTAACCACCATTTTTTTTTTTAAAACCACATAATGAGAGCCGGAAGGTTGAAGCTCAGCTTTATTTAGTTGAGGACAACACCAGGGAGGGGCACACAGACAGACACCTTTAGTAGGCCGGAAAAGCCTATTGCATTTTTCAAAATGGTAATTTGGAGCAGAAGGTTGAAGCTCAGCTTTATTTAGTTGAGGGCAACACCAGGGAGGGGCAGAAGCCGTTAGTAGGCCCTAACCACCATTTTTTTTTTTAAAACCACATAATGAGAGCCGGAAGGTTGAAGCTCAGCTTTATTTAGTTGAGGACAACACCAGGGAGGGGCACACAGACAGACACCTTTTGTAGGCCTGAAAAGCCTATTGCATTTTTCAAAATGGTAATTTGGAGCAGAAGGTTGAAGCTCAGCTTTATTTAGTTGAGGACAACACCAGGGAGGGGCAGAAGCCGTTAGTAGGCCCTAACCACCATTTTTTTTTTTAAAACCACATAATGAGAGCCGGAAGGTTGAAGCTCAGCTTTATTTAGTTGAGGACAACACCAGGGAGGGGCACACAGACAGACACCTTTTGTAGGCCTGAAAAGCCTATTGCATTTTTCAAAATGGTAATTTGGAGCAGAAGGTTGAAGCTCAGCTTTATTTAGTTGAGGGCAACACCAGGGAGGGGCAGAAGCCGTTAGTAGGCCCTAACCACCATTTTTTTTTTTAAAACCACATAATGAGAGCCGGAAGGTTGAAGCTCAGCTTTATTTAGTTGAGGACAACACCAGGGAGGGGCAGAAGCCGTTAGTAGGCCCTAACCACCATTTTTTTTTTTAAAACCACATAATGAGAGCCGGAAGGTTGAAGCTCAGCTTTATTTAGTTGAGGACAACACCAGGGAGGGGCACACAGACAGACACCTTTAGTAGGCCGGAAAAGCCTATTGCATTTTTCAAAATGGTAATTTGGAGCAGAAGGTTGAAGCTCAGCTTTATTTAGTTGAGGGCAACACCAGGGAGGGGCAGAAGCCGTTAGTAGGCCCTAACCACCATTTTTTTTTTTAAAACCACATAATGAGAGCCGGAAGGTTGAAGCTCAGCTTTATTTAGTTGAGGACAACACCAGGCAGGGGCACACAGACAGACACCTTTAGTAGGCCTGAAAAGCCTATTGCATTTTTCAAAATGGTAATTTGGAGCAGAAGGTTGAAGCTCAGCTTTATTTAGTTGAGGGCAACACCAGGGAGGGGCAGAAGCCGTTAGTAGGCCCTAACCAAAGTTGAAGGCCAAATGCAGTTTAATTTCTGATACTATAGGCCGAAAGCCAGAAGGTGGAAGTTCCGATTTAGACAGTGGAGGACAATTTGAATTAGGGACTGCAGACAGACTTAGTAGGCTGTCCCCTGTGGACCATGCATCCACCACATTAACCCATTGCGCCGTAATGGACACGTAATCTTCCGTGGCCATGCCTACAGGTCCATGCGTCTGTTGTCAGGTGCACCTTTGTACTCACAGATTGCCAGAGTGCATGGACAATGCGGTCTTCTACATGCTGGTGGAGGGTTGGGATGGCTTTTCTCGCAAAAGAAGTGTCGACTGGTTAGCTTGTAGCGTGGTACAGCGTAGTCCATCATGGCCTTATTAATAGTAAATAAAATATATAGCTAGGCTCTATGAACTTTTAAATAGGTTCCAGGGGTACACGGGCAGCATTGGTGTGGTCAGTGGAGGAGTATTGCAAGTAGGGGCTGCAGACAGGCTATCAAAGGCCTAAAATAACAAACAGTAGGCAGTCATGGCAGTTTTACATCGGTTACATGGATACACAGGCAGGCACTCCAGGCAGCATTGTGGTCAGTGGAGGAGTATTGCAAGTAGGGGCCGCAGACAGGCTATCAAAGGCCTAAAATAACAAACAATAGGCTCATGGCAGTTTTACAGCGGTTACATGGATACACGGGCAGGCAGCTTGGTGGTCAGTGGAGGAGTATTTAAAGTAGGGACCGCAGACAGGCTATCAAAGGCCTAAAATAACAAACAATAGGCTCATGGCAGTTTCACAGCGGTTACATGGATACACGGGCAGGCAGCTTGGTGGTGGTGAGTGGAGGAGTATTTAAAGTAGGGACCGCAGACAGGCTTCAAAGGCCTAACATAAGAAAATGGGCTGGCTGTAGGCACTTTATAATTGGTTCCAGGGGTACACGGGCAGCAGTGGTCTGGTCAGTGGAGGAGTATTTAAAGTAGGGACCGCAGACAGGCTATCAAAGGCCTAACATAACAAACAATAGGCTCATGGCAGTTTCACAGCGGTTACATGGATACACGGGCAGGCAGCTTGGTGGTGGTGAGTGGAGGAGTATTTAAAGTAGGGACCGCAGACAGGCTTCAAAGGCCTAACATAAGAAAATGGGCTGGCTGTAGGCACTTTATAATTGGTTCCAGGGGTACACGGGCAGCAGTGGTCTGGTCAGTGGAGGAGTATTTAAAGTAGGGACCGCAGACAGGCTTCAAAGGCCTAACATAAGAAAATGGGCTGGCTGTAGGCACTTTATAATTGGTTCCAGGGGTACACGGGCAGCAGTGGTCTGGTCAGTGGAGGAGTATTTAAAGTAGGGACCGCAGACAGGCTATCAAAGGCCTAACATAACAAACAATAGGCTCATGGCAGTTTCACAGCGGTTACATGGATACACGGGCAGGCAGCTTGGTGGTGGTGAGTGGAGGAGTATTTAAAGTAGGGACCGCAGACAGGCTTCAAAGGCCTAACATAAGAAAATGGGCTGGCTGTAGGCACTTTATAATTGGTTCCAGGGGTACACGGGCAGCAGTGGTCTGGTCAGTGGAGGAGTATTTAAAGTAGGGACCGCAGACAGGCTATCAAAGGCCTAACATAACAAACAATAGGCTCATGGCAGTTTCACAGCGGTTACATGGATACACGGGCAGGCAGCTTGGTGGTGGTGAGTGGAGTATTTAAAGTAGGGACCGCAGACAGGCTTCAAAGGCCTAACATAAGAAAATGGGCTGGCTGTAGGCACTTTATAATTGGTTCCAGGGGTACACGGGCAGCAGTGGTCTGGTCAGTGGAGGAGTATTTAAAGTAGGGACCGCAGACAGGCTTCAAAGGCCTAACATAAGAAAATGGGCTGGCTGTAGGCACTTTATAATTGGTTCCAGGGGTACACGGGCAGCAGTGGTCTGGTCAGTGGAGGAGTATTTAAAGTAGGGACCGCAGACAGGCTATCAAAGGCCTAACATAACAAACAATAGGCTCATGGCAGTTTCACAGCGGTTACATGGATACACGGGCAGGCAGCTTGGTGGTGGTGAGTGGAGGAGTATTTAAAGTAGGGACCGCAGACAGGCTTCAAAGGCCTAACATAAGAAAATGGGCTGGCTGTAGGCACTTTATAATTGGTTCCAGGGGTACACGGGCAGCAGTGGTCTGGTCAGTGGAGGAGTATTTAAAGTAGGGACCGCAGACAGGCTTCAAAGGCCTAACATAAGAAAATGGGCTGGCTGTAGGCACTTTATAATTGGTTCCAGGGGTACACGGGCAGCAGTGGTCTGGTCAGTGGAGGAGTATTTAAAGTAGGGACCGCAGACAGGCTATCAAAGGCCTAACATAACAAACAATAGGCTCATGGCAGTTTCACAGCGGTTACATGGATACACGGGCAGGCAGCTTGGTGGTCAGTGGAGGAGTATTTAAAGTAGGGACCGCAGACAGGCTATCAAAGGCCTAAAATAACAAACAATAGGCTCATGGCAGTTTTACAGCGGTTACATGGATACACGGGCAGGCAGCTTGGTGGTCAGTGGAGGAGTATTGCAAGTAGGGGCCGCAGACAGGCTATCAAAGGCCTAAAATAACAAACAATAGGCTCATGGCAGTTTTACAGCGGTTACATGGATACACAGGCAGCTTGGTGGTGAGTGGAGGAGTAGTGCAAGGAGTGTCTGTCCCAGTACTCCCAAAATATAAATAGATGTTAATGTCTCGCAAAACAACCAAAACAAAAAAAAAAGGTGGCATACTTAGGTACAGGGGTGGGCTCATCTACTGAGTTTCTGACATAGTAATTTGGCAGTAACTATTTAATGGTGCCAATATAGGACACAGACACAGACTACTTTAAGTTGCATCATAGATGTCTACAAATTTGTATTGTCAGTGCCAGACATTGAATGATGTCAGCGAATAGACTAAAGATTGGTGGAGCTGTGCGACATAATTTTGCACGTGGTAGAGCACATTTTGAGCTGGGGTAGGGGGGAACTCTCTTGAGGCCGGCGGGACCGCCCCAGGGCCCCTCATGTTACAACGGTGTGTCTGACGTTGGGTGCGCACCACCACCGCCAGAGACACTACATTGTACTATGAGGGACCCAGTAGCAATGCCGTCAACCAAAAGCGAGCACACCCACCTCTTCAGACAAACAGCAGTCTCACGGGTGCTTGCGCCAAGTCGCGATACCACGGCCCCGTGTGGGGAGTTTTGCCATTTAGGGAGGTGTAAACATGTCGTATGCTGTACAATCAGCTGCAGCAAATTAGACATTAGAAAAGTAATTCACAGGCAAGAGCTTTTCATAGGAAAGCTAGGTGTCGGCCGGGCAAGGTGGGGCAAAAGATTTCGAAATCCAGTTGTGGTTCATTTTAATGAATGTTAGATCGTCAACATTTTGGGTAGCCAGACGAGTCCTTTTTTCGGTTAATATTGAACCTGCAGCACTGAATACTCTTTCTGATAGGACACTTGCTGCCGGGCAAGCAAGCTCCTGCAATGCATATTCTGCCAATTCTGGCCAGGTGTCTAATTTGGAGGCCCAGTAATCAAATGGGAATGACGGTTGAGGGAGAACATCGATAAGGGATGAAAAATAGTTAGTAACCATACTGGACAAATGTTGTCTCCTGTCACTTTCAATTGATGCAGCAGTACCTGTCCTGTCTGCGGTCATAGCAAAATCACTCCACAACCTGGTCAGAAAACCCCTCTGTCCAACGCCACTTCTGATGTGTGCACCCCTAACACTCCTAGTCTGCTGCCCCCTGGAGCTCGTGTGAGAACGATCACGTGCGCTGTGTGCTGGGAATGCCTGAAGCAAACGGTCAACAAGAGTTGATTGTTTGGTTGCTAATATTAGTTCCAAGTTCTCATGTGGCATAATATTTTGCAATTTGCCTTTATAGCGTGGATCAAGGAGGCAGGCCAACCAGTAATCGTCATCGTTCATCATTTTCGTAATGCGTGTGTCCCTTTTTAGGATACGTAAGGCATAATCCGCCATGTGGGCCAAAGTTCCAGTTGTCAAATCTCCGGTTGTGATTGGTTGAGGGGCAGTTGCAGGCAAATCTACGTCACTTGTGTCCCTCAAAAAACCAGAACCCGGCCGTGACACGCAACCAAATTCCTGTGCCCCCGGGAAAGGTTCGGCATTAAAAATATACTCATCCCCATCATCCTCCTCGTCCTCCACCTCCTCTTCGCCCGCTACCTCGTCCTGTACACTGCCCTGACCAGACAATGGCTGACTGTCATCAAGGCTTTCCTCTTCCTCTGGTGCAGACGCCTGCTCCTTTATGTGCGTCAAACTTTGCATCAGCAGACGCATTAGGGGGATGCTCATGCTTATTACGGCGTTGTCTGCACTAACCAGCCGTGTGCATTCCTCAAAGCACTGAAGGACTTGACACATGTCTTGTATCTTAGACCACTGCACACCTGACAACTCCATGTCTGCCATCCTACTGCCTGCCCGTGTATCCTCCCACAAATAAATAACAGCACGCCTCTGTTCGCACAGTCTCTGAAGCATGTGCAGTGTTGAGTTCCACCTTGTTGCAACGTCTATGATTAGGCGATGCTGGGGAAGGTTCAAAGACCGCTGATAGGTCTGCATACGGCTGGCGTGTACAGGCGAACGTCGGATATGTGAGCAAAGTGCACGCACTTTGAGGAGCAGGTCGGAGAACCCAGGATAAGTTTTCAATAAGCACTGCACCACCAGGTTTAAGGTGTGAGCCAGGCAAGGAATGTGTTTCAGTTGGGAAAGGGAGATGGCAGCCATGAAATTCCTTCCGTTATCACTCACTACCTTGCCTGCCTCAAGATCTACTGTGCCCAGCCACGACTGCGTTTCTTGTTGCAAGAACTCGGACAGAACTTCCGCGGTGTGTCTATTGTCGCCCAAGCACTTCATAGCCAATACAGCCTGCTGACGCTTGGCAGTAGCTGGCCCATAATGGGACAACTGGTGTGCAACAGTGTCATCTGCCGATGGAGTGGTTGGCAGACTGCGTTCTGTGGAAGAGCTGTAGCTTCTGCAGGAGGACGAGGAGGAGGAGGAGGAGGGGGTGCGAACGCCTACAGCCAACTGTTTCCTAGACCGTGGGCTAGGCACAACTGTCCCTAAATTGATGTCGCCTGTGGACCCTGCATCCACCACATTCACCCAGTGTGCCGTGATGGACACATAACGTCCCTGGCCATGCCTACTGGTCCATGCATCTGTAGTCAGGTGCACCTTTGTACTCACAGATTGCCTGAGTGCATGGACGATGCGCTGTTTAACATGCTGGTGCAGGGCTGGGATGGCTTTTCTGGAAAAAAAGTGTCGACTGGGTAGCTCGTATCGTGGTTCAGCGTACTCCATCAGGGCTTTGAAAGCTTCGCTTTCAACTAACCGGTAGGGCATCATCTCTAACGAGATTAGTCTAGCTATGTGGGCGTTAAAACCCTGTGTACGCGGATGCGAGGATAAGTACTTCCTTTTTCTAACCAGAGTCTCATGTAGGGTGAGCTGGACTGGAGAGCTGGAGATCGTGGAACTTTCGGGTGTGCCGGTGTACATGGCAGACTGAGAGACGGTTGGAGACGGTATTGTTTCCGCCGGTGCCCTAGATGCAATATTTCCTCCTACAAAACTGGTGATTCCCTGACCCTGACTGCTTTTGGCTGGCAAAGAAACCTGCACAGATACTGCCGGTGGTGCGGAAAATGGTGGCCTTACAGTGACGGAAGGGATGTTGCGTTGCTGACTAGCTTCATTGGCCGAGGGTGCTACAACCTTGAGGGACGTTTGGTAGTTAGTCCAGGCTTGAAAATGCATGGTGGTTAAGTGTCTATGCATGCAACTAGTATTTAGACTTTTCAGATTCTGACCTCTGCTTAAGCTAGTTGAACATTTTTGACAGATGACTTTGCGCTGATCAGTTGGATGTTGTTTAAAAAAATGCCAGACTGCACTCTTCCTAGACTCGGATCCCTTTTCAGGGATTGCAGACTGAGCTTTAACCGGATGGCAACGCTGTGCTCCAACAGGTTTTGGCTTTGACACGCGTTTTGGTCCAGATACGGGCCCGGCAGATGGAACCTGTTGCGATGTTGATGCCTGCTGCGGCCCCTCCTCCACCTCCGCTTCTGAACTACTGCCGCCTGCACCCTGTTCCCCCAATGGCTGCCAATCGGGGTCAATAACTGGGTCATCTATTACCTCCTCTTCGAGCTCGTGTGCAACTTCGTCTGTGTCACTGTGTCGGTCGGTGGTATAGCGTTCGTGGCGGGGCAACATAGTCTCATCAGGGTCTGATTGTGGATCTGTACCCTGAGAGGGCAATGTGGTGGTCTGAGTCAAAGGAGCAGCATAGTACTCTGGCTGTGGCTGTGCATCAGTGCACTCCATGTCAGAATATACTTGTAATGGGCATGGCCTGTTAAATGTTTCACTTTCTAAGCCAGGGACGGTATGTGTAAAGAGCTCCATGGAGTGACCCGTTGTGTCGCCTGCTGCATCCTTCTCTCTTGTTGTAGTTTTTGCTGAGGAGGACAAGGAAGCGACTTGTCCCTGACCGTGAACATCCACAAGCGACGCGCTGCTTTTACATTTACCAGTTTCGGAAGAGGAGGCAAAAGAGCTAGAGGCTGAGTCTGCAATGTAAGCCAAAACTTGCTGTTGCTGCTCCGCCTTTAAAAGCGGTTTTCCTACTCCCAGAAAAGAGAGCGTTCGAGGCCTTGTGTAGCCTGACGACGAAACTGGCTCCACAGCTCCAGACTTAGGTGGAATATTTTTATCCCCACGACCACCTGATGCTCCACTACCACTACCATCATTACCAGCTGACAATGAACGCCCACGACGACCTCTTGCACCAGACTTCCTCATTGTTTTAAAATCTTAACCAAAGTAACTTTATTTGTTGCTGTCAAACAACTTACACGGTGAGCTATAACTTCAGTATGATTTCAATATCCCTTAACAGGTTGGTGAGACCACAAGGAAAATCAGGCACAATGTTACACACTCTGTTTTCTGTGGCACAAAATCACAGAGATGACACACACGCAGGACTGTCACTCAAGCACTAATGTCAATATTAATCTCCCACCTAATTTATTTTTTTTTTTTTCTCAGGGAGACTTTAGAAACCAAATAATATTAAAAAAAAAAAAAAAAAAAGGCTTTCTATGGCCCACAATTAGAGAGAGAGAGGTGGCACAACCAGGAGTCAAGACTGGCGCACAAGCTGAAAGGGCAATATTACTCTCCCACTGTTTTTTATGTTTTTTTTGTTTTTTTCAGGGAGACTTTAGAAACCAAATAATATTAAAAAAACCAAAAAAAAAAAAGGCTTTCTATGGCCCACTGAATGAGAGGGAGAGAGGTGGCACACCCAGGAGTCAAGACTGGCACACAAGCTGAAAGGGCAATATTACTCTCCCACTGTTTTTTTAGGTTTTTTTTTTTTTTTCAGGGAGACTTTAGAAACCAAATAATATAAAAAAAAAAAAAAAAAAAAAAAAAATAGGCTTGCTATAGCCCACTGAATGAGAGGGAGAGAGGTGGCACACCCAGGAGTCAAGACTGGCACACAAGCTGAAAGGGCAATATTATTCTCCCACTGTTTTTTTAGGTTTTTTTTTTTTTTTTCAGGGAGAATTAGAAACCAAATAATATTAAAAAAAAAAAATAAATAGGCTTTCTATGGCCCACTGAATGAGAGGGAGAGAGGTGGCACACCCAGGAGTCAAGACTGGCACACAAGCTGAAAGGGCAATATTACTCTCCCACTGTTTTTTTAGGTTTTTTTTTTTTTTTCAGGGAGACTTTAGAAACCAAATAATATTAAAAAAAAAAAAAAAAAAAAAAAATAGGCTTGCTATAGCCCACTGAATGAGAGATAGCACACACAGCAGTGGCACACAAGCCCTGACTGAGGCCAATATTTTTCTCCCACTGATTGATGTAGTGTTTTTGTGTTGAGGTAGAATTTAGAACACAAATCACGGAAAAAATAAATAGGCTTTCTATGGCCCACTGAATGAAAGGGAGAGAGGTGGCACACCCAGGAGTCAAGACTGGCACACAAGCTGAAAGGGCAATATTACTCTCCCACTGTTTTTTTATGTATTTTTTGTTTTTTCAGGGAGACTTTAGAAACCCAATAATATTTAAAAAAATAAATAAATAGGCTTTCTATGGCCCACTGAATGAGAGGGAGAGAGGTGGCACACCCAGGAGTCAAGACTGGCACACAAGCTGAAAGGGCAATATTATTCTCCCACTGTTTTTTTAGGTTTTTTTTTTTTTTTTCAGGGAGAATTAGAAACCAAATAATATTAAAAAAAAAAAATAAATAGGCTTTCTATGGCCCACTGAATGAGAGGGAGAGAGGTGGCACACCCAGGAGTCAAGACTGGCACACAAGCTGAAAGGGCAATATTACTCTCCCACTGTTTTTTTAGGTTTTTTTTTTTTTTTCAGGGAGACTTTAGAAACCAAATAATATTAAAAAAAAAAAAAAAAAAAAAAAAAAAATAGGCTTGCTATAGCCCACTGAATGAGAGATAGCACACACAGCAGTGGCACACAAGCCCTGACTGAGGCCAATATTTTTCTCCCACTGATTGATGTAGTGTTTTTGTGTTGAGGTAGAATTTAGAACACAAATCACGGAAAAAATAAATAGGCTTTCTATGGCCCACTGAATGAAAGGGAGAGAGGTGGCACACCCAGGAGTCAAGACTGGCACACAAGCTGAAAGGGCAATATTACTCTCCCACTGTTTTTTTATGTATTTTTTGTTTTTTCAGGGAGACTTTAGAAACCCAATAATATTTAAAAAAATAAATAAATAGGCTTTCTATGGCCCACTGAATGAGAGGGAGAGAGGTGGCACACCCAGGAGTCAAGACTGGCACACAAGCTGAAAGGGCAATATTATTCTCCCACTGTTTTTTTAGGTTTTTTTTTTTTTTTTCAGGGAGAATTAGAAACCAAATAATATTAAAAAAAAAAAATAAATAGGCTTTCTATGGCCCACTGAATGAGAGGGAGAGAGGTGGCACACCCAGGAGTCAAGACTGGCACACAAGCTGAAAGGGCAATATTACTCTCCCACTGTTTTTTTAGGTTTTTTTTTTTTTTTCAGGGAGACTTTAGAAACCAAATAATATTAAAAAAAAAAAAAAAAAAAAAAAAAAAATAGGCTTGCTATAGCCCACTGAATGAGAGATAGCACACACAGCAGTGGCACACAAGCCCTGACTGAGGCCAATATTTTTCTCCCACTGATTGATGTAGTGTTTTTGTGTTGAGGTAGAATTTAGAACACAAATCACGGAAAAAATAAATAGGCTTTCTATGGCCCACTGAATGAAAGGGAGAGAGGTGGCACACCCAGGAGTCAAGACTGGCACACAAGCTGAAAGGGCAATATTACTCTCCCACTGTTTTTTTATGTATTTTTTGTTTTTTCAGGGAGACTTTAGAAACCCAATAATATTTAAAAAAAAAAATAAATAGGCTTTCTATGGCCCACTGAATGAGAGGGAGAGAGGTGGCACACCCAGGAGTCAAGACTGGCACACAAGCTGAAAGGGCAATATTATTCTCCCACTGTTTTTTTAGGTTTTTTTTTTTTTTTTCAGGGAGAATTAGAAACCAAATAATATTAAAAAAAAAAAATAAATAGGCTTTCTATGGCCCACTGAATGAGAGGGAGAGAGGTGGCACACCCAGGAGTCAAGACTGGCACACAAGCTGAAAGGGCAATATTACTCTCCCACTGTTTTTTTAGGTTTTTTTTTTTTTTTCAGGGAGACTTTAGAAACCAAATAATATTAAAAAAAAAAAAAAAAAAAAAAAAATAGGCTTGCTATAGCCCACTGAATGAGAGATAGCACACACAGCAGTGGCACACAAGCCCTGACTGAGGCCAATATTTTTCTCCCACTGATTGATGTAGTGTTTTTGTGTTGAGGTAGAATTTAGAACACAAATCACGGAAAAAATAAATAGGCTTTCTATGGCCCACTGAATGAAAGGGAGAGAGGTGGCACACCCAGGAGTCAAGACTGGCACACAAGCTGAAAGGGCAATATTACTCTCCCACTGTTTTTTATGTATTTTTTGTTTTTTCAGGGAGACTTTAGAAACCCAATAATATTTAAAAAAATAAATAAATAGGCTTTCTATGGCCCACTGAATGAGAGGGAGAGAGGTGGCACACCCAGGAGTCAAGACTGGCACACAAGCTGAAAGGGCAATATTATTCTCCCACTGTTTTTTTAGGTTTTTTTTTTTTTTTTCAGGGAGAATTAGAAACCAAATAATATTAAAAAAAAAAAATAAATAGGCTTTCTATGGCCCACTGAATGAGAGGGAGAGAGGTGGCACACCCAGGAGTCAAGACTGGCACACAAGCTGAAAGGGCAATATTACTCTCCCACTGTTTTTTTAGGTTTTTTTTTTTTTTTCAGGGAGACTTTAGAAACCAAATAATATTAAAAAAAAAAAAAAAAAAAAAAAAAAATAGGCTTGCTATAGCCCACTGAATGAGAGATAGCACACACAGCAGTGGCACACAAGCCCTGACTGAGGCCAATATTTTTCTCCCACTGATTGATGTAGTGTTTTTGTGTTGAGGTAGAATTTAGAACACAAATCACGGAAAAAATAAATAGGCTTTCTATGGCCCACTGAATGAAAGGGAGAGAGGTGGCACACCCAGGAGTCAAGACTGGCACACAAGCTGAAAGGGCAATATTACTCTCCCACTGTTTTTTTATGTATTTTTTGTTTTTTCAGGGAGACTTTAGAAACCCAATAATATTTAAAAAAAAAAATAAATAGGCTTTCTATGGCCCACTGAATGAGAGGGAGAGAGGTGGCACACCCAGGAGTCAAGACTGGCACACAAGCTGAAAGGGCAATATTATTCTCCCACTGTTTTTTTAGGTTTTTTTTTTTTTTTTCAGGGAGAATTAGAAACCAAATAATATTAAAAAAAAAAAATAAATAGGCTTTCTATGGCCCACTGAATGAGAGGGAGAGAGGTGGCACACCCAGGAGTCAAGACTGGCACACAAGCTGAAAGGGCAATATTACTCTCCCACTGTTTTTTTAGGTTTTTTTTTTTTTTTCAGGGAGACTTTAGAAACCAAATAATATTAAAAAAAAAAAAAAAAAAAAAAAATAGGCTTGCTATAGCCCACTGAATGAGAGATAGCACACACAGCAGTGGCACACAAGCCCTGACTGAGGCCAATATTTTTCTCCCACTGATTGATGTAGTGTTTTTGTGTTGAGGTAGAATTTAGAACACAAATCACGGAAAAAATAAATAGGCTTTCTATGGCCCACTGAATGAAAGGGAGAGAGGTGGCACACCCAGGAGTCAAGACTGGCACACAAGCTGAAAGGGCAATATTACTCTCCCACTGTTTTTTTATGTATTTTTTGTTTTTTCAGGGAGACTTTAGAAACCCAATAATATTTAAAAAAAAAAATAAATAGGCTTTCTATGGCCCACTGAATGAGAGGGAGAGAGGTGGCACACCCAGGAGTCAAGACTGGCACACAAGCTGAAAGGGCAATATTATTCTCCCACTGTTTTTTTAGGTTTTTTTTTTTTTTTTCAGGGAGAATTAGAAACCAAATAATATTAAAAACAAAATATTAAAAAAAAAAAAATAAATAGGCTTTCTATGGCCCACTGAATGAGAGGGAGAGAGGTGGCACACCCAGGAGTCAAGACTGGCACACAAGCTGAAAGGGCAATATTACTCTCCCACTGTTTTTTTAGGTTTTTTTTTTTTTTTCAGGGAGACTTTAGAAACCAAATAATATTAAAAAAAAAAAAAAAAAAAAAAAAATAGGCTTGCTATAGCCCACTGAATGAGAGATAGCACACACAGCAGTGGCACACAAGCCCTGACTGAGGCCAATATTTTTCTCCCACTGATTGATGTAGTGTTTTTGTGTTGAGGTAGAATTTAGAACACAAATCACGGAAAAAATAAATAGGCTTTCTATGGCCCACTGAATGAAAGGGAGAGAGGTGGCACACCCAGGAGTCAAGACTGGCACACAAGCTGAAAGGGCAATATTACTCTCCCACTGTTTTTTTATGTATTTTTTGTTTTTTCAGGGAGACTTTAGAAACCCAATAATATTTAAAAAAAAAAATAAATAGGCTTTCTATGGCCCACTGAATGAGAGGGAGAGAGGTGGCACACCCAGGAGTCAAGACTGGCACACAAGCTGAAAGGGCAATATTACTCTCCCACTGTTTTTTTAGGTTTTTTTTTTTTTTCAGGGAGACTTTAGAAACCAAATAATATTAAAAAAAAAAAAAAAAAATAGGCTTGCTATAGCCCACTGAATGAGAGATAGCACACACAGCAGTGGCACACAAGCCCTGACTGAGGCCAATATTTTTCTCCCACTGATTGATGTAGTGTTTTTGTGTTGAGGTAGATTTTAGAACACAAATCACGGAAAAAATAAATAGGCTTTCTATGGCCCACTCAGTGAGAGATGGCACACACAGGGATGGCACTGTAGCAGAAATGCCAATCTTAATCTCCCACAAAAAAAAAACAAAAAAAAAAAAAAAACTGTCCTACAATTACTATCTCCCTGCAGTAATGTAAGCCAGGTATGGCAGGCAGCAATAGGAGTGGACTGATGCACAAATTAAATAAAAAGTGTGGACAAACAAAAAAGATAGCTGTGCAGAAAGGAAGGAACAAGAGGATATGTGCTTTGAAAAAAGCAGTTGGTTTCCACAGTGGCGTACACACAGCAATACAGCTATCACGGAGCCTTCTAGGGCAGCCCAATGAGCTACAGCGCTGAGGGGAAAAAAAAAAAAAATAGCTTCCACAGTCCCTGCACACCGAAGGTGGTGTTGGACAGTGGAAATCGCTGCAGCACAAGCGGTTTGGTGGTTAGTGGACCCTGCCTAACGCTCTCCCTGCTTCTGATGAAGCGGCAGCAACCTGTCCCTAAGCTCAGATCAGCAGCAGTAAGATGGCGGTCGGCGGGAACGCCCCTTTATAGCCCCTGTGACGCCGCAGACAGCAAGCCAATCACTGCAATGCCCTTCTCTAAGATGGTGGGGACCAGGATCTATGTCATCACGCTGCCCACACTCTGCGTTCACCTTCATTGGCTGAGAAATGGCGCTTTTCGCGTCATTGAAACGCGACTTTGGCGCGAAAGTCGCGTACCGCATGGCCGACAAGCACAGGGGTCGGATCGGGTTTCATGAGACGCCGACTTAGCCAAAAGTCGGCGACTTTTGAAAATGATCGACCCGTTTCGCTCAACCCTAGTCGCAAGTATGTCACCAGAGTCTGGTTGGTCCTCTCTACCAACCCATTAGTCTCAGGATGATATGCAGAGGAGAGATTCAACTCTATGCTGAGTAAACGGCAGAGCTCTCTCCAAAACCGAGACGCGAAGTGGGAACCCCGGTGCTGACAATTTTATCAAGCATTCCATGTAAATGGAAAATATGCTTTATGAATAACGCTGCCAAGAAGGTAACCGTAGAAGCGGCACCAAGTGCACCATCTTAGAGAAATGATCGGTGACAGCCCAGATAACGGTGCAGCTACGAGACTTGGGTAAGCCCACCACGATGTCCATCCCAACCATCTCCCAGGGCCTGTCTGCCACCGACAGGGGGTAAAGCAACCCAGCAGGCCATTGCCGAGGAGACCGATTCTGGGTGCAGAAACGCACGCCCGAATATAGTTCCCGACGTCACGGGCCATATGCGGCCACCAGTACGTCCTCACAAAAAGCTCAGATGTCCTTTTGGTCCTAAAATGCCCACCCACTCTGGACGAATGAGCCCAAGAGAGAACCTCTGGTCGCAAATTCGCTGGCACGAAAGTTTTGCTCGGGGGGCATGGACTCTAGCGAAACTGGAGCCACAGTTCTCAGGCTCTCAGAAGGGACAATAAGCCGAGGCTCCTCCTCCTCCTCCTCAGATGACACTACGGAGCGGGAGAGAGCGTCGGCACGAATGTTCTTTTCCCCAGAGAGAAAACGGAGAGTAAAATGAAATTGGGAGAAGAACAGGGACCAGCTAGCCTGGCAAAAATTCAGCCGCTGGGCTGTCTGTAGATATACCAAGTTCTTGTGGTCAGTGAATACCTGGAAGGGAAAGCGAGCTCCCTCCAAGAGGTGTCTCCACTCTGAGAAAGCCAACTTCATGGCTAGCAACTCCCTGTCCCCAATGGAATAATTCCTCTCCGCCGGTGTGAAGGTCTTGGAGAAAAAGAAGCAAGGATGCTTCCGACCTTGAGCATCCTTTTGGAAAAGGACTGGTCCAGCACCAATGGATGAGGCATCCACCTCCATGATAAATGGCTTATCTACATCGGGGCGATATAGAATGGGAGCGCTAGCGAAGTGTGGCTTAATCGAGAGAAAGGCCTTGGAGACATCCTCCGACTTGGGATTTGCTCCCTTCTTGGTGAGGGCAACCAAGGGAGCTACCAAAGTTGAGAAGTGTGGAATGAACTGGCGATAGTAATTAATGAACCCCATAAAGCGCTGCACCACTTTAAGTCAATGGGGTTCCTGCCAGTCCATCACAGCCTGTAGCTTGGCAGGATCCATAGCAAAACCCTGGGCAGAGATAATATAACCAAAGAAAGGCAAGGACTCCTGCTCAAACACACACTTCTCCAACTTGGCGGAGAGGGAGTTAGCCTGTAAGAGGTCGAAGACTGCGAACATCTCTCCGATGGGAGTCAATATCTGGAGAGTAGATGAGAATATCATCCAAATAAACTACGACCGAGGTGGTGAGCATATCCCAGAAGATGTCGTTCACAAAGTCTTGGAAAATGGCTGGGGCATTACAGAGCCGAAGGGCATCACCAGATATTCATAGTGCCCATCCCTGGTGTGAAAAGCCGTCTTCCATTCATCCCCCTCACAGAGGCGAATCAGGTTGTAAACACCCCGCAGATCTAATTTAGTAAATACCCTTGCTCCCCGTAGCCTATCAAAGAGCTCAGATATCAGGGGTATTGGGTACTTGTTCTTAACTGTGATGGCGTTAAGACCCCTGTAGTCTATGCATGGACGTAATTCTCCACTCTTCTTCTGCACGAAGAAGAACCCAGCACCTGCAGGTGACACTGACTTCCTAATGAATCCTCTTGCCAGATTCTCTTGGATGTACTGAGACATTGCCTCCATCTCCGGGAGAGATAACGGATAGACTCGACCCCGGGGAGGCTCAGCACCAGGCAAGAGGTTGATAGGACAGTCATAGGGGCGGTGAGGCAGAAGGGTCTCCGCAGCCCTTTTGGAAAACACGTCAGCATAGGGCCAATAGTGCTTGGGGAGAGAGAAAAGATCTGCGGGTACCTCTGTTGTAGCAACCTGAACGCACTCCCTCTGACATCTACCCTCACAGGATTTACTCCATCACAAAATTCTCCCTGAGAACCACTCTATATGAGGAGAATGATAGGGTAGCCATGGTATCCCCAACAGGACCTCATCAACTCCCTCAGGAAGGACTAATAGAGAGATAATCTCCTGATGTGATGGAGACACAGAAAGAGTGAAAGGAATGGTTTGGTGTGTAATCTGTGAGGGTAGTGGCGACCCATTTACCACTCGAACGGTTACTGGTTTGGCGAGCATCACCAGGGGTATTGCGTATCACTGGGCGAAAGCGGAAGACATAAAATTACCCTCCGCCCCAGAGTCCATGTGCAGCGCCCCAGAGTCCTGGTCGTTGCAGTACTGATGCTCCGCCGCTAAGTGGAGTGATGGTACGTCTGATGGCACTGAAGGAGTTCACCTGACCAGGTATCACAGACACCAATACACTTCATAGTCTGGCCTCCAGGGGGAGCTAAGGGCGCTATGTATTAGGCCACTCCTCACAATCTGGTAAAACTGGGGGTTAGATAGAAAGTTAGGGAGAAAGCTGACTGAGTTGGAACCAGGCAACATCCTGTGGCAGAGGGTGTTGCAGGGGAAGATTCAGGGGGGTCCCTGTCAGGGGTGGGATCCTGACAGAGGCCTAGCGAACAGGAAAGAATGTTAGGGAACCGCGCCTGCACTACATCGCGGCGGTATCTCAAGAAAGGACAAGAAGCGAGGTTTATTGCGAAGAGTGAGAAACGAGATCAAAGCAAAAAGGAGATAAAAGCCAGTAGGAGTCGTGCTGTAAGATCGAGGCAACATCCTATTGAGGTGCGTAGCCGGTGGCCAGAACGCCGAGGAAGTATTAGGCTCCAAGCAATACTTCAAACAGAGGCAGGACAATTAATTTTAGGTTGGCTGTCTCACCAAAATCACCTAAGAAGACATAGGGGGCAACTGTGGGAGAGGGGCGATGCTAGGGTCCCGGAAGAACTCCAGGCCTTCCCGTCATATGGGTGCGTCCTATCCATATCATCTGGGGGACGGAGAAGAACATCAGAACAGACGTAAGTTGTGGGAAATAACATCAGAAGCAGACACAACAGTTGTGAGGACTATCCCGTGGTGCTCAGCAGGGAAGTACTACAACACACAGGCGCTAGAAGGTAGGCACAGATTTCCACCTGCAAAGAGAACTCTGGAGGTGCCATCGGACCGGCTGGTCTCAGACAGCCCTGGTAACCGTACTCTGGATTGAGGATCTTAAAGCCTTCAGTAAAGAGGTAAAGAGACTGCAACCCTGTGTCCTCGTTATTCATCGCGACCTGCACCACGCACCACCACCACTTACAACTTTCATTGGACACCCCTTAGCAGGGTCACGGACCGGGTCCAGCCACCGTGACAACCCCAGAACTGAGACAGAGAAGCCCGGTACCGGTTACCCCGTGGCCCTGCGTCTGGGGGCGCTCCAAATTTGGCGTCACGAACAGAATCTACTTAAGCCTGAAGAATCAGGTCATGTGTGCCTTGGAACTGTGATTTACTGTGCTTGAACTGTGACTTATTGCAAAGACTGTGTATTGCTGCTTGCGCCAGAAGCTCCCGCCATTACAGCGCTAAGGAGAGTGCAGGAGAAGAAGAAGGGCGTGGAAGTGGGCGTAGGCAAGCTGAAGAGCGCGAAAGACAATGGCCGCCCAATCTAAATACTTCTGTATCCTGAGGACGTGTCAGTCAGCAGCTGAGGTCCGCCTTCTCATCCTCTTTGGAGGGTGGAGACCATGGAGACGGGGCCGCCCACGAAAGAGAGCACGGGAAGAGGACACCGCGGAGGAGGCAAAGATGGCGACGTCGGAAGCACCGCATGGGGACGACCCGATCCAGCGTGAGGCTGCATTACCCGTCACAGCCCCAGATTCGCCATCGTTGCAGGGACTGGCCCTCTCATAGTTTGTAAGCTTGCGAGCAGGGCCCTCATTCCTCCTGGTATCTATTTTGAACTGTGATTTCTGTTATGCTGTAATGTCTATTGTCTGTACAAGTCCCCTCTATAAGTTGTAAAGCGCTGCGGAATATGTTGGCGCTATATAAATAAAAATTATTATTATTATTATTATTATTACGGAGTTACCGCTGGGCAGACCCAACTGGATGCCATCCGAGGAGTGTGTGGCTGCAGCTGAGGCCCGGCGGGTAGCACGCCACCAGGAGGCCGACGATTGTGTGATCTCTCAGCTGGGCCAGCCCACGGAGGTCCGCCTATCTCCGGTGTCCCCCGCTTCCTCCATCCCGGCCGCGGCAGAGTGTGAGCTGCAGGCACAGGGCCTGAGGATTCTGCCGGAGGCAGAACACCTGGGGCGCCTGATGACGGCGTGGAGAAATAGACCCCAACCTGCGGTCCAGATCAAACTGACGGGTGCTGAGGCGGTCCCACCTTCGCACTGGGGTGTGGTGGTATTCTTTAACCCTCGGGAAGGAAGGGGAGTCATTCAAGAAATTGGAGAACCGCTGCAGGTCCGTGTTGGCCGGAAGGAAGTGGAGCCCTGCGGTGGAAGATATGACAAAGACCGCGATTTGGAGCCCGGAGACGCAGTGACCTATACCCGGTGGAGGAGGGAGGTCGGCTGGATGTCTCGGGGCGTTCAGCGGTGTGTCTCTCTCCAGGCTGCTGCCGGAACATCAGAGGACGGATCCCCTGCAGAAAAGGTAGCGGAACCTGTCCCCGCGGAACCCCAGGAAATCCTGACCCACCATGTATCCATGGGACGTGGCCGCTCTCGGTTGAGGAGGGTGGCCCAAAGAGGAGTGCTGCCGCTGCCTAGACAAGGACCGGGCCTTTCTATACCACCACGGGCCGTTTGCCAGGTGAGGTCCGGAAGGAGGCCACCTCCGGATCAGCCAGAACATGAGTAAGCAGTAATGCTTTGTCAAATGTATATAGTTAACTGTTCGTCTTTTTATGTTTCTATGCAGCTATAACCCGATCAGGGTTATCTCTTAAAGGGATCCCTTAGTTGACCCAGGATCCCTATTTTGCCTTTTTGATTGATTCATCACTGTTTTAAAGACTACTGAATCATGGACGGTGAATGATTCACAAACTGTTTTGCAAATAGTTTGCACCCTCTTAAGGGTGCCCTCTACCGGTTTTACAACAAAGAGAACTCTTTGCGAAGAAACTGTTCCTGGGAACAGCATTGGAGTTCCTGCCTACACGGACTTGCAGCATGAGTAGCTGCACTCAAAGAGACTTGGCTCCCTCTTAAATGGAATGTTTGTTAGTTGCATTTAAGATACAATGTTGCCTTGAAAGAGAATAGATAGAAATAATGTTTTACATAGGAAAGTTATATGAAGTTAGTTAGTTGATTATAGAAAATGTTTAATAATGTGTTAGAGAATGAGGACAGGAAAGTGAACCTGTAGGGGTTAGCGAGTGAGTCCTCCTAGGAGCCATAGAGAGATGTACGGTATGTACTAAGAAAAGAGGCAGTAGGCCTGGGCAGACAGACAGGCGGTCCTGCATGAGACAATCAGGGAGTAAAAAGAAAATATTGCACTTAGGAAAGAAAGATGAAGAAAAGTTAATTTATATTTTAGAAGTTTTATCATAGGCCTTTAGTGGATCCAGTTTATACGTCCTTAAAGGCAATGTTAAATTATTGTTCAGAATTTGCACTCAATAGAATACCCGGCTGGGTAATAGAAGTTATTTATAGACTGTTATTTAAAAATAATAAACCATGTTTGTAACGTTCAAGAGTCCTCACCTCCCATAAAGGGAAGCATTGTTACTTTCACTTGTTATTTGTTTACTGCATTTCAAAATTTGTATGTCTTTTGCTGACATGTATTGTTGTTTTCTTCCCAGTCCAGGAGTACTGGATTTAACCGGGGGGGAGTGCAGCGCCCCAGAGTCCTGGTCGTTGCAGTACTGATGCTCCGCCGCTAAGTGGAGTGATGGTACGTCTGATGGCACTGAAGGAGTTCACCTGACCAGGTATCACAGACACCAATACACTTCATAGTCTGGCCTCCAGGGGGAGCTAAGGGCACTATGTATTAGGCCACTCATCACAATCTGGTAAAACTGGGGGTTAGATAGGAAGTTAGGGAGAAAGCTGACTGGGTTGGAACCAGGCAACATCCTGTGGCAGAGGGTGTTGCAGGGGAAGATTCAGGGGGTCCCTGTCAGGGGTGGGATCCTGACAGAGGCCTAGCAAACAGGAAAGAACGTTAAGGAACCGCGCCTGCACTACATTGCGGCGGTATCTCAAGAAAGGACAAGAAGCGAGGTTTATTGCGAAGAGTGAGAAACGAGATCAAAGCAAAGAGGAGATAAAAGCCAGTAGGAGTCGTGCTGTAAGATCGAGGCAACATCCTATTGAGGTGCGTAGCCGGTGGCCAGAATGCCGAGGAAGTATTAGGCTCCAAGCAATACTTCAAACAGAGGCAGGACAGTTAATTTTAGGTTGGCTGTCTCACCAAAATCACCTAAGAAGACATAGGGGGCAACTGTGGGAGAGGGGCGACGCTAGGGTCCCGGAAGAACTCCAGGCCTTCCCGTCATATGGGTGCGTCCTATCCATATCATCTGGGGGACGGAGAAGAACATCAGAACAGACATAAGTTGTGGGAAATAACATCAGAAGCAGACACAACAGTTGTGAGGACTATCCCGTGGTGCTCAGCAGAGAACTACTACAACACACAGGCGCTAGAAGGTAGGCATAGATTTCCACCTGAACGAGAAACGAGGAAATAAATCCAAAAGAAGATAACTGTATGTCTTTAGAGTAAAAATTGCTTTATTAAGTGTGCAAACATCAGGAGGCAATGGTGACAACACAGTCACCCAACAAGTATCATAAAAACAAGTGACACAACAAGACACTAGGACAAAGCAGCAACTGACCCAAGAATATATAATATTTGGGAACTATAGATGTAACCAACAACATAGGGGTACATTGTTTCTAAACCAACAGGATTAAAAAGTCTGATATAACAGTGGCACACTGAAAAACCACCAAATGTCATAGAGAACAGTGTCTCAATACAACATACCAGCTAGTGCAACATTGGTATAGAGTCAGACTTAAAAATAAATAAACAAGACACAGTGGATTAATACATCACCCTAAAGGTCCGATGTTAAGCAGCTGCAGAGTCCCGGTGTCCGCCCCGACGCGCGTTTCGGAACCCTTCGTCAGGGGGCGCCCCCTGACGAAGGGTTCCGAAACGCGCGTCGGGGCAGACACCGGGACTCTGCAGCTGCTTAACATCGGACCTTTAGGGTGATGTATTAATCCACTGTGTCTTGTTTATTTATTTTTAAGTCTGACTCTATACCAATGTTGCACTAGCTGGTATGTTGTATTGAGACACTGTTCTCTATGACATTTGGTGGTTTTTCAGTGTGCCACTGTTATATCAGACTTTTTAATCCTGTTGGTTTAGAAACAATGTACCCCTATGTTGTTGGTTACATCTATAGTTCCCAAATATTATATATTCTTGGGTCAGTTGCTGCTTTGTCCTAGTGTCTTGTTGTGTCACTTGTTTTTATGATACTTGTTGGGTGACTGTGTTGTCACCATTGCCTCCTGATGTTTGCACACTTAATAAAGCAATTTTTACTCTAAAGACATATAGTTATCTTCTTTTGGATTTATTTCCTCGTTTCTCGTTCTTGTGCTTCTCATGATAACTGTCTTTAATCCAATAATAATGCAAAAATTACCACTGGGAAATTTTACTTAATTAATATATGAGTTGTTATTGTTTTCCCAGATGCTATACTATATATATTTTTTGCTATTGGCTACCTCCCTTCTTTCTCAATAGATTTCCACCTGCAAAGGGAACTCTGGAGGTGCCATCGGACCGGCCGGTCTTAGACAGCCCTGTTAACCGTACTCTGGATTGAGGATCTTGAAGCCTTCAGTAAAGAGGTAAAGAGACTGCAACCCTGTGTCCTCGTTATTCATCGCGACCTGCACCACGCACCACCACTTACAACTTTCATTGGACGCCCCTTAGCAGGGTCACGGACCGGGTCCAGCCACCGTGAAAACCCCAGAACTGAGACAGAGAAGCCCGGTACCGAGTACCCCGCGGCCCTGCGTCTGGGGGCGCTCCACATGCATAGCTCTACCATAAAAGTGGATGGGCCTATGGTAATTGTTCCCTTTAAGGACAACTTAGAGGCAAACGTCGCCGTGTCTAGTGTACCTCCTCCAACTGCCACTAGATGCTGACGTTTCCCCGACCGCTGAGGACACTTGGAGGCAAGATGTCCTGACTGTCGGCAAACATGACAGACCTTAGGTGCATGAGCGGACCGGGACTTGGACCCTGCTCATGACCCCTCTATAGCCTCATGTGACTCAGGCGCCTGGATCGGAGATTCCAAAGGTCTGGTGAAGGTGGGAGCCAGCCAAAACCTCTGCCTACACTGGGCTCGCTCCAACCTTCGCTCGTGAAAATGAAGGTCTATGCGAGTTGATACAGCTATGAGCACTGTTGTGAATTCTGCTCTTGGGCTCCCTCCGGTGGTTGTTGGTGGTAGTGCAGTTGTCTCTGGGTTGTAATCCAGGGCAGGTGTTTCTGCTGATTGCAGCTCTACTAGGTATTTAGGTGTGCAGGATCCATTAGTCCTTGCCAGTTGTCCATTCTTCTTGGAGGGATTGCATCTCTGTCTGGCTCCTCATGCCCTGCTGTCAATTCAGCTAAGATAAGTGTCTGGGTTTTTTGTCTCTGCAGCACACATGCAGTGTGCTTTACAATTCAGTGCAATTCATTGTGTTTTTGTCCAGCTTAGACTTTGTTTGGATTTTTCAGTCATGCTGGATTCCCTGGAGATGCAGATATACATTCTATGTCTTTAGTTAGATGTAGTATATTTGTATTATCTGCTGTGGATATTTTTAGGGTTTTAATACTGACCGCTTAGAATTCTGTCCTATCCTTTTCTATTTAGCTAGAAGTGCCTCTTTTGCTAAATCCTGTTTTCTGCCTGCGTGTGTCTTTCCTCATACTCACAGTCAATATTTGTGGGGGGGCTGCCTATCCTTTGGGGTTCTGCTCTGAGGCAAGATAGAATTCCCATTTCCATCTATAGGGATATTTAGTCCTCCGGCTGTGTCGAGGTGTCTAGGACGTGTTAGGTACACCCCACAGCTACTTCTAGTTGCGGTGTCAGTTTAGGGTTTGCGGTCAGTACAGGTACCACCTACTCCAGAGAAAGTCTCATGCGGCTCCAAGGTCACCGGATCATAACAGTACAACTGGCCAACAATGAGTTAAATGCATCTCAGAAGAAGGGAAGAAAGGTGTTGAACCATTTTTTTTCTGTAGCCTGTTTTGTCTTTCCTTCCCTCTTTTCCTCTGGGTGACTTAGGAGTCTTGTGCTAGCATGGATGTTCAGGGATTAGCTTCTCGTGTAGACCAGCTTGCTGCTAGGGTACAGGGTATTTCTGATTATATTGTTCAGACTCCGGTTTTAGAGCCTAGGATTCCTACTCCTGATTTGTTTTTTGGGGACAGGTCCAAATTTTTGAGTTTTAAAAACAACTGTAAACTGTTTTTTGCTCTGAAACCTCGTTCCTCTGTTCAGCAGGTTAAAATTGTCATCTCCCTGCTGCGTGGCGATCCTCAGGATTGGGCATTTTCCCTGGGATCTGGGAATCCGGCCTTGCTTAATGTAGACGCCTTTTTTCAGGCTCTAGGATTATTATATGATGAACCAAATTCTGTGGATCAAGCGGAGAAAACCTTGTTGGCCCTGTCTCAGGGTCATGAAGCAGCAGAATTGTATTGTCAGAAATTTCGAAAATGGTCTGTGCTGACTAAATGGAATGAGGATGCTTTGGCGGCAATTTTCAGAAAGGGTCTTTCTGAATCTGTTAAAGATGTTATGGTGGGGTTTCCCTGTTGGTCTGAGTGATTCTATGTCTCTGGCCATTCAGATTGATCGGCGCTTGCGGGAGCGCAGAACTGTGCGCGCTGTGGCGTTGTCCTGAGAGCAGATGCCTGAGCCTATGCAGTGTGATAGGATTCTGTCTAGAACTGGACAACAAGGATTCAGACGTCAGAATAGGTTGTGTTTTTATTGTGGCGATGCTTCTCATGTCATTTCAGTCTGCCCTAAGCGTACAAAGAGAATCGCTAGTTCAGTTACCTTCAGTACTGTACAACCTAAATTTCTGTTATCTGTGACCTTGATCTGCTCATTGTCGTCATTTTCTGTCATGGCGTTTGTGGATTCAGGCGCCGCTTTGAACTTAATGGACTTTGAATTTGCCAGGCGTTGTGGTTTCCCCTTGCAGTCTTTGCAGAACCCTATTCCTTTAAGGGGCATTGATGCTACACCTTTGGCTAAAAATAAACCCCAGTTTTGGACACAGGTGACCATGTTCATGGCGCCAGCCCATCAGGAAGATTGTCGTTTTCTGTTGTTGCATAATTTGCATGATGCTATTGTGCTGGGTTTTCCATGGTTGCAGGTACATAATCCGGTGTTGGATTGGAAGTCTATGTCTGTGACTAGTTGGGGTTGTCAGGGGGTTCATAATGACGTTCCTTTGATGTCAATCTCCTCTTCTTCCACTTCTGAAATTCCAGAGTTTTTGTCTGATTTTCAGGATATATTCGATGAGCCCAAGTCCAGTTCCCTTCCACCACATAGGGACTGTGATTGTGCTATTGACTTGATTCCAGGCTGTAAGTTTCCTAAGGGCCGACTTTTCAACCTGTCTGTGCCTGAACATACCGCCATGCGGAGTTATGTTAAGGAGTCTTTGGAGAAAGGGCATATTCGGCCATCTTCTTCACCGTTGGGAGCGGGATTTTTTTTTTGTTGTTAAGAAGGATGGCTCCTTGAGACCCTGTATTGATTATCGCCTCTTGAATAAGATCACGGTCAAGTTTCAATACCCTTTGCCTTTGCTTTCCGATTTGTTTGCTTGGATTAAGGGGGCTAGTTGGTTTACTAAGATTGACCTTCGGGGGGCATATAATCTTGTTCGTATTAAGCAGGGTGATGAATGGAAAACTGTGTTTAATACGCCCGAAGGCCATTTTGAATACCTTGTGATGCCATTCGGGCTCTCTAATGCTCCATCTGTTTTTCAGTCCTTCATGCATGATATCTTCCGGAATTATCTTGATAAATTCATGATTGTATATTTGGATGACATTTTAATTTTTTCCGATGATTGGGAGTCTCATGTGAAACAGGTCAGGATGGTATTTCAGATCCTTCGTGATAATGCTTTGTTTGTGAAGGGGTCTAAGTGTCGCTTTGGAGTGCAGAAGGTTTCTTTTTTGGGCTTCATTTTTTCTCCCTCATCTATAGAGATGGATCCGGTTAAGGTTCAGGCCATTCATGATTGGATTCAGCCCACATCCGTGAAGAGCCTTCAGAAATTTTTGGGCTTTGCTAATTTTTATCGCCGTTTCATTGCTAACTTCTCCAGTGTGGTTAAACCCCTGACCGATTTGACGAAGAAAGGCGCTGATGTGACGAATTGGTCCTCTGCGGCTGTCTCTGCCTTTCAGGAGCTTAAACGCCGATTTACTTCTGCCCCGGTGTTGTGTCAGCCGGATGTTTCTCTTCCATTTCAGGTTGAAGTTGACGTTTCTGAGATTGGGGCAGGGGCCGTTTTGTCTCAGAGGAATTCTGATGGTTCCTTGATGAAACCATGTGCCTTCTTTTCCCGTAAGTTTTCGCCTGCTGAATGCAATTATGATGTCGGCAATCAGGAGTTGTTGGCTATGAAGTGGGTGTTTGAGGAATGGCGACATTGGCTTGAGGGAGCCAAGCACCGTATTGTGGTCTTGACCGATCATAAAAATATGATTTACCTCGAGTCTGCCAAACAGCTGAATCCTAGACAGGCTCGATGGTCTTTGTTTTTCTCCCGTTTTGATTTCGTGGTCTCGTATCTTCCGGGTTCTAAGAATATTAAAGCTGATGCCCTCTCTAGGAGCTTTTTGCCTGATTCTCCGGAGGTTGGCATTCTAAAGGAAGGGGTGGTTCTTTCTGCCATCTCCCCTGATTTACGACGGGTTCTTCAGGAATTTCAGGCTGACAAACCTGACCTCTGTCCAGTGGGGAAACTGTTTGTTCCTGATAGATGGACTAGTAGAGTGATTTCTGAGGTTCATTGTTCTGTGTTGGCTGGCCATCCTGGTATTTTTGGTACCAGAGATTTGGTTGGTAGGTCCTTTTGGTGGCCTTCTTTGTCGCGTGATGTGCGTTCTTTTGTGCAGTCCTGTGGGACTTGTGCGCGGACCAAGCCTTGTTGTTCCCGTGCTAGTGGGTTGCTTTTGCCTTTGCCGGTCCCTGAGAGGCCCTGGACGCATATTTCTATGGATTTTATTTCAGATCTTCCGGTTTCCCAGAGGATGTCGGTTATCTGGGTGGTTTGTGACCGGTTCTCTAAGATGGTTCATTTGGTGCCTTTGCCTAAATTGCCTTCCTCTTCTGATTTGGTTCCGTTGTTTTTTCAGCATGTGGTTCGTTTGCATGGTATTCCGGAGAATATTGTGTCCGACAGAGGTTCCCAGTTTGTTTCTAGGTTTTGGCGGACCTTTTGTGCTAGGCTGGGCATTGATTTGTCTTTTTCGTCCGCATTTCATCCTCAGACAAATGGCCAGACCGAGCGAACTAATCAGACTTTGGAAACTTATTTGAGATGCTTTGTGTCTGCTGATCAGGATGATTGGGTGGCTTTCTTGCCATTGGCCGAGTTTGCCCTTAATAATCGGGCTAGTTCGGCTACCTTGGTTTCGCCCTTCTTTTTTAATTTTGGTTTTCATCCTCGTTTTTCTTTGGGGCAGGTTGAGCCTTCTGATTGTCCTGGTGTGGATTCTGTGGTTGACAGGTTGCAGCAGATTTGGGCTCATGTGGTGGACAATTTGGTGTTGTCTCAGGAGGAGGCTCAGCGTTTTGCTAACCGTCGTCGGTGTGTTGGTTCCCGGCTTCGGGTTGGGGATTTGGTCTGGTTGTCTTCCCGTCATGTTCCTATGAAGGTTTCTTCCTCTAAGTTTAAGCCTCGGTTTATTGGTCCTTATAGGATTTCTGAGATTATCAATCCGGTGTCTTTTCGTTTGGCCCTTCCGGCCTCTTTTGCCATCCATAATGTTTTCCATAGATCTTTATTGCGGAAATATGTGGTGCCCGTTGTTCCCTCTGTTGATCCTCCTGCCCCTGTGTTGGTTGATGGGGAGTTTGAGTATGTGGTTGAGAAGATTTTGGATTCTCGTTTTTCGAGGCGGAAGCTTCAGTACCTTGTCAAATGGAAGGGTTATGGCCAGGAGGATAATTCTTGGGTTTTTGCCTCCGATGTCCATGTTGCTGATTTGGTCCATGCCTTTCATCTGGCTCGTCCTGATCGGCCTGGGGGCTCTGGTGAGGGTTCGGTGACCCCTCTTCAAGGGGGGGTACTGTTGTGAATTATGCTCTTGGGCTCCCTCCGGTGGTTGTTGGTGGTAGTGCAGTTGTCTCTGGGTTGTATTCCAGGGCAGGTGTTTCTGCTGATTGCAGCTCTACTAGGTATTTAGGTGTGCAGGATCCTTTGGTCCTTGCCAGTTGTCCATTGTTCTTGGAGGGATTGCATCTCTGTCTGGCTCCTCATGCCCTGCTGTCAATTCAGCTAAGATAAGTGTCTGTTTTTTTGTCTCTGCAGCACACATGCAGTGTGCTTTACAATTCAGTGCAATTCATTGTGTTTTTGTCCAGCTTAGACTTTGTTTGGATTTTTCAGTTATGCTGGATTCCCTGGAGATGCAGATATACATTCTATGTCTTTAGTTAGATGTAGTATATTTCTATTATCTGCTGTGGATATTTTTAGGGTTTTAATACTGACCGCTTAGAATTCTGTCCTATCCTTTTCTATTTAGCTAGAAGTGCCTCTTTTGCTAAATCCTGTTTTCTGCCTACGTGTGTCTTTCCTCTTATACTCACAGTCAATATTTGTGGGGGGCTGCCTATCCTTTGGGGTTCTGCTCTGAGTCAAGATAGAATTCCCATTTCCATCTATAGGGGTATTTAGTCCTCCGGCTGTGTTGAGGTGTCTAGGATGTGTTAGGTACACCCCACGGCTACTTCTAGTTGCGGTGTCAGTTTAGGGTTTGCGGTCAGTACAGGTACCACCTACTCCAGAGAAAGTCTCATGCGGCTCCAAGGTCACCGGATCATAATAGAGCTCCTCCAGTGTGGCGGGAATCTCCCTAGTGGCCAAAGCGTCCTTCACATGGTCAGCCAGCCCCCTCCAAAATACAGGGATGAGGGTTTTATCTGGCCACTCCAACTCAGACGCTAATGTCCGGAAGTGGACGGCAAAATGGCTGACCATGGTCGAACCCTGAGTCAATGCCAGCAGTTGGAGTGCCGTATCATGGGTAACTTGAGGTCCTACAAAGACCTGTTTCAGAGTGCCCAGAAACCGAGGAACACTCTGCACCACATGATCGTTGCGCTCCCACAGCGGCGTAGCCCACTCCAAAGCTCTGTCCGACAGGAGAGAGATTATGAATCCCACCTTTGCCCGCTCTGAGGTAAAATGTGCAGCCAGGAGCTCGAGATGTATACCACACTGGCTCACGAAACCCCTACAGGACTTACTGTCCCCAGAGTATATTTCAGGCAACGGGAGGTGAGATAAGGTCGGAACAGAGGTGGCAGTGGGTAAAGCTGCTGCAACCACGCTAGCAGCCTGAACAGCTATTGCGGTAACATCCACCGCCGAGGTTGCACGCTCGAGAGACGCGAACCGGCCCTCCTGCAGCTGGATGTACCCCTGCAATCGCTGTTCATCCGCCATTACTTAGCCAGATCCTGGCGCTAGTATACTGTTAGGGTTGGCGGAACGCACCGAATATATATTTATTAGAAATAGTAGGTGCATTCGCAACCCGGGATCCACCGTGCAGGATAGAACCTGCTGCTAGATATGGCGGTACAAAATAGTACTATAAACAAACTCTGTTACTTCACAGAGTCTGTTAGCAAAGAGAACGCTGTGCCCTGTTTAGCTCACAGCTACTTAGTAGAGCAGGTAGTGGTCATGCAGTCAAATGCAAACACGCAGCTCCTCTCCGGTGGAGCCGGAATTCTATGGCTTTACGCCAGCCCTGAATCCAATCACATGAAACTCCTCGCCGGAGGTGCCAGAATTCTAGGGGCTTATTTCAGCCATGTCCCTGAATACACACACACGAAACTCCTCGCCGGAGGTGCCAGCATTCTAGGGGCTTATTTCAGCCGGGTCCCTGACTGCATACAAACACGACCACACTGGCACTGAGCTCATACATAAATTGAAACTAGCGCATGGCCGTGCGGTCATGAGAACCTTTTATAGCTGCAGCAACTTCAGGACCTTCCCAGAAGGACCAATGGAAGACTGCCACAGAACTTGATCAGGTACAGGACCTTCCTGGAGGACCAATGGAAGTTGCTGCAGTACCTGAGCATGTGACCCTTGATCTCCATTGAGAGATCTTACCCTGGGCATGCTCAGTGTGTGCAAAGCAGGACTTAGTCCCAGAAAAGCCTGCTCGCCGCAGACCAGTGCAGGGTACAATAGCAGAGTCTGGAGAGGAAGCAGTAACCCTTTGCACAGTATCAGATTCAGTGAGACGCCAAGACCAACATCTCTGCTGAGCAGGCTCCACTGCAGCTGATGCAGAATGGGAGACCGCAGCAGACATGGTTCGAGATTCCCCATGTGCAGCGGCGGGAACTTGACTCCTAATAAATGGTTGGTGCAAATAATAGTCAGTCTAATAAAAGTCATCACCCGTTAGAATATACCTGATATTGAAGAAACCTCCCAATGATAACAGCATAATCTCCAAAATGAATAAAAACTCAAAATGCACTGTTCCAAATTATTAGGCACATTAGAGTTTCTAAACATTTGATATATTTTAAATAACTGAAAATGCTCATTTGTTGAATTTTCAGCATTAGGAGGTCACATTCACTGAACAAAAAAGCTATTTAACTCCAAAACATCCTAACAGGTCAAGTTACATGATATCATAGGACTCCTTCTTTGATATCACCTTCACAATTCTTGCATTAATTGAACTTGTGAGTTTTTGGAGAGTTACTGCTTGTATTTCTTTGCATGAAGTCAGAATAGCCTCCCAGAGCTGCTGTTTTGATGTGAACTGCCTCCCACCCTCATAGATCTTTTGCTTGATGATACTCCAAAGGTTCTCTATAGAGTTGAGGTCAGGGGAAGATGGTGGCCACACCATGAGTTTATCTCCTTTTATGCCCATAGCAGCCAATGACTCAGAGGTATTCTTTGCAGCATGAGATGGTGCATTGTCATACATGAAGATGATTTTGCTCCTGAAGGCACGTTTCTGCTTTTCATACCATGGAAGAAAGTTGTCAGTCAGAAACTCTCTATACTTTGCAGAGGTCATTTTCACACCTTCAGGAACCTTAAAGGGCCCTACCAGCTGTTTCCCCATGATTCCGGCCCAAAACATGACTCCTACACCTCCTTGCTGACGTCGCAGCCTTGTTGGGACATGGTGGCCATCCACCAACCATCTGTTACTCCATCCATCTGGACCATCCAGGGTTGGTTGACACTCATCAGTAAACAAGACTGTTTGAAAATTAGTCTTCACGTGGACCCACTGCAACCATTTCTGCTTGTGAACACTGTTTAGGGGTGACCGAATAGTAGGTTTATGCACCACAGCAAGCCTTTGAAGGATCCTACACCTTGAGGTTCGAGGGTCTCCAGAGGCACCACAGCTTCAAATATCTGTTTGCTATGTTTGTAATGGTATTTTGGCAGCTGCTCTCTTAATCCAATGAATTTGTCTGGCAGAAACCTTCCTCATTATGCCTTTATCTGCATGAACTCTGTCTGTGCTCTGTTTCAGTCATAAATGTCTTCACAGTATGATGATCACGCTTAAGTTTTTGTGAAATATCTAATGTTTTCATCCCTTGACCAAGGCATTGCACTATTTGATGCTTTTCGGCAGCAAAGAGATCCTTTTTCTTTCCCATGTTACTTGAAAACTGTGGCCTGCTTAATAATGTGGAACATCATTTTTAAGTAGTTTTCCTTTAATTAGAATCACCTGGAAAACTAATTATCACATGTGTTTAAGATTGATTTCAGTGATCCATTGAGGCCTGAGATACAATACCATCCATGAGTTTATTTGAAAAACAAAACAATTAAATCTTTATGACACTTAAATCCAATTTGCATAATAATTTGGAACACGGTGTATTTACCTACTTATAGCAGGGTATATGCTCGTTTTGCTTCTGTTAGGTTTTGTCTGTTAAATTTCCACACTGTGGGCATACTCTTATACGTTGCATATATACCAACTTATGTTCCCACTAATTTTTTTTGGTTTTGCTGGAGTTTCTTGCACATTGTACAAACAGTGATGTGCCCCCCTTTTTAAGCTAGGCATTTCATTTTTATAGCTTCCCATGGCTGAACAGTCTGGCCTCGGTCCGCCTCTGCACCCATCTACATTGAGGTCATGTGACATAAGGTGAGGTTTTAATACTAGAGGATAGGACTGTCTTTGGGGTACGCCTAGTCACAGTGGGGTGGCTTTTACACTTTTTTAGCAGGTAATATGAGCCCACCTTTTCTCTTTTGTCTGCAGGTGAATTGTGTATCACTTGTATCATGTTTGTAACATATAGTATTTGTGATACTTTTCATGTTCATTCATAGATTTTTCAGTGTGTCCTGTTCACATTTGTGTAGGCTTATATTCCATATACTGTATTACCTCCACACCCAATGTTGTGTCTCAGCATATTAATTACCCAACACTTCTGTTACACAGCTCTGTGCCTTTTGATCTTTGATTATGCATTTTGCTTTTGCACAGTATATTACATTGATCCTACCATTATTCTGAAATATGTAGAGGGCATTGTATCTGCCATGACCTTCATGGATACCCCTATATTCATTTACTGTAAATGTTTGTCTTTGGAGCATTTGGCCTGTTTTTGGTGTGTTATTATCCTGAGTGGATTGCAATTAATTTGTCTCTAATTTTAATGCATTTTATTTATTTCTTATTGTTTGTACGTGCAGGCACTTTTTCCTGTTGCTAGTGCCACTCTCTTACCAATTTGAACCAATAAAGGTGTTTTATTTTTCCACCTATGCCTTGGTATTATTCCCTTTTGACCACTTATTTTTATTTTTCACTCTTGGTTCTATTGCACTGACCCGAATAGTCTGCCATTCTTTTCTATGGACATAAAGTGGGTATGGAAAGTATTCAGACCCCTTTAAATTTTTCACTCTTTGTTTCATTGCAGCCATTTGGTAAATTCAAAAAAGTTCATTTTTTTCTCATTAATGTACAATCCGTACCCCATCTTGACTGAAAAAAAATATAAATGTAGAAATTTTTACAAATTTAATAAAAAAGAAAAACTGAAATATTACATGGTCATAAGTACTCAGACCCTTTGCTCAGACACTCATACTGTATTTAAGTCAAATGCTGTCCATTCCCTTGTGATCCTCCTTGAGATGGTTCTACTCCTTCATTGGAGTCCAGCTATGTTTAATTAAACTTATAGGACTTGATTTGGAAAGGCAGACACCTGTCTATATAAGACCTCACAGCTCACAGTGCATGTCCGACCAAATGAGAATCATGAGGTCAAAGGAACTGGCCAAGGAGCTCAGAGACAGAATTGTGGCAAGGCACAGATCTGGTCAAAGTTACAAAAGAATTCCTGCAGTACTCAAGGTTCCTGAGAGCACAGTGGCCTCCATAATCCTTAAATGAAATGTTTGTGACCATCAGAAGTCTTCCTAGACCTGGCTGTCCAGCCAAACTGAGCAATCGTGGGAGAAGAGCCTTGGTAAGAGAAGTAAAGAAGAACCCCAAGATCACTGTGGCTGAGCTCCAGAGATGCAGGAAGAATGTTCCACAAAGTCAACTATCACTGCAGCCCTCCATCAGTCGGGCCTTTATGGCAGAGTGGCCCGAAGGAAGCCTCTCTCAGTGCAAGCATATGAAAGCCTGCATAGAGTTTACTAAAAAACATATGAAGGACTCCCAGACTATGAGAAATAAGATTCTCTGGTCTGATGAGATGAAGATAGACATTTTTCATCACCTGCCCAATACAATCCCAATAGTGAAACATGGTGGCAGCGCCATGCGTTGGGGGTGTTTTTCTGCTGCAGGGACAGGGTGACTGGTTATCATTGAAGGAAACATGAATGTGGCCAAGTACAGAGATTTCCTGGATGAAAACCTCTTCCAGAGTGCTCTGGACCTCAGACTTGGCCGAAGGTTTACCTTCCAACAAGACAATGACCCTAAGCACACAGCTAAAATAACAAAGGAGTGGCTTCAGAACAACTCTGTGACCATTCTTGACTGGCCCAGCCATAGCCCTGACCTAAGCCCAATTGAATATCTCTGGAGAGACCTGAAAATGACTGTCCATCAATGTTCACCATCCAACCTGACAGAACTGGAGAGTATCTGCAAGGAAGAATGGCAGAGGATCCCCAAATCCAGGTGTGAAAAACTTGTTGCATCATTCCCAAGAAGACTCATGGCTGCACTAGCTCAAAAGGTGCTTCTACTCAATACTGGGCAAAGGGTCTGAATACTTAGGACCATGTGATATTTCAGTTTTTCTTTTTAAATACATTTGCAAAAAATTCTACATTTGTTTTTTTTCAGTCAAGATGGGGTGCAGAGTGTACATTAATTAGAAAAAAAAATGAACTTTTTTGAATTTACCAAATGGGTGCAATGAAACAAAGAGTGAAAAATGTAAAGGGGTCTGAATACTTTCCGTACCCATTGTATATATCATTATCACAAATGCTATACTTATATAAGATGATTAGATGATATATACTGTATGCATTGCTTTGGTCATGTGTGTATTTGTTTTTACTTACGTTAGGGTATATGCTCATTTTGTTCCTATTTTTTTTGTCTCATTTCTTTAGTTTTGCTATTGTCTGGAAGCCTGGTGCCAATAGTGGTGGCACTGCTGCTGCTTCTTGCAACTCTCACACTATTGCCAAATGCAATGGTATGGGGATTTTTGTCTTTTACAATACCCCATCTATTACCATTTTCATTTTTTAGCACCCGTTTCTACTACATTAGAATCATCCTTTTTCACTGTTTTGAATCACAATTTTCCCTGCCCTAAAAGAAGACCAACCAAGAAATTTTAGGTAAACACCAGTCCAAAAATCAACAGCGGTATCAGGCCACAGTATTGTTATGGCGTGTATGTATTTCAAAGTTCACTAGTAAAATAGGTGTGCAAAAAGTCAGTAGTTTGTTACACTATGTGAAGCAGACAGTCACACACTTAAATGTGTATTTTTTTTACTTATTTAGTATTTTTTTAAACACAATTACCCCTTTTCCAAAAAGGACCAATCAAGAAATGCTAGATGTATGCACAATAATACAGAAGCGGCAACAGTCCACAGTATTAGTACGATGTACTGGTACATCAAATTTGACTAATAAAATAGGTGTACAAAAAAAATCTGTAGTTTGTGATATGTTCACTTTGTGAAGCAGACTGTCACATCGTTAACCCCTTTATGACCTATGATGTATTGGTACGTTATAGGTTGCCGCCCCCTCTTTGATACAGGCTCTGGCTCTGAGACCGCATCTTTTCAGGCACATGACAGCTGAACTGATCAGCTGTCATGTGCGCTTCCACCCGTCGCTGTTAACATGTTAAATGCCACCATCAGTCTCTGACAGCAGCATTTAACATGAACGCAACGGAAGCATGTCACACACCACATCCATCGGTGCTCCTGTCACATGATAGCGGGGCGCCAATATGTTCTCATGACAACCTGAGACTGTTCATAGCAGATGATCATTTCTGAAGTCCTGCTCTATGTAGCAAAAGCAATCAGAAGATCACAGCTTCAAGTCTCCTAAGGACAGTGGCGTATCCAGGGGGGGCAGCCAGGGCATGTGCCCCGGGCGCAGCCAACAGGGGGCATCAGTGGGCCAATTGATGATGCGGCGGTCCAAGGAGGGGGTTGGCAGGGCCAGGGAGCGGGGGCTGTCTAATTATACTCACCTACTCCTGGCATGGTCCCTGCAGGTCCCTGGCTGCCCGGCGCCCTGGCTTCTTCCTGTACTGAGCGGTCACATGGTACCGCTCATTACAGTAATGAATATGCGGCTCCACCTCCCATAGGGGTGGAGCCGCATATTCATTACTGTAATGAGCGGTAACGGTGACCACTCAGTACAGGAAGAAGCAGCAGTGCCGGGGAAGCAGGGACTGCACCGCGCCAGGAGCAGGTGAGTATAACGGGGAGGGGAGTGCAGCGCTGCGTGATATTCACCTGCTCCTCGTTCCAGCCGCCGCTCCATCTTTTGCAGTGACGCTGAGGTCAGAGGGCGCGATGATGTAGTCAGTGCACGCCCTCTGCCTGAACGTCAGTGCAGAGGAGGCGGAAGATGGAGCGGCGGCTGGAACGAGGAGCAGGTGAATATTGAAAATGCCAGGGGCCTGAGCGACGGAGAGGTGAGTATGTGATTTTTTCTTTTTTTATCCCAGCAACAGCAAATGGGGGCCATAACGTTTGTGCAGCACTATATGGGGGCCATAACGTTTGTGCAGCACTATATGGGGGCCATAACATTTGTGCAGCACTATATGGGGGCCATAACGTTTGTGCAGCACTATATGGGGGCCATAACATTTGTGCAGCACTATATGGGGGCCATAATGTTTGTGCAGCACTATATGGGGCCATAACGTTTGTGCAGCACTATATGGGGGCCATAACTTTTGTGCAGCACTATATGGGGCCATAACGTTTGTGCAGCACTATATGGGGGCCTGTTGTGATTTTGCTTTTTGCTCCCTCTAGTGGTCATTAGTGTTTTGACTCTGGAGCGTCTGTCTTTTCCTATATCCTCACCTGGGCTGTTAGTTCAGGGGCGTTGCTATATAAGCTCCCTGGACCTTCAGTTCAATGCCTGGCATCGTTTAAATCAGAGCTAATCTGTTGTGCTCTTGTCCTCTGATCCTGGTTCCTGTTTTTCAAGCTAAGTCTGCTTCTTTGCTTTTTGCTTTTGTTTTGTTTGGTATTTTTGTCCAGCTTGTTCCTATCTGTATCCTGACCTTTGCTGGAAGCTCTAGGGGGCTGGTGTTCTCCCCCCGGACCGTTAGACGGTTCGGGGGTTCTTGAATCTCCAGCGTGGATTTTTATAGGGTTTTTGTTGACCAGATAAGTTATCTTGCTATATTCTGCTATTAGTAAGCTGGCCTCTCTTTGCTGAACCTGGTTCATTTCTGTGTTTGTCATTTCCTCTTACCTCACCGTTATTATTTGTGGGGGGCTTGTATCTTGCTTTGGGGTCCCTTTCTCTGGAGGCAAGAGAGGTCTTTGTTTTCTTCTCCTAGGGGTAGTTAGATTCTCCGGCTGGCGCGAGTCATCTAGCGATCACCTTAGGCATGATCCCCGGCTACTTCTAGTGTTGGCGTTAGGAGTAGCTATTTGGTCAACCCAGTTACCACAGCCCTATGAGCTGGATTTTTGTATCTTGCAGACTTACACGTTCCTCTGAGACCCTGTCCACTGGGGTCATAACAGTATGCCAGGCCAGTATTAAATGTTTAATGCATTGCAGAAGTGGGATTATAAGAAAGAAAATTTTGAGTTTTTTTTTTCCCTCTCTAATTTTTTTTTTTTCTTTTCCCCTTTACCTCAGAGTGGCTTAAGCTTGCTGCAGACATGAATGTCCAGACCTTGATTACAAGTGTGGACCAGCTTGCCGCTCGTGTGCAGGGTATACAAGATTATGTTACCAGAAATCCTAGGTCTGAACCCAAGATTTCGATTCCTGAACTGTTTTCAGGAGACCGATTTAAGTTTAGGAATTTCAGGAATAATTGTAAATTATTTTTGTCCCTGAAACCTTGTTCGTCTGGAGACTCTGCTCAACAAGTAAAAATTGTTATTTCATTCTTACGGGGTGACCCTCAGGATTGGGCTTTTTCGTTGGCGCCAGGAGATCCGGCATTGGCTGATATTGATGCGTTTTTTCTGGCGCTCGGTTTACTTTATGAGGAACCCAATCTTGAGATTCAGGCAGAGAAAGCCTTGCTGGCTATGTCTCAGGGCCAGGACGAGGCTGAGGTGTATTGCCAAAAATTTCGGAAATGGTCCGTGCTGACACATTGGAACGAGTGTGCACTGGCCGCTAATTTTAGAAATGGCCTTTCTGAGGCCATTAAGAATGTTATGGTGGGTTTTCCCATTCCCACAGGTCTGAATGATACCATGTCCCTGGCTATTCAAATTGACCGGCGGTTGCGGGAGCGCAAAACCGCAAATTCCCTCATGTTGTTGTCTGAACAGACACCTGATGTGATGCAATGTGATAGAAAAACCGCAAATTCCCTCATGGTGTTGTCTGAACGGACACCTGATTTGATGCAATGTGATAGAATCCTGACTAGAAATGAGAGGAAAATTCATAGACGCCGGAATGGCTTGTGCTACTACTGTGGTGATTCTACACATGTTATCTCAGCATGCTCTAAACGTATATCTAAGGTTGTTAGTCCTGTCACCGTTGGTAATTTGCATCCTAAGTTTATTCTGTCTGTAACTTTGATTTGCTCACTGTCATCTTATCCTGTCATGGCGTTTGTAGATTCAGGTGCTGCCCTGAGTCTTATGGATCTCTCATTTGCTAAGCGCTGTGGTTTTATTCTTGAACCATTAGAAAATCCTATCCCTCTTAGGGGTATTGATGCTACGCCATTGGCAGAAAATAAGCCGCAGTATTGGACACAGGTTACCATGTGCATGACTCCTGAACACCGCGAGGTGATACGTTTTCTCGTTCTACATAAAATGCATGATTTGGTTGTTTTGGGGCTGCCATGGTTACAGACCCATAATCCAGTCCTTGACTGGAAGACTGTTTAATCTGTCGATACCTGAACATACCGCTATGCGTTCATATATCAAGGAGTCTCTGGAGAAAGGACACATCCGTCCGTCTTCTTCCCCTCTTGGTGCGGGATTCTTTTTTGTGGCTAAAAAGGACGGATCTTTGAGGCCTTGTATTGACTATCGGCTTTTAAATAAGATCACTGTCAAATTTCAGTATCCTTTGCCGCTGTTGTCTGACTTGTTTGCCCGGATTAAAGGTGCCAAGTGGTTTACCAAGATAGACCTTCGTGGTGCGTACAACCTTGTGCGCATTAAGCAAGGGGATGAATGGAAAACCGCATTCAATACGCCCGAAGGTCATTTTGAGTACTTGGTGATGCCTTTTGGGCTCTCTAATGCCCCTTCAGTTTTTCAGTCCTTTATGCATGACATTTTCCGGAACTATCTGGATAAATTTCTGATCGTTTATCTGGATGATATTCTGGTTTTTTCTGATAATTGGGACTCGCATGTGGAGCAGGTCAGGATGGTCTTTAAAATTTTGCGTGAAAATTCTTTGTTTGTCAAGGGCTCAAAGTGTCTTTTTGGTGTACAGAAGGTTCCCTTTTTGGGGTTCATTTTTTCCCCTTCTGCTGTGGAGATGGACCCAGTCAAGGTCCGAGCTATTCTTGATTGGACTCAGCCCTCGTCAGTTAAGAGTCTTCAGAAGTTCTTGGGTTTCGCTAACTTCTACCGTCGTTTTATCGCTAACTTTTCTAGCATTGTGAAACCTTTGACGGATATGACCAAGAAGGGCTCCGATGTGGTTAATTGGGCTCCTGCTGCCGTGGAGGCTTTCCAGGAGTTGAAACGTCGGTTTACTTCGGTGCCTGTTTTGTGCCAGCCTGATGTCTCGCTTCCCTTTCAAGTTGAGGTGGATGCTTCAGAGATTGGAGCAGGGGCCGTTTTGTCGCAGAGAGGCCCTGGTTGCTCTGTTATGAGACCTTGCGCCTTTTTCTCTAGGAAGTTTTCGCCTGCGGAGCGAAATTATGATGTGGGCAATCGGGAATTGTTGGCCATGAAATGGGCATTTGAGGAGTGGCGTCATTGGCTCGAGGGTGCTAAGCATCGTGTGGTGGTCTTGACTGATCACAAAAATCTGATGTATCTCAAGTCTGCTAAACGCCTGAATCCTAGACAGGCCCGCTGGTCATTGTTTTTCTCCCGTTTTGACTTTGTTGTCTCGTATTTACCAGGTTCAAAGAATGTGAAGGCCGATGCTCTTTCCAGGAGCTTTGTGCCTGATGCTCCTGGAGTCGCTGAACCTGTTGGTATTCTTAAGGATGGTATTATCTTGTCAGCTATTTCTCCTGATCTGCGACGTGTGTTGCAGAGATTTCAGGCTGATAGGCCTGATTCTTGTCCACCTGACAGACTGTTTGTGCCTGATAAGTGGACCAGCAGAGTCATTTCCGAGGTTCATTCCTCGGTGTTGGCAGGTCACCCAGGAATTTTTGGCACCAGAGATCTGGTGGCCAGATCCTTTTGGTGGCCTTCCTTGTCTAGGGATGTGCGGTCATTTGTACAGTCCTGTGGGACTTGTGCTCGAGCTAAGCCTTGCTGTTCTCGTGCCAGCGGGTTGCTCTTGCCCTTGCCTGTCCCTAAGAGACCTTGGACACATATCTCCATGGATTTCATTTCTGATCTTCCGGTGTCTCAGGGCATATCTGTTATCTGGGTGATATGTGATCGCTTCTCCAAGATGGTCCATTTGGTTCCTTTGCCTAAACTGCCTTCCTCTTCCGATCTGGTTCCTGTGTTTTTCCAGAACGTGGTTCGTTTGCACGGCATCCCTGAGAATATTGTGTCAGACAGAGGATCCCAGTTCGTTTCCAGATTCTGGCGATCCTTTTGTAGTAGGATGGACATTGACTTGTCGTTTTCGTCTGCTTTCCATCCTCAGACTAATGGACAGACGGAGCGAACTAATCAGACTTTGGAGGCTAATTTGAGGTGTTTTGTCTCTGCTGATCAGGACGATTGGGTGACCTTCTTGCCGTTAGCTGAGTTTGCCCTTAATAATCGGGCTAGTTCCGCCACCTTGGTTTCGCCGTTTTTCTGCAACTCTGGTTTCCACCCTCGTTTTTCTTCGGGTCATGTGGAACCTTCTGACTGCCCTGGGGTGGATTCTGTGGTGGATAGGTTGCAGCGGATCTGGAATCTTGTGGTGGACAACTTGAAGTTGTCACAGGAGAGGGCTCAGCGCTTTGCCAACCGCCGCCGCGGTGTGGGTCCCCGACTACGTGTTGGGGATTTGGTGTGGCTTTCTTCCCGCTTTGTTCCTATGAAGGTTTCCTCTCCCAAATTTAAACCTCGTTTTATTGGTCCTTACAAGATATTGGAAATTCTTAATCCTGTATCCTTTCGCCTGGATCTACCTGTGTCGTTTGCTATCCACAACGTGTTTCATAGGTCCTTGTTGCGGCGGTACGTTGTGCCTGTGGTTCCTTCTGCTGAGCCTCCTGCTCCGGTGTTGGTTGAGGGCGAGTTGGAGTACGTGGTGGAGAAGATCTTGGATTCTCGTCTCTCCAGGCGGAGGCTTCAGTACCTGGTCAAGTGGAAGGGCTATGGTCAGGAAGATAATTCCTGGGTGGTCGCCTCTGATGTTCATGCGGCCGATTTAGTTCGTGCCTTTCATGCCGCTCATCCTGATCGCCCTGGTGGTCGTGGTGAGGGTTCGGTGACCCCTCACTAAGGGGGGGGTACTGTTGTGATTTTGCTTTTTGCTCCCTCTAGTGGTCATTAGTGTTTTGACTCTGGAGCGTCTGTCTTTTCCTATATCCTCACCTGGGCCGTTAGTTCAGGGGCGTTGCTATATAAGCTCCCTGGACCTTCAGTTCAATGCCTGGCATCGTTTAAATCAGAGCTAATCTGTTGTGCTCTTGTCCTCTGATCCTGGTTCCTGTTTTTCAAGCTAAGTCTGCTTCTTTGCTTTTTGCTTTTGTTTTGTTTGGTATTTTTGTCCAGCTTGTTCCTATCTGTATCCTGACCTTTGCTGGAAGCTCTAGGGGGCTGGTGTTCTCCCCCCGGACCGTTAGACGGTTCGGGGGTTCTTGAATCTCCAGCGTGGATTTTTATAGGGTTTTTGTTGACCAGATAAGTTATCTTGCTATATTCTGCTATTAGTAAGCTGGCCTCTCTTTGCTGAACCTGGTTCATTTCTTTGTTTGTCATTTCCTCTTACCTCACCGTTATTATTTGTGGGGGGCTTGTATCTTGCTTTGGGGTCCCTTTCTCTGGAGGCAAGAGAGGTCTTTGTTTTCTTCTCCTAGGGGTAGTTAGATTCTCCGGCTGGCGCGAGTCATCTAGCGATCACCGTAGGCATGATCCCCGGCTACTTCTAGTGTTGGCGTTAGGAGTAGCTATTTGGTCAACCCAGTTACCACAGCCCTATGAGCTGGATTTTTGTATCTTGCAGACTTACACGTTCCTCTGAGACCCTGTCCACTGGGGTCATAACAGGGGCCATAACCTTTGTGCAGCACTATATGGGGGCCATAACGTTTGTGCAGCACTATATGGGGGCCATAACCTTTGTGCAGCACTATATGGGGGCCATAAGCTTTGTGCAGCACTATAACAGGGCAAGTGTCTGTATGGAGCATTTATGGGGCCATAACATTTGTGCAGCACTATAACGGGGCAAGTGTCTGTATGGAGCATCTATGGGGCCATAACATTTGTGCAGCACTATATGGGGCAAGTGTCTGTATGGGGCCATAACGTTTGTGCAGCACTATATGGGGCAAGTGTCTGTATAGAGCATCTTATGGGGCCATAACGTTTGTGCAGCACTATAACGTGGCAAGTGTCTGTATGGGGCCATAACGTTTGTGCAGCACTATATGGGGCAAATATCTTTATGGAGCATCTTATTGGGCCATAATCAACATTTCTGCAGCACTATATTGGGCAAATGTGTCTATGGAGTATCTTATGGGGGGGCATCTTATGGGGCCATTATTAACCTTTATGCAGCATTATATGGGGCATATTTTAATATGGAGCATCTTAGGGGCCCATCATGAACTGTATGGAGCATTATATGGGGCTCCTGATTCAATATGGATATTCAAAAACACTTAACCTACTGATGTCTCAATTAATTTTACTTTTATTGGTATCTATTTTAACATTATGGAGATTCAGGAATGTACCTTGGCTTGGTCATACAGTTTCAATAGAGTTTAGGTTCAAATGGGGGAGGTTTTTTGTTTTTTTTTGGGGGGGGGGACGGCAAACTGATCCTTTGCCCCGGGTGCAGGAAAGGCTAGATACACCTCTGCCTAAGGAGACTATTGAAGCAAGTTAAAAGTTTTAAAAAAATCTTTGAAAAATAAAAATAATATAAAAAGTTAAAATCACCCCATTTTGCCCCATTCAAAATAAAACAATAACAAAAATACACATATTTGGTATCGCCGCGTTCAGAAATGCCCAATCTATCAAAATATAAAAATAATTAATCTGATTGGTAAACAACGTGACAAGAAAAAAATCAAAACGCCAGAACTACACTTTTTTGGTCGCCACGACATTGCAATAAAATGCAATAACAGACGATCAAAACATTGCATCTACCCCAAAATGGTATCAATAAAAACCATCAGGTCAGCACACAAAAAATAAGCCCCAGATCCTGAAAAATTGAAATGCTAGGGGTCTCAAAAAATGGCGCCATTTTTTAATTTATTGTACAAACTTTGGATTTTTTTCACCATTTAAATAAAAAAGAGCCTAGATATGTTTGGTATCTGCAAACTCGCAATGACCTGTAGGATCATAATGGCAGGTCAGTTTTAGCATTTAGTGAACATGGTAATTTCTCCACACTTGAAATTTTTTTCCTATTTTCCAGTACATCATATGATAAAAGCAATGGTGTCTTTCAAAAATACAACTCATCCTGCAAAAATCAAGCCCTCACATGGCCATATTGACGTAAAAATAAAAAAGTTATGAAACTTGGAAGAAGGGGAGCAAAAAACAAAAAAGGAAAATCCCAAGGTGGTGTAGGGGTTAATGTTTTTATTATTTTATTTATTTTTTGTATATTTTTAAAACAATTACTTTTTTCCCAAAAAGGACCAACCAAGAATTGCTACACCAATGTCCAAAACAAAGAGTGGCAACATGCCCCAGTCTTTGTGTGCTATGTACAGTATGTTGGTCAAATTTGAGTAACATAACAGGAATGGAAAAAATCAGTAGTTTGTGACACGCACATTTTGTGGGATAGCCAGAGTTAAATGTTTTGTTTTCTTTCAGCAATAATGGTCCCCTGCTTCTGCATAAATGAAAAAAAATGTGCAATTGAAATGCTGCAGCAGTATAACCACTCTGATCAATCACTGCCAGCTTTCCTATGTCTCATTCTCTATCAATTAAATCTCTGTAGTTTTCTCATTTCTTCACCCATTAATCTTCATCGCTATTGTGTTATAACACACAAGGACAGTATTCGTAATTTGTTCAGTGTTTTATGGCTTTTGTTCTCTCAATAGCAAAGCTGTAAGCTTTGATGTCCTATCACTATCCAGTTTCACACAAAATTGCTGCTGCATTCTTTGCATCTGCTTTTATAGAGGCTATGATAATCCTTCCTTATTATCTGTGCTATGCTTTATTTAATTATTGTTACTCACTTATATAGCACCATTAACTCCACAATACATTACAAACATCATCTTCAACGTCCCCATATTCTAAATTCCCTATCAGTATATCTTTGGAGTGTGTGAAGAAACCAGAGTACCCTCAAGAAACCTACGCAAACACGGGGAGAACATACAAATTCCTTGCAGAAGAACTCAGGACCCCAGAGCTGCACGGCTGCAGTGCTAACCACTAACCACTGAGCCACTGTGCTGCCCTATGTGATGTGATAGCTTCCAGGCATAATAGTGAAGTCTGTCCTGGCAGTACCTGAGGTCACGCCAGCCTTCTCTGGCTGGGGCATTCTTCTGTAATATTAAAAATAGTAACGACCACTTTCGGCAATTGACATCAAGCAAAACACAAATTATCTGAGCTCCACAAACTCCTAAAAGTTCGACTCAAATTCGATTTGCATCAAATTAATTTGCTCATCTCTACTCCTAACACTTTTATGAAGGACATTTTAAAAGCTTGAGATTCACCGCTGTAGCACGGCAATTTATCATCCAGTCATACAGTCAATAATGTCAAAGTATACTGTATTTTTCAGATACTTGCAAACGACACACAGGTTGAACAGAATAACACTTGTAAAGATCATACATGACTTCCTGCTTGGTTATATTATATGTTTGAGATCAATTATGAATACAAGAAATATGGATTGTTAATGATTGACTTCAGCTCGGCAATTAGACGACCAGCGTGTGTCAATCATTTGTTCTATCATTACCCTGCTGGTGATACGGTTCCTCCAATTGTGCCTTAACCAGATGTTAGAGGTGTGAGCGCTACCTCCCACTGCCACTCTGTGTATAAAAAGGTAAAATATCTGTAATCTGCTCCCACAATACAATTACATTTGATTTCCTTTTAATGATTGGATGGTATTAAAATATAACGAGCAATTTATCTGTTTCTGAAGGACTGAAGTCATTACCAAAGCTGGAAGAAACTGAATGTAACTGTTAACTCACAGTTTGGAATCAAAATGATTAAAACATTATAATATACTTTGAGAGTAATTAGTGCGCTTGACAAATGGATTGTTGAAGATAACAATATGCTACAATAGTGCACAATTATACTTTCCCTGCAGAGCTGACAGCAAGGTATCCCTGATGGTGTAATATGAAGGCTGACCCAAGAGAATGAGTCATCTCAATCTGATATAATTATTGCCTTCTGTGTCCAAATGATTTGTTAAACATTTTTGGCGAGATTTACATCATGCCTGTGGGGCACTGTTCGCATATAAACCAAGAGCATTCTCCAATGTATACGCTGTTGAGGCTATAGAGCTTAATGGAAAAGGTGTCCCGATCACAGATGTTTGGAAAGAGATCCCCCAGTCCCAACTATATTGAAAATGCAGTGAACTGAAATGTTCAATATAATCATTAATTTTGATATTAAAGTGAGAATAATGGCCAAACAACTCAAAATATTCAAAAATAAATTTCTAGCATTTAACAAAATAAATCCATGACCAATATAGCCATGTTTCTTTTCAAGCCCTGTATCCATGGAGTCTGTCAGTTTGTTAATCTGTTGACGATTGGCTTTTTGAGCAGCAACCACCACAGCCTCCCAGATACTGTTCGGTGAGGTGGACTGTTTTCCTTCACCGTAAATCTCCCATTTAAGAAGGGACCAAAAGTTCTCAATAGGGTTTAAGTCAGGTGAGGAAGGTGCCATTATTCTTTCATCTTTAAGCCTTTACTGGCAGCCAAGCAGTGGAGAACTTCAATGCATGTAACGGAGCATTGTCCTGCATCAAAAATCATGGTTTTCTTGAAAGTAGGCTTGAAGAAAGGGACTTCTAACACTGGCAGTAGATTTGGAAGTTTGTTTTGAGTCCATACTCAACTAGAAATGGTCCAACTATCACATCATTAATACAAGCCAACAGCTCTGTTCAAGTATAAGATTTTCAGCAGCCTCATGGACTATAGTTAAAGGGAGTTTCTCACCCCCAAAATGCATTTTACACTAAATATATAATGATATGGGGGGCTTCATTCTTATAAGAATCAAGCTAGTGTAAGGAGGTGGCGAGGAACCTCTCGTGCCTTCTCTCTCCCGGGTGCTGTTCACATAGTCATATGCGGCACCTCATGACTTATTAATATGTCTGGTTTTCTAATGTTTTTGATGTAATACGTATTGTGATGTTATGTACTGTTTAAAGGATTAGGGCTAGAATAGGATCTTAAGTAACATAGGACGATAGTGGTGTGGAATAGAGGGGGGCATGTTAGAGGTAGGAAACAGCATAGAATAGAGTAGGAGGTAGGCAGCACAGGGGTTAAGTAAATGGGAGGGGCAGCATGGAGCAGGGAAATATAGTCAGGATACTTTCTGATTAAGGTCAGTCACCCGGGCAACCTGCCCACGGGCAGGACGTGTGAGCAGTGATAGAGCAGAGGAATATAGCTGTGGGGATAAAGCTGCTGTAGCAGTAAGGGGCCCCAGGCAGTGAACAGTGCAGACAGGCACCAGCTCGATAGGGCCATCCCTAATCAGGATCAGGGGTCTTTGACTGGGACAGGAGCCACAGTGAAAGCGCTCCAGGCACCTCTTCCCATTGGAGCCAGACAAGGGGCTGAAAAGGAGCTGGTGACGGGAAAGAACAGGAGGGACACAGATTGTCCAAAAGAAATGGCCGAGACTGCTGGGCAGAGGAAACTGCTAGTAAGAACAGAGCCTGTCCAGATGACAGGGAAAGATAGGAAGATAACTCTGTATGTGATGTGTGCTACCAAATTAAGGACTGTTTTAATGTTAAGTAAAGTTACACTGTTGAACAAGAACATGGAGTACAGAGTGATTTATGGGAGGCTGAAGTAACAGGGATCACAGAGACTCCAGCAGCTGAAGTGAGTGCAGTACTACATGCAGAGCTAACAGGACTTGTTGTTTCATCTGTGAGGTGTTTGTGAAAATAACTTTTAATCAATATGCAAATAAGGGAACTTCGGTTCACCTAAGATTTGGCATTGAAATTGGAGCACTATTACACACCCCAGTTTGCATCTTTAAGACTGTCTTAGTTTGGGATTGACAGCGCTCACTTCTAGAGCAAATGCTGCCCGCTGTGTCTGTGCATGCTCACTGATATTGACTGTGTTACAGAGTGACTGTGCACTTTCTCCTACATGGTTCTCTGTGGACACTGCTTCCTACACATTTTGGTGTATGAACAGCATCAGCAAAAAGGATCCTGGATGAAGGAGGAGACCAGTCACTCTGTGTGTGGGCATCTGGCACTGCCAGTATCAGTATAAATGCATGCACACAGGGGCGGACATACCGCATGTGCAGCCAGTGCAGCTGCTCTGTGGCCCAGAGGTGGAGGGAGACCCTGCAGGGCAGCTAACACTGAGGGAAATCTGGCCTATTTATCTGGCCTCGAGTCTCCGGGGGGGTCCTGGCCAGATTGCCCTCATGTGCGCCAGTCACGGAGAGATCCCTGCTGCTCTGCTTGCTACAGGAGAAAATGGCAGCAGAGTGGAGCTGAAGGAATCCATCCTGCTTCCTGCCAGTGCTTCCCTCTTACACTGAAGCACGGCTTCATGTCTGTGTCAGATAGAAAGCTGCTGGTGACGAAGATGCTGCATCTGTGGGGGAATGTACGAAGAGGTGAGAGGTGAGTGGTGCTGTGTGTGTGGAGAGGTTAGTTGGCGTGTGTGTGTGTGTGTGGAGAGGTGAGTGGTGTGTGTTTGTGTGTGTGGTGGAGAGGGCAATGATGGGGGTGGTGCGGTAGAAGGCAATAAGTGTGGTGGTGGAAAGGGCAATGATGGGAATGGTGGGGGAGAAGGCAATGATGGAGGTGGTGGAAAGGGCAATGATGGGGTGTTGCAGGAGAAGGCAATGATGGAGGTGGTGGAAAGGTCAATGATGGGAGTGGTATGGGAAAAGGCAAAGATGGAGGTGATGTAGAGGGCAATGAGGGAGATAGTGGAAAGAAAAATGATGGGGGTAGTATGGGAGAAGGCAATGATTGAGGCGATGGAGACGGCAATGATGGGATGTGGGGGGGACAATGAGGGATGTGAGTGATTGGGATGGGAGGAAGGAGGACTTCTAATGGACTTACGAACAGGGGGAGGTGGAGGAAGATGTTAAATATGGATGTAAAATGAATTGGGTGGTGGAGGAGGATGCTAAGCCCCTGATAGCATCCTCCCCATCTCACAATTCATTGTGATGCTATCGAGGACTTAAAATGTATTGGAGAGTGGGAGAGGAGGCGATAAGGTGCATAGGACACTTTATAATGAACTGAAAGGTGGGAGAAGACACTTTCAGGGACTTGTAGTGAATTGGGAGGTAGCGGAGGACGCTCAGTACCTGATAGTGTCTTCTCCCACTTCCAAATTCATTATGATGCTATCTAGGACTTATAATGAATGGGGGGACACAGGACAGGGACTAAGGTTATGTGCACATATTATGGATTTGCAGTAGAAAATTCTGCTACATATCCTAATGTGTTGGCAGGAAGAAAGTTGAGTAAAATACATCAATAATATTTTTTTCCACATTTTTGCCATGCTTTTGTTGCATATTTTTCCCCATAAGTACGGGTGAAATACGCTGCAGGAATTGACATTATGCAGATTTTAATCTGCTGCAAATCTGCAAGGAAAAAATAAGCAGCGTGTGCATGAGACTTCAGGGATCTCATTCACTTCACTTGTACTGTAAAACCTTGCACATTCTCCCTATGCACATAGCCTTACAGGTAATTGGGGAGAGTCACAGACTGAATAATTTATATTATTGAGAGTCAGAGAATATAGTTAATGGGGGGCACAGTGCTGCTTATCACTTCATATTTTTAATGATGTGTGGCTAATAGTATATTAATGGTGGGGTACATATCTGTATTCGGGGTGGGAGACACATGTATGTATACAATGTATGTGACCTTGTTATTTTCAGGGCTATGAAGATCAGCGTGACAAGACGAGTTGTGGCTGGGAGATGTTGACATGAAGGTCTGACCAGATGGAGAAGAAACAGGAGAAAGCGGCTCTAATCAGTCGAGACATCAGCGATAAGTGCCTGGATGTAGATATTATTCTGTATCTGCACTGTGTGACTAGTGTATAACTAGTCTATAAGTATTTGGGGGGTGACAGACTCCATTTCATTTTAGTGTCTAAAGCTGACAAATTGACTTCTGCAGAGGAGATTTATGGGTACGTTCTGTGACCTGTGCAGAGGTCACTGTGCAGGGAGGGGAATTATATAAGCTGTGACCAAAACTTATTGTTACCATGTGCTACTTGCCTCCATCTTTATTAATCTTATATTTCCATGAGAAGTATACACTCACCGGCCACTTTATTAGGTACACCATGCTAGTAACGGGTTGGACCCCCTTTTGCCTTCAGAACTGCCTCAATTCTTCGTGGCATAGATTCAACAAGGTGCTGGAAGCATTCCTCAGAGATTTTGGTCCATATTGACATGATGGCATCACACAGTTGCCGCAGATTTGTCGGCTGCACATCCCAAAGATGCTCCATACAAGGCAGGATGGATCCATGCTTTCATGTTGTTTACGCCAAATTCTGACCCTACCATCCGAATGTCGCAGCAGAAATCGAGACTCATCAGACCAAGCAACGTTTTTCCAATCTTCTACTGTCCAATTTCGATGAGCTTGTACAAATTGTAGCCTCAGTTTCCTGTTCTTAGCTGAAAGGAGTGGTACCCGGTGTGGTCTTCTGCTGCTGTAGCCCACCTGCCTCAAAGTTCGACGCACTGTGCGTTCAGAGATGCTCTTAGGCCTACCTTGGTTGTAACGGGTGGCGATTTGAGTCACTGTTGCCTTTCTATCAGCTCGAACCAGTCTGCCCATTCTCCTCTGACCTCTGGCATCAACAAGGCATTTCCGCCCACAGAACTGCCGCTCACTGGATTTTTTTTCTTTTTCGGACCATTCTCTGTAAACCCTAGAGATGGTTGTGCGTGAAAATCCCAGTAGATCAGCAGTTTCTGAAATACTCAGACCAGCCCTTCTGGCACCAACAACCATGCCACATTCAAAGGCACTCAAATCACCTTTCTTCCCCATACTGATGCTCGGTTTGAACTGCAGGAGATTGTCTTGACCATGTCTACATGCCTAAATGCACTGAGTTGCCGCCATGTGATTGGCTGATTAGAAATTAAGTGTTAACAAGAAGTTGGACAGGTGTACCTAATAAAGTGGCCAGTGAGTGTATATTTAGAGGATTCCTAAATAGTATGCCTACTGATGCAGTTTCAGCCAAAATTATATCATTTTGAAGTTTGTGGCATACATTCCTAAAGTGCTAAAAAACAGATTTGAACAGACCATATGGGCAAGTTCAAACATTGCACCTTTGGTGCGTTTTCCTGCAATTTTGAAAATTCACAGCAAAGAAATGTCCTGTAGACACAATGTGTGAACCCACCCTAGCAGAGTTGTTACCTTTGTAATTCAGAGTGTGATGTGTGTCAGCCTATGCACCTGCAGGATTTCTGCATTTATTTATTTTTTAATTATATGGAAAAAACACACCACATTATTTTTATTCAAAACAAAGTTTAACATATACAGTAAACTTCATTTAAGCAATAGCTCATATTCTACTCATGACGTGTGCCCTTTAATATTCTTTATTGCCTATACTTCATATGTCATTAATGAGAAACATTGCTAGAAAGCATTGCTTCTTCTTTTCTGAAAAAAAAAGTTGCAAAAGTTTTCAAAATAAAACTGTTCAGAAATCGAAATAGCCAAAAAGATTACAAATTAGCTTCACAGTGAAGTATGCACACGTATTTAGATTTACACTCAGAAACCTGTAACACTCTTCTGAGACTTGCTGGTTTAATCCATCAATCACATATAAAGACTAAAGGCCCCGTCTCACTAGCGAGATCGCTGCTGAGTCACAAGTTTTGTGACGCAACAGCGACCTCAGTAGCGATCTCGCTATGTGTGACACGTACCAGCGATCAGGCCCCTGCTGTGAGATCGCTGGTCGTGTCGGAATGGCCTGGACCTTTTTTTGGTCGTTGAGGTCCCGCTGACATCGCTGAATCGGTGTGTGTGACACCGATCCAGCGATGTCTTCACTGGTAACCAGGGTAAACATCGGGTTACTAAGCGCAGGGCCGCGCTTAGTAACCTGATGTTTACCCTGGTTACCAAAAAAAACAAACAGTACATACTCACCATCTGATGTCCGTCAGGTCCCTTGCCGTCTGCTTCCCACACTGACTGAGCGCCGCAAAGTGAAAGTGAAAGTACAGCACAGCGGTGACGTCACCGCTGCGCTCTGCTCTCACTGTACGGCGGCTCTCAGTCAGAGCAGGAAGTGGACGGCAAGGGACCTGACGGACATCAGATGGTGAGTATGTACTGTTTGTTTTTTTTGGTAACCAGGGTAAACATCGGGTTACTAAGCGCGGCCCTGCGCTTAGTAACCCGATGTTTACCCTGGTTACCCGGGTGCTGCAGGGGGACTTCGGCATCGTTGAAGACAGTTTCAACGATGCCGAAGTCGTTCCCCTGATCGTTGGTCGCTGGAGAGAGCTGACTGTGTGACAGCTCCCCAGCGACCACACAACAACTTACCAACGATCACGGCCAGGTCGTATCGCTGGTCGTGATCGTTGGTAAATCGCTATGTGAGACGGGGCCTTTAGGCTTGTATGTGAAAAGTAAAATAAAAGCTTTATTCTATTTGCTACGATGAAGAAATGTGTCATTTAGAAACACGTTGACAAATAAACCACATTTCTACACATCTTTTTCCTGCTCATCATTTCTCAGACGGCAGCACAGTTTTTAACTCGCTCTTCTCCAGGTTCACTAGACATTTATTAGCAGATGATTTAAGGCACAAGAAATTCACAAGATCAAACTTACAGACTAAGAACTCAAGAATTTTTTGGATAGAAAATTAACTCATCATTCTTAGGCTATGTGCACAGGTTGCCCATTAATGAACAGGCAGAATTTTAAAAATCTGACCAGTGTCACTACATGTGCTAAGAACTCTGGAATGCTTCAACGTATTCTGTCTTTTCGTGACACAGTGTACTTCATATTAGTTGTAAATTTAAGGTGACATTTTTTGCATTTATTTGTTAAGATTTTATAGAAAATTTTGGAAAAAAATCTCAATTTTCAAACTTTCATCTTTTATATCTGTAATAGAGAAGGAATTTCTCTCTAAAATATATAGAGTAATAGGTAGAGCGTCTATTGACGTCCGATATTAACTATTAATGTCACCTTTGACTAGCAACAATATACAGTGGGTACGGAAAGTATTCAGACCCCTTTACATTTTTCACTGTTTCATTGCAGCCATTTGGTGAATTCAAAAAGTTCATTTTTTTCTCATTAATCTACACTCTGCACCCCATCTTGACTGAAAAAAATAGAAATGTAGTAATTTTTGCAAATGTATTAAAAAAGAAAAACTGAAATGTCACATGGTTATAAGTATTCAGACCCTTTGCTCAGTATTGAGTAGAAGCACCTTTTGAGCTACAATAGTACAGCCACTGGTCTTCTTGGGAATGATGCAACAAGTTTTTCACACCTGGATTTGGCGATCCTCTACCATTCTTCCTTGCAGATCCTCTCCAGTTCTGTCAGGTTGGATGGTGAACGTTGGTGGACAGCCATTTTCTGGTCTCTCCAGAGATGGTCAATTGGGTTTAGGTCAGGGCTCTGGCTGACCCAGTCAAGAATGGTCATATTGTTGTTCTGAAGCCACTCCTTTATTATTTTAGCTGTGTGCTTAGGGTCATTGTCTTGTTGAAACCTTCGGCTAAGTCTGAGGTCCAGAGCACTCTGGAAGAGACTTTCATCCGGGATACCTCTGTACTTGGTGGTATTCATGTTTCCTTCAATGACAACCAGTTGTCCTGTCCCTGCAGCTGAAAAACATCCCCATAGCATGATGCTGCCACCACCATGTTTCACTGTTGGGATTGTATTGGGCAGGTGATGAGCAGTGAACTGGAATTATCACCAAAAAGGTCTGTCTTCATCTCATCAGACCAGAGAATCTTATTTCTCATGGTCTCGGAGTCCATCATGTGTTTTTTAGAAAACTCTCTGCAGGCTTTCATATTTATTGCACTGAGGAGAGGCTTCCGTCAGGCCAATTTATCATTAAGGCCGGACTGGTGGAGGACTGCAGTTGACTTTGTGGAACTTTCTCCCATCTCCCTACTGCATCTCTGGAGCTCAGCCACAGTGATCTTTGGATTCTTCTTTACCTCTCTCAGCAAGGCTCTTCTCCCACAATTGCTCAGTTTGGCTGGATGTCCAGGTCTAGGAAGACTTCTGGAGGTCCCAAACATCTTCCATTTAAGGATTGTGGAGGCCACTGTGCTCTTAGGAACCTTGAGTACTGCAGAAATTCTGTTGTAACCTTGGCCAGATCTGTGCCTTGCCACAATTCTGTCTCTGTGCTCCTTGGCCAGTTTCTTTGACCTCATGATTCTCATTTGGTCTGACATGCACTGTGAACTGTGAGGTCTTATATGTAGACAGGTGTGTGCCTTTCCAAATCAAGTCCTATCACTTTAATTAAACACAGCTGGAGTCCAATGAAGGAGAAGAGCCATCTCAAAGAGGATCACAAGGAAATGGACAGCATGTGACTTAAATATGAGTGTCTGAGCAAAGGGTCTGAATACTTATCACCATGTGATATTTCCGTTTTTCTTTTTTATACAAATTGCAAAAATTTCTACATTTCTGTTTTTTTCAGTCAAGATGGGGTGCAGAGTGTACACTAATGTGAAAAAATGAACTTTTTTGAATTTACCAAATGGCCTCAATGAAACAAATAGTGAAAAATGATAAGGGGTCTGAATACTTTCCCTACCCACTATACACTGCCTCCTCCTCCACTTGGACCTCCACATTCAATCTTACTATTTTTTTATTCTATGTTATTTTAGGTCATTTCCCTATCTACTTTTGTTTTTAGGGCAATTGTCCTGTGCTTACTCCCATTTAGCTTCCTTTTGCGGCCTCCTACCACTTACTATGACCATTTTACAGTGATTTTAAAGCACGGAACTTCGTGTCCCCATTGACTTCTATAGGTTTGGGTTTGGGGTCACATTCAGATACCAAACTGAACTTTGAACTACAGGTCGGGCCAAACCTGACGAACCTGAACATCCATGGGTCCTCTCATCCCTATCAGGAACCAAATAAATTGGCTTCTGACATTGCCGGGGCCAGGTTGGCAGATCTCGGCGGGCAAGCAGCGCATGCACCCTTCATATTGCTTCATGAAGTGGAAGAGGAGGGCTGGGGGATGGCGTAACTGGTACTGAGGTAGCGTGGGGGGCTTGGGAACACCATTTCTCTCTCCTCTGACATACTAGATCATGTCAGAGGAGAGAGAAATTATTCTTACACCAAATCTCTTTTTTTACATGATCAGAGACCGTAAATACTGACCCTAATCATGTTCTCTAGGGTCTCAGCTACCCCAATTGCTGAAACCCCAGGAATGTTTCCACTTTGGGGGGCACTATACACTTAATCCCAATTGCTATTTTAAAAAAGCGATGAGGGAATAAGGCCCCTTAGGGGCTGCCGTTTTTATATGTGCTGCAGCACAGGAGATATACTGTATGAGGTATTGTTTTTAGTGGCATCGAGTGTCCATGATGGAGGCCAGTGACACTCGATGCTATGATGGCAGCGCTGTTTCCGTGTTGCACCTGAGGTAATTAGGGCATTATTTAAGACTGACTACCTTGGTTACTATACACCCCTCTTGGAAGAAAAAGAAACGATTCAGGTGAATTCAGCGCGTGGCCAGCTAGTACTATGAACAACGATATTCATTATGCCTGGATATGTATAGTGAATGTTTTACATGCATATACTGCACAACACATGGGATAATAATAATAATAATAATAATAATAATAATAATAATTTTATTTATATAGCGCCAACATATTCCGCAGTGCTTTACAATTATAGAGGGGATTTGTACAGACAATAGACATTACAGCATAACAATAATCACAGTTCAAAACAGATACCAAAAGGAGTGAGGGCCCTGCTCGCAAGCTTACAATCTATGAGGGAAAAAGGGGAGACCCGAGAGGTGGATGGTAACAATTGCTTTCGTTGTTCGGACCAGCTACATGAACGAGTTAACAGCCTAAATATGTAACAGTACAGGGAGACTGGATGGGATAAATCTCAATTGGGGATTTCTTAATTTTTGCACTTTGCAGGTTCATGATATTGAACCACTAGCAACAATACATCATACACTTTATCCCTTGTGCTGCTGCACATATTCTATCAAACATCTACAGTATATTTGTAGGTATCCTGCATGTTTATTTCCAAACAGCCTATTTTTTTTGTAAAGGAACTTGTCTGAACATTAACTCATTTATTAAGGTATACACAACTAGGTGGTAGTTTCATTAACCAAGATTTATTTGCTCTTGATGGGAATATAAAATTTAGTGACGAGCAAAAATACTCGTTACTCGAGATATCCCGAGCACGCTCGGGTGTCCTCCGAGTATTTTTTAGTGCTCAGAATTTTAGTTTTTAGTGCCGCAGCTGAATGATTTACATCTGTTAGCCAGCATAAGTACATGTGGGGGTTGCCTGGTTGCTAGGGAATCCCCACATGTACTTATGCTGGCTAACAGATGTAAATCATTCAGCTGCGGCGCTAAAAACTAAAACTCCGAGCACGAAAAAATACTTGGAGGACCCCCGAGCATGCTCGAGAAATCTCGAGTAACAAGTATATTCGCTCATCACTAATAAAATTGTCTCAGATTTGCACTATTATGTTCAATACTTAGTAAAAACCCAATATGCCTCACTATCCGATTTTAAAGGGAATCTGTCACCCCAAAAATCATATAAGCTAAGGCCACCGGCATCAGGGGCTTATCTACAGCAGAAAAAGAGGTTATATTAAACTCACCCAGGGGCGGTCCCGCTGTTGTCCGGGTCCGATGGGCGTCATGGTCCAGGTCCGGTGCCTCCTATTTTCATACGATGTTGTTCTCTTCTTGTCTTCCTGCTGCGGCTCCGGCACAGGCGTACTTTGTCTGCCCTGTTGAGGGCAGAGCAAAATACTGCAGTGTGCAGGCGCCGGGCCTCTCTGACCTTTCCCGGTGCCTGCGCACTGCAGTACTTTGCTCTGCCCTCAACAGGGCAGACAAAGGGCAGACAAAGTATGCCTGCACTGGAGCCGCTGCAGGTAGACAAGAAGAAGACATCATCATATGAAGATAGGACCCGGACCGCGACGCCTATCGGACCCGGACCGCAGCAGGACCGCCCCTGAGTGAGTATAATATAACCTCTTTTTCTTACCTTTCAGGTTACATCGGGGGCTTATCTACAGCATTACAGAATGCTGTAGATAAGCCCCTGATGACGGTGGCCTTAGCTCATATACGATTTTTGGGGTGACAGATTCCCTTTAAATGTAAAATATAGATAGGTGACACATTCCCTTTAGTCTGGATTCACACATCTGTGCTTCACAGTTCGATGTATGGATCAGATGCAGGTCTTCCTACACGAACATGAAAGTCTCATAGGCATTCATGAGGCTGGGTCAGGAGACCCGCAGCTTGTTTCTGCATCGTAGCCCGAACACAGACCAGGAAGCACAAACGTTTAAATCTGTCCTTAGGCTAGATGCCATTAATTTTACTTTAAAATATTTTTATGATTTACTTATATAATTAAATATCTTTATTTGGTGCTATGAGCAGACATAGATTCATGTATTTATTATATAGAGTAGATTTCTATGGCATTGGAATTAGGCTTTCTTAGTGTGTGGCGGAGCTGACATCAGCAAACAGGTAGAGAAAAGATTATGTTTGAATAGCACGAACAAGCTCATTTATCAAAAAGCCAGACTGCAAACCAATAAAAGTCTGGTAAACGTAATGTTACTCACAAGTAACTCTTTCTTTACCACTGTGGCATTTTTACTTCTGCATTTGTTGTGGTCATTCCATACTCATAGGTGGAGTTTACCAGTGCGTACATAGATATTAGAAAGCTAATGCTTAAATAATCATTAGAAAAGGATATCCCATGTTTAAAAATGCTAGCATTAGAGTTGAGCAAAATTATATGGCTGCCCTTTTCCTGTGTCCAGTCTAATCCTCTGTGGCCACTAGACTATGGCAGTCATCTCTTCTGCAGCCGTCATTTTCAGTTCAGTAAACTTGGTTCCTATTGCGCTTATCAGACTCACCAGTAACATCAAGACATTGAGGATAGCCTTCTCATGAAGGATTGGACTAGCAGTGCAAATGGTATTACTCAAATCTAGAAAGCACACTTTCTTTGGTCTCCTTCATTAAATTGTTGCCAATGGATTCAGTCTCCAGCCAAATATGAAAGTTTCTGTAACGTGAGACACTATAGTAAGTATTAGTCCCAGAAGTGGAGAGAAAGACTACAATCTCAGATAGTAAAAATATATACTACTTTACAGAATAAGTAACAGGAGGTCAAACAATCCGAGGTCAGGTCCAGTGCAAGGGGTAATCAGAGCTGAAATCCAATACACAAGCCGAGGTCAGGAAGGCCAGAAAGACAAAACAGTTTATGGAGCAGGCACAAGAAAAGTCAGGTCACAAGCAAAGGGTCAAAGTCCAGGTAGAAGATCAAGTCAAGCTGGGTCAGGCACAGAGCACAGAGAGATCAGTCTAACACAGGCAGCAACAAGTGAATGATTGACACTGGGTGAAGTGGCTAGCATGCTTAAATAGAAGAATAATCAAGGGAAGTGAACACAGATGATTGCAGCACAGACCCAGCACAAGCAAAACAGACTGACAGCCCCTACACAAGGAAACAAATCAGACAGGAACAGAGTGGAGATCATGATGACAGTACCCCCTCTTCAAGGTGAGGGCACCAGACCCCCAGGTTTCCCAGGAAACCTCTGATGAAAGGCCTGATCCAACCAATCAGCCCTTACAGAATGAGCTGGCACCCAGGACCGTTCCTCAGGTCCATAGCCCTTCCAATGTACCAGATATTGAAGGGAATTCTGGACCATTCGGCAATCAATGATCCTTGGTACCTCATATTCCAAGCTTCCCTCAATAGACACAGGAGGAGGTGGAGGCGAGGAAGACAGAACAGGGGGAATAAACTCCTTCAATGATGACTTGTGGAACACATTAGGAATACGGAAGGACCAAGGGAGCTTTAATTGAAAGGCAACTGGATTGACCACCTCCAAAATTTCTTACAGACCAATAAATATAGGACCCAACTTCAGCGAGGGCATCTTCAATCTAATATTCTTAGAGGATAGCCATACCTTATCTCCCACTTTGAAGGTGACCCCAGACAAGCGCCACCTATCGGCTTTCCGCTTCTGCAGATGCTGAGCCACCCCAGTGTTCTTTTTTTAACTTCCTACAGACATCCCCCAGCTCTTGAATGGTGACATCCACCCCGGGACATCCAGAACTTATCCTGAAGAACTCACCAAAATGAGGATGAAACCCGCAATTACAGAAAAATAGTGAGATCCCCGTGGACTGATTATCCCGACTGTTAAAGGCAAACTCAGCCAGAGGAAGAAATTATGACCAATTCTCCTGCTGATTGGCAACAAACCATCTTAAAATTTGCTCAAAGATTGATTTGTCCTCTCTGTCTGACCGTTAGTTTCAGGGTGATAAGCAGAGGAAAAGAACAAATCAATCCTCAATTTTCTGTAGAAAGCCCTCCAAAAACTAGAGACGAATTGTACACCCCTATTCGGAATAATATTTAGAGTAATACCATGCAATCGTACCACATGAATAATAAACCACAGTTTGGAGAGACTTTCAGCACTGGGTAACCCACATAATGGGATGAAGTGAGCTTGTTTGCTGAAGCGATGGACTACCACCCAAATAGCAGTCATCCCCCCCCAGACAGCGGTAAATCTGAAATGAAATCCATGGACAAATGAGTCCATGGTCTTTCCGGAATGGCAACGGAGCCATTTCCCTGGCCAGCCGGCAATGCTGTACTTTGGCGCGTGCACAAGTTTCACAAGCAGACACAAAATCTCTAATATCCTTATGCATAGCAGACCACCAAAAGAGTCTAGCAACTGCCTTCTGGGTGGCAGTGACCCCAGAATGACCACTCAACACAGAATCATGGAATTCCTGCAAAAGGCATAATCTGAGATACACAGGGACAAACAGCTTGCATTCAGGGGTATTGGAGGGAGCCAAGGACTGAGCAGTATGGATTTCAGCTTCCAGCTCAGAGGAAACCATGGCCACAGCAATACCCTGAGGAAGAATGGAGGAAGGAAGTTCTGGAGGAAACCCAGATTCAACATTATGAGACAGGGCATCCACTTTCACGTTCTTAGATCCTGGTCTGAACGTAATAGAAAAATTAAATCGTGAAAAAAATAAAGACCATTGGGCCTGTCTAGGTGTCATCCGCTTGGCAGATTCAATATAAGCTAGGTTCTTGTGATCTGTCACCACGGCGACTGGATTAACGGCTCCCTCCAAAAAATGCCTCCACTCTTCAAAAGCCAACTTGACAGCAAACAACTCCCGATTACCCACATCATAGTTTCTTTCAGCAGGAGAAATTTTTTTAGAGAAGAAGGCACATGGTAGCAGGTTAGTTAAAGTCTCAGGACCTTGAGACAATGCAGACCCCACTCTGACCTCAGAAGCATCTACCTCCACAATAAACAGCCTCTGGAGATCTGGCTGCACAAGAAAAGCCACATCACAAGCACAGAGAGATCAGTCTTACACAGGCAGCAGCAAGTGAATGATTGACACTGGGTGAAGGAGTTAGCATGCTTAAATAGAAGGCTAATCAAGGAAAGTGAACACAGATGATTGCAGCACAGATCCAGCACAACCAAAACAGACTGACAGCCCCTACACAAGGAAACAAATCAGACAGCAATAGAGTGGAGATCATGACAGTTTCTCATATTTTCAGAATCTAAATGTACATTAGGCATGTAGTCATTTGATTTTTCACCACTCTTTACTCAAAGCCAAAATATGTATGTTGAAGTGGTTTTCTATTCTTCTTTAAAAATTATCAATGGTAGCAGATTCTTTCAAAATAAGGCACACTTACCTCCTGAAACTACCCCAACACTACCACTCTTTCTCCACAGGACCAGAAGAGATTATGTCACGACCACCAGGTGACTAGTGGTCAAGACATCATCTCTTGTGGTCAGAGCAGCGGTGGTAATGAAGACTGAGCAATTCCTTTAAATTGTATCTGTTAGAGGATTAATGTAGGGTTTTTCTTGAAAACTGTGTGCTTATGTCAACATGTTCTTTATCTTCATTATCATGGTATTTGTACTGCCCTTTTGTTTCCTAGTGGTGACATTAATATATATAAAAAGAAAAGCAGTGGCTGCATTGTGCAGGAATAACCTGTCACCAGATTATGCCCCTGTTCACTCATCATGACCTCTGGATTATTTAAAAAAAACAGCAGAACTTCCAACCAATCATTGGTCAGATAGCGATGAAGATGTGGATTCTATACAAAATGATCCAGATATAAAGGAATATATTAAAGCCCTATCCATGGCTGAATACATGAAAAACCTATTTAAAGACTTCACGAAATCGGTAGAGGAAGAGATAGTGGATCTCAGAAATGATGTTAAGATTGTTCATGACAGAGTACAAAATTTAGAGACCAGCTCTGATCAGATTATAACGAACACCACAAGAGTCACAGAAATCTTAATAGAGAACCAAAAAGAACAATTTCTGCAGTTAATTCACCTAGATGACATGGAAAACAGGTCAATGTGAAACAATTTGAGAGTTAGAGGGATTCGGGAGAATATCCTAGACAAAGACATATTCACTACGTTATCTACAATTTTCAGCAATACCATTGGAAAAAATGTCGACAATGACCTAGGAATAGAAAGAGCCCATAGAGTCTACAGACCAAATTCATCAGGACCGGACAAACCAAGAGACATCTTATGTTGTTTTCAAAGCTTCAGAACAAAAGAGGAGATATACCAAAAAGCAAGAGATGCGAAAAAAATTGAATTTGAAGACAGTGAAATTCAACTATTTCAAGACCTCACAAAGCTAACCCTGAATTTGAGAAGACAGCTTTAGCCCTTGACAAGAGCGGTGAGAGACAAAGGCATTGCTTATAGATGGCTTTTCCCTTTTGGCTTGACAATTCCCTTTAACAACAAAACTTTGATTGTCAGGACCCCAGATGACCTGCCATTTGTCCTAAAAAAAACTAGACCTGACAAATCTTCATGTCCCAGATTGGGCCACAGCGGAAGATTTTCTTAATCTACCACCTCTTCCAAGAATTGGAAAATGGTCCACAGCAACCCCTTCCAAGTCAAAGAAGAAAAGAAAATTGAATGAGGATCTCAAGAAAACCCCTAACAAAGATATGGAAGAAGGAGAAGAGGTTGGCTGATGTTGTCAATTTAAACTGGTATATAACTCTACACTTCAGCTGAGACATTTACCAACTGACATGTTCGCCAATTTTTTCTCTTTCTCATCTGTTTTTCTTTTTTACAAAGCTGACACTAATTACTTTTGATGTTGTTATTTACTGTTTGATATATTTCTAGTATATGCATGGCATTTCTTCCCTCTCTCCTCTTCCTCCTCCCTCTCCCCGCACAGAGGAGAGGGGGTACGGGAGAAGTCTGGGCATGTTATATACATTTAGCATTATAGTCTTAATCGACTAGTTTTAGTTACTTCCTTAGATTGTAAAATGCTGCATTGTGTTTACGGTATTACCTGTTCAAATAAGACTCACCGGGAGTCTGTTCACCTTGAATTCTACTTATTTTCAAATATTTTCAAATCACTTAAGGTTTTTGTCATATCTAGATCCACGCCCCCACAGGCATAGACATCACCCTTTTGCATTTATACCTGGTTAGGCTCGCATCGCTGCCTACATCCTAACCAGCTGCAAAATCTTCTCAGGCTAATTTCCAGATTCATGAGCATGTTGCTCAGGTTCTGTAACAAACCTCCATTGTTTACTTTAACCCCATATGACCCTTCCCCATCCCCAAGTCCTGCTAAAAAAATTAAACTACTTCGCAATAAGCCCCCATTAAACTTTAATGGTTGATTTAAATATTGCTACCTTCAATGTAAGAGGTATAGACATCCCACAAAAAAGGTCGCAAATCCTGAACTATCTAGGGAAAAATAAAATGGACTTTGTTTTTCTTCAGGAAACTCATTTTAAACAAACCTATACACCTATCACTAAGAATAAAACTTTTACCAAATGGTTGTTAGGTGTCGCGTTCCCACCGCTGCACAGGATGAATCTCGAACCATGTCATCTGCGGTCTCCCGTTCTTCCCCAACCACAGTGGAGTCTGCTCAGCAGAGACGTCAGTCCCAGCGTCTGGCTCAGGCTGATACTGTGCATCTGGTTACAGCTGCAGCCCCAGGTTCAGCCTTTGTAACCAGCATTGATCAGTGGCGAGCAGACATTCCAGGGACTAAGTCCTGCTTTTCATCTACTGAGCAGGCCTGTGGGACGACCTCTCATTGGAGGTCGGAGGTCACATGCTCAGGTCCTGTAGCGGCTCTGATTGGACAACTAGGAAGGTCCCAGAAAGCTACATCTATAAAAGCCTTGCATGGCCTCTCGGCCATGTGCTAGTATAAAACTAAACTCTGTGTGTGTGGACATGTGATTGAATTTGGCGAAAGCTCCTTCATCATTCCATCCCTAGTGTTGTTGGATGTACTTGGGTGATTGAGCTATCAAGGCACAAGTATACTGCGTCTATTAGCAGCAACCGCCAGCGCGGCACCATGTGCAACTAGTGCGCTTTCCAGGCTCTAGTTAGGGTGGTTAGTGGCATCTGTTAGAGCGGCTCTGTACGCACTTAGTGCGGTAAATCTTTATGAGCTTTTCCCTGGCACCGCAGTTGCGGCGCGAAGAGCTAGTGGTCTAGAGGGACTCTAACCCCATGTCCTTGGGGCAGAGTCCAGTGACCTAATACTAGTGTTCACTCTGTGGTATTGCGGCCCTGTGACACAGCAGGGTTCGCCTTCTTACATACCAGATGAAGCTAACCCGTGTGTGTTCACATTATACCACTGTCCGCCATTACCGAGCAGCAGGTGTCATCTCTACACGGTGGACCCTGAGCTGCGAACGCACCTTATATCTTATATCTTCATTATAATTATTTGGTGCATTCCGCTGTCCCTAACAATGGTTCAATGCCAATTCTCCGATTAAAAAAAAAAAAGAGTATCCATAATTATAAACAAAAGAATTCCTTTCACACTTAAAAATGATATATATGACACAGATGGAAGATATATACTATTAAAGTGCACAATTCACAATGAATTGTTTACCTTGGTCAACATATACAGTGGGCCCCCAATAGCAATCATTGCCCATTCTTTAAGAAGATTATTGATATTTTAAATGATTTTGCTGAAGGTCAAATAATTCTAGGAGGTGATTTTAATGTAGCTCTAAACCCTTCTCTAGACACCTGAAACTGTCACTCTACAGTTCCTGCAAAATCAATCAGATACATCAAAAATCTGTTAACTAGCAGACTCTTGATAGATGCTTGGAGAACAATACATCCCTCCACAAAAGATTATTCTTTTTTCTCCCCAGTTCATAACAAATACTCAAGAATTAATCACCTGTTCCTCCCCCATCATCTTTTGAATACCATACAAAAAATTTCTTATGACACAATTCTTTTTTCAGATCATGCCCCATTAATTCTCAAAACAGCCATAGATCCACATAAAAGAGAGTCTTTAAACTGGAAGCTTAATAATAATATACTTAAGAACAACATCACACAAGAATATATAGCCACAGGCATAAAGAATTTCTTCAAAGAAAACCGCCCTCATAACAAATGCGACTCCAACACCTGGGAGGCTCATAAAGCCGTTCTTAGGTGAATCCTGATTGAATTGGGTTCCAGAACAAAAAAAGAAAAAGAAAAGGAAATGTTACTGAAACTCTCTCAGATAAAAAAAATTAGAGGCTTCACACAAACTAACACAGCTTCCCTCTCTAGAGAAAGACCTCTATAACTTAAGACTTGAACTAAAGGCCCTCCTAAATCAAAAATTTGAAAAAATGTTACCATATTCTCAGTTCAGAGCATATTCATCTGCAAATAAATGTGGCAAATATCTAGCAAATACAATTAAGAAACAAATTAACTCCACGCACATACGTAAAATAAAGAATAATAAAGATCAGTTACTTTATAAAACAGAAGATATTGCCAAGGCCTTCTCAGATTTTTACTCAAATCTATACAATCTAAAACCCAATTACAGCTCTGCCGTAGATAAGACTGTTAAAACTCAAAATTTCTTAAAAGACCTATCCCTTCCCCAAATAACGGACCTTCAATCGAATTTTTTAGCTAGTCCCATAACTAAAGAAGAAGTGGAAGACGTGATAAACTGATCTCCAGGGGGAAAAAGTCCAGGTCCAGATTTCGATTGAATATTACAAACATTTTAAACCTGAATTATCCCAACATTTGACAGATTATTTTAATCATATTAGTAAATCCAACAATTTAAAAAAAGAGTCTCTAGTAGCCCACATTAGCCTCATTCCAAAAGAGGGAAATGACCCCACCTCTTGCGGCAGTTAGCGGCAAATTGGGCTCATTAATAACAATGTGAAATTATACGCCAAAATATTAGCAAGCTGAATACAAAAACTTCTTCCAGATCTGATAAAACCAGAACAAATTGGCTTTGTCAAAGGAAGAGAAGCCAAGGATAAGGTCATGAGGGCAATCGACGTGATTTATCTAGCAAAACAACACAATAAACAAATGTCAATTTTCTCCACAGACGCAGAGAAAGCTTTCGATCGCATTGATTGGTGTTTCATGGAACAAGCGCTTGCAAAATTTGGCTTCCTCTAAATTTTATACATAAAATATCTGCCCTATACACAGCACCCTCCGCAAAAATTTAAATTAATAACACACTATCAGCCAGCTTTCACATAAAAAATGGCACAAGGCAAGGTTGATCCTATTGCCCCTTTTGTTTGTTCTCTCATTAGAGACATTCTTGCAGAAAATACGACAAGCCCCTAAGATCAAAGGATTAAAAATCGGCACAGTTGAACACAAATGTGCAGCATACGCAGATGACATACTTTTCTTTTTGGTAGATCCTGACAACTATTTAGATTTTACTCACTGAGTTGAGCTTCTTTAACTCAATCTCCAACCTCAAAATAAACTTCACCAAGTCCAATATCATGCATATTTCTTTATCTCCTGAAAACAGAAATAATTTAGCATCACTCTCCCCATTTAAAGAATGGTCATTCATTGTATATTTGGGAACCAAACTTAGCTGCTCTCCTTCACGCCTTTTTGATTTAAACTTCAAACCATTGTTTCATTTGGTCGAGTCTACCTTATCAAATTGGAGAGATGTCCCGGTTTAGTGGTACATTAGAGTTAACATTATAACAATGATAATTCTCCGCAAAGTCCTATATCTTCTCCAAACCCTCCCAATTGATACTCCTCAACAATTTTTTCAAAAACTCAAAAATATAATTTCAAAATTTATATGGGCAGATAAAAAGCATAGGATAAATCATAAAACCTTGAAAAAATCAAGGTGTAGAGGAATCCCCTTGTCCCACAAAACTTTTGGTTCCTCTTGAATTGAACAATCTTCATGATGGTTTCTCACACTACCTATGCCCCCCCCATTTAATAGATTTAAATACAATAATATCATGAACCCATACACTATAACTACCCTCAGATTATGGCACAAAAAAATAAAAAAATGAATCTTATTCCAAATATATGCAAAGCCACTTCTATCTCGAATTTGATCCCTAATAATTATAGATCTCTTAAGAAGAAAATCAGGCTCTCGATTCCCTTCAGAAACTTGCCAATTTACTCTTTGGTGTACAAAAACAGATGTATGAAAAGAACAAGATCAGATCACTCACTAAAAACCTTCACTTGAAAGATGAGGAAATTCAAACTCTACAGGAAGTAACAAAACTTTATCTTCCAGACATTTCTACCTCAGCACCTGATCCGCCAATTCTTAAACTATTTATGAACACAAAAGGAAAGGGAAAAATGATAGCCAAAATAAATAAGAACCTAACCCAAACACAGGAGATCCCAGATTTCATTAAAAAATGGGAATTAGAACTAAACACAAAATTTCTCCCAGAAGAAATTCATACAATCTTCAAAAACATCCACTTCCTAACATCTGCAGTGAGATTCCAAGAGCTTAACTATAAAATCATATCAAGATGGTATAAAATACCTGACATATTGAATAAAATAGACAGCTCAATCTCCCCTCTTTGTTGGAGATGCACCAAAGAGAAGGGTTCTCCATCTTACATTTTGTTGGAATGCACAAAAATTAAAAGTTTCTGGGAGAGCGTTAGAGAGCATATAAAGAAAACCCTGAACGTTGACATCTCATGCCCGACTAATTAATCTCTCTCCTCGCTACACTCCTGCTTCCCCTCTTTGCAAATCCTACACTGGCTCCCAATTTCCCAGCGTATCCTGCTTAAACTACTAATGCTGACCTACAAAGCCATCCATAACCTTTCTCCTCCATATATTTCCGAACTAGTCTCTCAATATCTTCCCTCGCATAATCTCCGGTCCTTCCAAGACCTCCTTCTCTCCTCCACGCTTATTTGCTCCTCACCTATTCGCCTCCAAGACTTCTCCCGAGTATCCCTTATCCTCTGAAATTCTGTGCCCCAACATGTCCGGTTATCCACCACATTTGGATCCTTTGAAAGAAGCCTGAAAACCCACCTCTTCAAAGAAGCTTACAGCCTGTAATGACCACACGGCCACCTCAACACCATCGGAGCTACTGCAACCCTCAACCTACTGTCTCCTTCCCCATAATTCTGCAGAATGTAATAGTCCATGAGCCAAGAACCAAATTTGACGATATCGGTACCAAGCGGAGTGACTAATTCTCTTTGGTATTTTTAGGTAGATGCATGTCTGTAGTTTATTTTTTGATATGATAGCCCTTACATATACGTAGCTTATTAACCCCTTCAGCCCTAGGCCTATTTGTACCCAAGTGCCTAAGCCAATCTGACCTGTGCCACTTCATGGGCTAATAACTTTGGAACGCTTTCACCTATCCAAGCCATTCTGAGATTGTTTTCTCGTGACATATTGTACTTCACGTCAGTGCTAAATGGGAGTCAATATATTTTACCTTTCTATATAAAAAAATGCTAAATATTCGGAAATTTTGGAAAAATCGGCAATTTTTTAACTTTGAAATTCTCTGCTTTTTACAAAAATACTGATACCCCCCATAATAGTTATTAATTTACACTCCCCACATGTTTACTTCATATTGGCATCATTTTGAAAATGAAACCTTATTGTTTTACGACGTAATAGGGCTTATAGTTTTATGCGCAATTTTTCACATTTACAGCAAAACCCACTTTTCAAAGGACCAAGTCACTTCTGAAGTCACTTTAAGGGGCTTACATAACAGAAACCACCCATAAATTACCCCATTTTGCAAACTACACCCCTCAAGCTGTTCAAAACTCATTTTTAAAAACTGTTAACCCTTTAGGTGTTCCACAGGAATTTTAGCATGAGCCAAGAACCAAATATGACGATATCGGTACCACCCGGAGTGACTAGATGTAGTATTTGTAACAAAATTTAATCCAAGTTATGTAAATACACACTGAACATGTCATGTGCATATATATATATATATATATATATATATATATATATATATATATATATATATATATATGTTACTCCATAATATCTTCAACATCGGACTCTGAATCTGACTGTTGTTCTACTGGCTCGTCTTCAGTACCCTTGTTCTGGCATGTCTGTAATCTGCACATGTCTGTGCACTTCAGGCCATTGCTGAGGCAAGTACACTGAGGAAGTTCACATGACCGCACACACTTGCAGGACAGTAGCTGTATAATAGCTTCTGGTGCTGGTGCCCCTTGCATCCACTTGACAACAAGCTTTCCGTCGTTATCTATCATCCAACCGCAGTCTGTTGGGTTTGCAACCCATGGCTGGCTCTGCAGACTTCTCCTCCAGATCGCAGCCTGGTAGTTTGCACGCAGTGCATGCATGAAAAGGCAGTCCTGGCAAGGAGGGAGTTGACTTGACTCTACCACTCCACGTCTGGCACAGAACAGCTGATAACGGAGCCTGTTTACCTCAGTTGTTTGGGTAGTTGGCAGGTACATGTGGCAGGTGATTTCCTGTAACTTCTCAAAAAGTTCGGTAGACACTTCCCATGAACGACCAACTTCCTGAAAGGCATCCTGGTATGTCTTGTTCATCTTCAACTGCTTGAGTGTCGTCATCTTCCCACGGCCAGCGAATGCACTGACGGTGTCACAGCCTGTAAATGCATGCATACCAATCAATGAATCACATACGCTGCCTCCCAATGTTCGGCTCAGAGTGGTGATATCCAGGAATCTTGTCCGGTTCTGTGTACCGCATTTCTGGAACAGGTGGGATGGGATTTTGTGGCACATGCCCAGACACAGGACCATGACATCAGTATCCTCCGAAGTGATGATGACCGACTTGTAACCAGATTCTGCTGCATGAAGAGCATGGAGAAGGAGGCGTGTGTCTGCTTCTTCTTGATTTGACTTAAGGTCAGCAGCCTCTTCCCACTGTTCTTTGGTGATCTTAAAGCAGAGCTGCTCACATGTGACATACAGCTCCTTCTCCTCAAGCTTCTCCCTGTGGTGTTTCGCCTTCCATTCTTCTACCAGAAACTTTATGAGACTTGCCTTGTTGGAGGAACTACTTAGAAGCTTTTTCCACTGCTGGATGTTGTGCCCATGTTGAATGTTCTTGAAATGGATCCCTGTGCCTTCATATCTGTTGACTCTTTCTGTATCTTTGATGGATGTCTCCTTGTAGACGTCAAAGACAATATCAATGCGCTTGCTCTTAGCACCCTCATGGATAGCGCGACTCATTGCTGTGCCTGCTAGCTGGCCAAATGTTGCATTGTTTCCCTTCAGTTTCTGAACCAGGCTCATCCCATCAATGATGGTTGCAGAGGGCTCGGGGATCACTTCTGCAGGACGAGCATTCCTCTCCAACTCCCTTGCGAGGGCAGCCTTGTTGGTCTTGCGGATAGACCCATCACCATTGGCAAGTGCCCATGGCAATGGACCCAGGGGATGAGTCAAGACATCACTCATTTGTAGCTTTCTGTTCTCAGCTACAAGTATCATCTGGCCAAATAGGTTTCTGTCAGCCTTCAAAATTACCTCCTTGCCAAGACCTTGTCTGCGTGTCTTCATTTGGATGTTAGAGAACGTTTTAAGTTTGTTCTTCGTCATCTTGTCATGAAACAATGTAGTTGGCTTATCGGTACCCAAACGCTCATCCTTGAATGTTTGATATGCATCCTCTCCTATACTGTATGCCCCTTGAAGGTCTTTGGCTACATCTGGTGGTGCTACAGTCGCTGTTGACAAACTGATAAGTTCACCATTATGCTCTTTGTTGAAGGGGTTCACCCAACCTGTCTCCAGCAGTTGAACGAAAGATTGGACATCGGCTTCATCTCTTCTAATCCTAGACACCTGTAGGTCTGAATGGCTGAAGTCAGTATATTGTTGGCCTACCAGGGCCCTCAGCTGCCTCAAGTACATACTGCGGTACTCTGATGTCAGGTAGAACCTGGAAACAGCTCCAACTTTGAGGCTGAAGCCTTTTGTGCCCCCTGGTGTCTGGGTGTCTTTGTTGATTGTCTCTTCAATGGTCTGGTCCACAGGAATTCGTCCAAAAGGATTCTTGCTACCGATCTGGACCGAAAAGCCACCTTGCATGAAGTATTCATGGACCTCTGGGTGTTCTATGGGCAGCCGAGACATTGTGGCATAGTAATAGGTTAGGTATCGGGCATAGTTGACCTTGTCATAGGCAAAACACCATGGTATCATCTGTCGGATTGCTCCTAGGTGAAGCATCCAGTTGCCTTCTCTTGAAGCTCGAACCAGGGCCAGCATGGTCTCGACCATGTCCAAGTATGACATCCAGAATGCTGAGAGTTGTTCATTTCTGAGGGTCTCAAGATAAACTTGAAAGAGCTTCAGGGTAAGTGTGCAAGATTCATTATCCAAGAGCTTTTCGAAGGATCCCTGCGACACACTGATGCGAAAGTTTGTGATGTTCTTCAGTGTTTCATCCAGATGGTGAAGGTCCCTTGCATGGTTTTCTTCTAGCCATGGAAGGAAGTTTTTCCATGCAAGCCTCATAAGTGCTTCATAGACCAGCTTGTGTAGTCTCACTGCTCTGTTGTACCTCCGGCCGTCCATCACTCCAGACACTGATCCTTCAGCGATTACACCGGATTCAACACACAGATCTCTAAGGCCTGCATCCTGAAATCTGTTCCCTATGATAGAGAGGAGATTACAGATTGTGTGGAAGACACCCATTCTAATTATAATGTTCTTGAACTTCTCCTGTTTCCAGATAACCTCGGCAGCTTTGGCATAGAGTGCTTGATCAAACACACACACAATTCTGTTAAGCTTCAGGGTCTGCATGATGGCATGTGTTTGCTCCAAGACTTCATTCACAGTGGACATGGCTGTTGCAGGAGCATTGATAGTGGGCAGGTAGCTTACAGTGTCCTGGGCCACTACAATGTCGCTGCGGATTTTTATGTTGAACCCAGTCCAACTGCTGGTGGTCTGATCCTCATGGTCTGACATTCTAGCCAGAAGCCAGATATGGTTTTTGGTTTTTGAATCCTGGACCTCCTTGGTAGTGTTAACATTCGAAGTCTCAATCCTGGGTGGCTCTCCCCGCTGCCCAACATTGTATATCGGTAGCATTAATTCTGTCAGAGTTATGCTTCTTTTATGCTATGTGACATAGCCCCCTAGATTTCTTCCAGTAAAATTTGCACTCCAAAAGTCATTTGGCGCTCCTTCCCTTCCGAGGCCTGCCGTTCCCCAATACTGCAGTGTACGACAACATATCGGGTGTTGTTGTGTTCGGGAGAGATTGGTGAACAAATAGTGGGGTGCATTTTTTGCTGGTACACCTCTTAAAAATAAAAAAATGAGCCTAAAATGACACCTTCATGTAAAAAATGCACTTTTTCCATTTTCTCAACCAAGTGTTTCCAACTACTGTGAAACACTGGTTGGGTCAAAGTGGTCACTATACCCCCTAAAAGATTCCTTGGGGGTGTAGTTTCCAAAATAGGGTCACTTTTTGGGGTTTCCACTGTGGGGGTACCTCAGGCAGCCTTCAAATGTGACATGGCCCCCTAGATTTCTTCCAGTGAATCCGCCACCCAAAAACCACATAGCGCTCCTTCCGTGTTGAGCTGTGCTGTGTGCCCATACTTTAGTTTACGAGTACATGTGGGGTGTTTCTATAAACTGCAGAATTAGGGTAACCAAGTTTGGGTTTGCCGTTAACCCTTGCTAGGTTGCAGGTAAAATTGGATTACAATGTAATATCTGGAAAAAAAATGAAATTTTGAAATTTCGCCTTCATTCTGCTAAAATTCCTGTGGAACACCTAAAGGGTTAACAGTTTTTAAAAATGAGTTTTGAACAGCTTGAGGGGTGTAGTTTGCAAAATGGGGTAATTTATGGGTGGTTTCTGTTATGTAAGCCCCTTAAAGTGACTTCAGAAGTGACTTGGTCCTTTGAAAAGTGGGTTTTGCTGTAAATGTGAAAAATTGCGCATAAAACTATAAGCCCTATTACGTCGTAAAACAATAAGGTTTCATTTTCAAAATGATGCCAATATGAAGTAAACATGTGGGGAGTGTAAATTAATAACTATTATGGGGGGTATCAGTATTTTTGTAAAAAGCAGAGAATTTCAAAGTTAAAAAATTGCCGATTTTTCCAAAATTTCCGAATATTTAGCATTTTTTTATATAGAAAGGTAAAATATATTGACTCCCATTTAGCACTGACGTGAAGTACAATATGTCACGAGAAAACAATCTCAGAATGGCTTGGATAGGTGAAAGCGTTCCAAAGTTATTAGCCCATGAAGTGGCACAGGTCAGATTGGCTTAGGCACTTGGGTACAAATAGGCCTAGGGCTGAAGGGGTTAATAAGCTACGTATATGTAAGGGCTATCATATCAAAAAATAAACTACAGACATGCATCTACCTAAAAATACCAAAGAAAATTAGTCACTCCGGGTGGTACCGATATCTGGCCCGGCTCATGGACTATAAGCCCGCAAGGGCACGATCCTCTTCCCTCTGTACCAGTCTGTCACTGTTAGTTTTGTTTACTGTAAGTGATATTTGTATTTTGATATAACCCCTTCTCATGTACAGCACCATGGAATTAATGGTGCTATATAAATAAATAATAATAATAAGTTTCATTCTATTCAATCTGGATCCTTCAAATTTACACTTTAAAAAAGGCTCACTGATACCTCAGAAAAAATACTCAATACACAAATGTATAGGAATCAAAAAAATCTAGTGTGCGCACATATAATCCCTTAAAACTTTACTTTTATTTATATTAGATATAAAACCCAGACCCAATATAAAAAAGGAGAAAGCGATACCAAAATATGAGTCACAAAATACAATAACCTAATATGGTCCTAGATATGCCTACTGCTCGCACCTGCCTTGCTGTGGGGGTTGTCACCCTAAGAAACAATTTTTTGGCGCCCCCACTCAACGCAGGCTATCTCTCTCTCCCCTGCAATATCCCTCTCAATGCAGGTGGGAAAACAATATAGTTTAGGAGCAGTGGTGAAACATAGACAAATAAATAAATCAGCCATCATATGGACCTATATAGGCCGCTGGATGACGTCATCATTTAGCGCAGCTGTTTCAGAGAGGAAGCTCAAGCTGCCAGTATGTGCTGTGGCTGTGGGGAACTTGCAGAGAGGTGAGTAGATGCTGTGTGTGTGTGTCTGCCTGACTGCCTGCCTGTGTGCGGCTGTGTGTGTATGTGATGCGGTGCTTTGTGTGTGTGTGTGTGAGAGACAGTGATGCGGTGCTGTATGTGTGATAGTGGTGTGTTTATGTGTGTGTGTATTGGAGATTGGCAATGTTGGGGGTCGTGGAGGCAATAATAATAATAATAATAATCTTTATTTGTACAGTGCCAACATATTCCGCAGCGCTTTACAGTTTAACAGTTTCAAACACAAGTCATAAGTAACAACATTAACAATACAATAATTAAAGCTAAATAAGACAACCCAACTTGTGAGAGCTTGCAATCTACAATGAGGTGGGGGAGATACAAAGTACAGGTGTGTATTTACAATTATGTATTTACAATGGAGGCAATGATGATGGTGGTGGTGGGGGAGGCGATGATGGTGGTGAAGGCAATGATGATGGTGGTGGAGGCAATGATGATGGTGGTGGAGGCAATGATGATGGTGGGGGAGGCAATCATGATGGTGGTGGAGCCAATGATGATGATGGTGGGCGAGGCAATGATGATGATGGTGGTGGGCGAGGCAATGAGGATGATGGTGGTGGGGGAGGCAATGATGATAGTGGTGGTGGGGGAGGCAATGATGATGCTGGTGGGGAGGCAATGATGATGATGTGGTGGGGGGGCAATGATGATGGGGGTGGGGAGGCAATGATGATGATGGTGATGGGGAGGCAATGATGGTGGTGGTGGAGGCAATCATGGTGGTGGTGGTGGGGAGGCGATGATGGTGGTGAAGGCAATGATGATGGTTGTGGAGGCAATGATGATGGTGGTGGAGGCAATGATGATGGTGGGGGAGGCAATCATGATGGTGGTGGAGCCAATGATGATGATGGTGGGCGAGGCAATGATGATGATGGTGGTGGGCGAGGCAATGAGGATGATGGTGGTGGGGAAGGCAATGATGATAGTGGTGGTGGGGGAGGCAATGATGATGATGGTGGGGAGGCAATGATGTGGTGGGGGAGGCAATGATGATGGTGGTGGGGAGGCAATGATGATGGTGGTGGGGGAGTCAAGGATGGTGTGGTGGAGGCGGTGATGGTGGTGGGGAGGTGATGATGATGATGGTGGTGGGGAGGCAATGATGATGATGGTGATGGGGAGGCAATGATGGTGGTGGTGGAGGCAATCATGGTGGTGGTGTGGAGGCGATGATGGTGGTGGAGGCAATGGTGGTGGGGGAAGCAATGATGATGGTGGGGAAGGCAATGATGATGGTGGTGGAGGCGATGATCGTGATGGTGGTGGGGGAGGCAATGATGATGGTGTTGGGGGAGGCAATGATGATGATGGTGGTGGGGAAGCAATGATGATGGTGGTGAGGGAGGCAATGATGGTGGTGGAGGCAATGATGATGGTGGTGGAGGCAATGATGATGGTGGGGGGAGGCAATGATGATGATGGTGGTGGGGAGGCAATGAGATGGTGGTGGTGGAGGCAATGATGGTGGTGGAGGCAATGATGATGATGGGGGAGGCAATGATGGGGTGGTGGGGAGAAGGCAATGATGGCTGTAGTGGAAATGACAATGATGATGGTGGTGGGGGGAGGCAATGATGGAGGTGTTGGAATGGGCAATGATGGGGTGGTGGGGAGAAAGCAATGATGGTTGTGGTGTCAAGGACAAAGATTGTGGTGGGGGAGGAGGCAATGATGAAGGTGGTGAGTGAAAAGGCAATGATGGAGGTGGTGATGAGTACAACGATGGGGTGGAGGGGGTTGCATTATGCCCTATTAGGGGGCTACATTATAATTCTGTGGGGGGCTGCATTCTCTCAGGGGGCTACATCATACTATATGAGGGGAGCTGCATTATGCCCTGTGAGGGGGCTACAGTATATTCTATGGGGAACTGTCTTATGAGGGGGTTGCATTATACTCTGAGGGGGCTACATTATATTCTCTGGAGGGGCTACATTATATTCCGTGGAGGGGCTGCATTATACTATATGAGGGGGACTGCATTATGCCATATGAGGGTGCTACATTATATTCTATGGGGGGGGCTGCATTATATTTTGTGGGGTGCTGTATTATACCCTATGAGGGGGGCTGCATTATATTCCATGAGGGAGGCTACATTATATTCTATGAGGGGGGCTACTTTATATTCTATGAGGGGACTATCCCAACCCCTGCTACATAATTAAGATGTGTACTACCTTATATTACACCCTGATATTAGCGTGTTTTACCACCCAATTGATGGTCTTGAATTTATTTCTATGTAGCTACATAGTGGGCCCCAAGAATTATTTTCTCTGGTGGTCCCAAGGTACTCCAGTCCAATGCTGCTCAGGGGACCCCATTGCTCTCTCCTCTGGTATGCTAGACCATATCAGAGGGAAGAGAAATGAATGAGAAATCTGACTTTTTTTGCGATCGCTGTTATTCGGTGAATAACGGCGATCACAAGACAGGGGGCGGTAAAAACCGACCCGAATCATGTTCTCTGGGGTCTCACCTACCCCTGGTAGCTGAAACCCCAGAGATTTTCCAACGCTGGGGGGCACTATACCCTTATTTCTCAGCACCGTTAAAAAGCGGCGCTGAGGAATAAGTACCTTTAACTGCTGCCGTTAAAAGACGTATCGGTGGTCATTAAGGGGTTAAAATTCCGTCACCTGCACAATACCAAGGAAATCCTGAAAACTTGATCTTTTGGTGGTTCTAGAGAACTGGAAAACTTTACATTACAGGCAACAGACTTTTTCAATTATAACCATATTTTACTATTTCATAATTTGACAAAACTAACAAGCAAATCAATGTGACAATTGTAGCATCTGCTTAATATAACTGCGTCCTTGAGGTTTATTAGCATATTTTAATAATTTTCCAAGCATTGCTTTCAACTTTGACATTCATCAGAAATGTATAATATAATAACCTTTTTCTGATTTTACAAGCAGCATGCAACTTTCTCCTTCCAGATATGTCCCAGCAGATCCACCCTGCAAGCATTCTAATTATAAAATATGTGCTCTGTGCAGTGGGAACACAAAAGCACCTGCTGGTTCCAAAATTAGTCCAAGAAGTTATTTTTGTCCTCAATAGATTACCAAGAAAATTGTGACTGCACCTCTGCAAGTTCCTTTCATCACAAGTTGTTTCATGGTACATCCACCATAGGAGGTTGTTGTTAAGCAATATAATTGCTACGGTACTTTCCAAGCCCTAATTAGGATTCTAACACATTTCACTCATCCGATACCTAGAGTAACGAGGATGATATGTAATCTCTTTTTATGTACTTTCTGATTAAAGGAAAACACAGTAGAAGACATTATTTTCTGGGTGTACATGCTGAGTGGGAATAAATTGATAAGGAAAACTTAAAGAAAAAGGAAGGCACCTGAAATATCTGTACATTTAGCCAGTGGCGTAACTACAAAGTTATGGGCCCCGGTGCGAACTTCCAAATGGGGCCCCCAACCCCACCCCACCCCACCCCGGGTCCCCCCGCCTCAACCCCCCCCCCCACCTTCCCCTAGATACGCCTTGGACTGTCGCAGGAATCTCCTGCACTGCAACATGGTGTTGGGTGCCAGCACAGCCCGCACAGTGGTATATCCAGCACAGTGGTATATACAGCACAGCCCGCACAGTGGTATATCCAGCAGAGCCCTCACAGTGGTATATCAAGCACAGCCCGCACAGTGGTATATCCAGCACAGCCAGCACAGTGGTATATCCAGCACAGTGGTATATCCAGCACAGCCAGCACAGTGGTATATCCAGCACAGTCCGCACAGTGGTATATCCAGCACAGCCCGCACAGTGGTATATCCAGCACAGCCCGCACAGTGGTATATCCAGCACAGCCCGCACAGTGGTATATCCAGCACAGCCCGCACAGTGGTATATCCAGCACAGCCCGCACAGTGGTATATCCAGCACAGCCCGCACAGTGGTATATCCAGCACAGGGATATATACAGCAGAGCCCGCACAGGGATATATACAGCAGAGCCCACACAGGGGTATATAGAGCACAGCCTGCACAGGGGTATATAGAGCACAGCCCGCACAGGGATATATACAGCACAGCCCGCACAGGGATATATACAGCAGAGCCCGCACAGGGATATATACAACAGAGCCCGCACAGGGATATATACAGCAGAGCCCGCACAGGGATATATACAGCAAAGCCCGCACAGGGGTATATAGAGCACAGCCCGCACAGGGGTATATAGAGCACAGCCCGCACAGGGGTATATAGAGCACAGCCCGCACAGGGGTATATACAGCACAGCCCGCACAGGGATATATACAGCACAGCCCGCACAGGGATATATACAGCAGAGCCCGCACAGGGATATATACAGCAGAGCCCGCACAGGGATATATACAGCAGAGCCCGCACAGGGATATATACAGCAGAGCCCGCACAGGGGTATATAGAGCACAGACCGCACAGGGGTATATAGAGCACAGCCCGCACAGGGGTATATAGAGCACAGCCCGCACAGGGATATATACAGCAGAGCCCGCACAGGGATATATACAGCAGAGCCCGCACAGGGATATATACAGCAGAGCCCGCACAGGGATATATACAGCAGAGCCCGCACAGGGATATATACAGCACAGCCCGCACAGGGATATATACAGCACAGCCCGCACAGGGATATATACAGCAGAGCCCGCACAGGGATATATACAGCAGAGCCCGCACAGGGGTATATAGAGCACAGCCCGCACAGGGGTATATAGAGCACAGCCCGCACAGGGATATATACAGCACAGCCCGCACAGGGGTATATACAGCAGAGCCCGCACAGGGATATATACAGCAGAGCCCGCACAGGTGTATATACAACAGAGCCCGCACAGGGATACATACAGCAGAGCCCGCACAGGGATATATACAGCAGAGCCCGCACAGGGATATATACAGCAGAGCCCGCACAGGGGTATATACAGCAGAGCCCGCACAGGGATATATACAGCAGAGCCCGCACAGGGATATATACAGCAGAGCCTGCACAGGGATATATACAGCAGAGCCCGCACAGGGATATATACAGCACAGCCCGCACAGGGATATATACAGCACAGCCCGCACAGGGATATATACAGCAGAGCCCGCACATCTCATCTCCCCCCCGATAATGGCCCCACAGTCCAGTTAAAAAGAAAAAAAAAAAAAAAACTCTCCTCACCTTTCCTTTTGCCCGCGCTGCTCCCGGCGGCTGCAGTCTGCCCAGGACACTGCAGGTGCGCGATGATATGACGTCATCGTGCACCCGCAGTGTACTGTCAGAGGCAGAGCGGGGAATGATGGGAGAGGGGGCGTCAGCAGACGCTCTCTCCTCCATCATTGCATTGAACTATACCGGTGTCATAGACGCCGGTATAGTTAAATGCGGCGGCGGCGGCACTGGGGGGGCGGGGGGGAACAGTGCAGCGGCCCACTACTGGCACCGGCTCTTCTGGCATTTGCCAGAAGTGCCCGATGGCCAGTCCGGCCCTGCACTGACCTGCCAACCCGGGGCCCCTGACCTGCGGGGCCCGGTCGCAATGGCGACCGCTGCGACCGCGGTAGTTACGCCCCTGCATTTAGCTATAACTGAGTGATGTCACTCTGCAGACGGATACATGGGATGCAAATTGACACCATAGATAACAATAGTCAGACAGGAACCACTATAATTTACACTAAATATTGTAACAGGAACTAGTGGCAGACACTTAAAGCTTGGGACCCCTGTGCCAGAAGTGTGCATGGGCCCCTTTACATTTATGACAGCACATCTACAGATTGTATACTTTATATACTCAGAACGGTATGTAAAATATATATACAGTAAATACATATTTATTGCATAGTGTCCTCTCTTATTATGTATAGCTCCATCTCTTATTACGTAGCATCCTCTTTAGTCATGTATGGTGCTTTTCTTTATTGTATAGTGTCCTCTCTTGTTATGAATAGCACCATACCATTATTAATTAGTATCATCTCTTATTATGTATAGCTCTGTTTCTTATACAGCATATTTTCTTGATATTTTTGTTATTTACATCATCATCTCTTTGTTTCATAGCATTCCCTCTTATCTAATATATAAAGCTGAATGTGTGTATGTGTGTATGTCTGGGATTGGCATCTGAACCGTCGTAGCTACAGGCACAAAATTTTGCACAGTCACACGTCTGGACCCCGAGAGCGTCAAAGCTATGTTGTGAGGTGAAATTTTAACCCCGCGCTTTCCAATTCACCAAACAATTTTGCCCCTATCTACATAATGGGGAAAAAGTGAAAGGAAAAGTGTTGGAGGCGTCGCAGCTACAGGCACAAAATTTTGCACAGTCACACGTCTGGACCCCGAGAGCGTCAAAGCTATGTTGTGAGGTGAAATTTTAACCCCACGCTTTCCAATTCACCAAACATTTTTGCCCCTATCTACATAATGGGGAAAAAATGAAAGGAAAAGTGTTGGAGGCAAATTAACAGCTGCCAGATGTGAACAAGGGGGACTTAAAGAATGAGAGCGATGGCGCCAAAGAGTATATACTGTACAGTTGCTAAGGTGGGGCCCCGACATGGGATAATCACCACACCACCACGGGGATATGAACACACACACAAAATGCACCACACACTACCACGTGCTCGAACACATATACCACCCTCAGCGCACATTTCACCACACATACACCAACCTCGCCACATAAAAGTCGAAACACAAAAGTCGCCGCTCAAAACTCGCCACGCGCAAAACTCTCCACATGCAAAACTCGCCACACGTGCAAAACTCACCTCATGGAAAACTCGCCACACGCAAAACTTGCACACGTGGAAAAATTGCCACATGCACAAAAGTTGCAACACATGCAAAAGTTGCCTCACACAAAACTTGCACATACTCAAAAGGCACCACACATAAAAATCGCCACGCGCAAAACTCGCCATGCGCAAAACTTGCTGCACACAACTTGCTACACTAACCTGTCACATGCAACTCGACACACAAAAAGTTGCTACACGCATGTCGCCACACAAAACTCATCTCACAAAAGTCGCTACATGCATGTCGCCACACGCAACTCAACACACACAACTTGACAAACGAAACTCGCCCTAAAACACACACAAGTCTGGTACTATACTTCAAAAATAAAAATCTGATTAATAAGCAGACAAACTACAAGAGCAACAAATGTACCATATAGGAATCCGGCAGCTGTCAGTCACATGACCAGACTATTATGTGCATGTGTGAGCTAATATATACTGCCAGGGGGTGGGCTTACTGTTGGCTGGGGATTTATCAGGCTGCCAATTTAGCTTACAAATACTGAGGTAAAAATACTGACCAAATAACGTGTGAACGAGGTCTAATACAGGAGGAGATGACATACAGATATATACTATATACAGGAGGAGATGACACACAGGTATATACTATTTACAGGGGAGATGACACACAGGTATATACTATATACAGGAGGAGATGACACACAGATATATACTATATACAGGAGAGATGACACACAGGTATATACTATATAGAGGAGGAGATGACATACAGGTACATACTACATACAGGAGGAGATGACATACAGGTATATACTATATACAGGAGGAGATGACACACAGGTATATACTATATACAGGAGCAGATTACCTACAGGTATATAGTATATACAGGAGGAGATGACATACAGGTATATGCTATGTATAGGAGGAGATGACATACAGGTATATACTATATACAGGAGGAGATGACACACAGATATATACTATATATAGGTGAGATGACACACATGTATATACTATATACAGGAGGAGATTACATACAGGTATATACTATATATAGGAGGAGATGACATACAGGTATATACTATATACAGGGGAGATGACACACAGCAGGTATATACTATATACAGGGGAGATGACATACAGGTATATACTATATACAGGAGATGACATACAGGTGTATACTATATATAAGGGAGATGACAAACATGTATATACTGAGGTGAAAATGAGAGGTGTGAGGTGAAAATGAAAAGGTGTGAGTGCAAAATGAGAGGAGTGAGGGAAAATAGTGGAGTGATCGGAAAATGACAGATGTGAGGTTGAAATGACAAGTGTTAGGGGGGAATGAGAGGAGTGAGGGGGAAAATAAGAGGAGTGAGGGGGAAAATGAGAGGTGTGAGGGAGAAAATGAGAGATGTGAGGGGGAAAATGAAAGATGTGATGGGGAAAATGAGAGGCGTGATGGAAAAATAAGAGAAGTGAGGTGCTATAACTAACCACAGATATTTACTATGCCCAGGCAACGCCGGGCTCTTCAGCTAGTTAGATATAAAGTAAAATGACTGCTGATAGAATACAGGAAAGCATCTTTTCTTATGAAGGATGCTGAAGGACTGGTCTTCTGGTCAGATGCTGCTCCATCAGCAGCTATTATATATCTAACAAATGAGGCTCTGTAATAAAGAGAGGGTTCGCTAACAAGAGATAACAAGAAAATACACTGGGTAACAAGAGAGGACACTGTAATAATGGATGTTGCAATACATAGCTAGAAAGGATGCTACGTAATAATGGATAGAGCTTTACATAACAAAGAGGATGCTATGTAATAAGGTATGGTGCAATGCATCATAAGAGAGGAAACTATTTAAAGTAGTAAAGTACACTATATACTAAGGGATGGCGAGATATGTAACAAGAAAGTACACTGTATACTAAAGGACGGTGCTATACATAATATAGCGAGTGCATTTGTCATTTGACAAGTTTTGGTGAGTTTGCTCTTCATGTTGTGTTTTTTACATAATATGGCTATATTCACACATCCATGTGATTTTTTTCTTATACAGCATAAAGTCTTCTTTCAGTATGCCATATTCTAATCCTTGAAATCTCTTTAGATCTCATTCTCAGATCTGTGATTTTCACGGATGTGTGGATGGTTTTATGTAACACTATGGATCTGTGTGATTCATTGATTTTGATTAAATGTATTTTTAAATATAATTTTAATTAAATACTTTTAAAATGATTGAGCATTCCAAAAACAAAACAAATATAGAATATAAGGACATGTTCACACGCTCTGGATTTGGTCAGAATTTTACCTCAGTATTTGTAAGCTAAAACCAGGAGTGGGTGATAAATGCAGAAGTGGTGACTTATTTCTATTATACTTTTCCTCTGTTTGTTCCACTCCTGGTTTTGGCTTACAAAAACTGAGGCAAATAACTGACCAAATACTGATAGTGTGACCGCAGCCTCAGTATAAATCCCTTCCAGGGCAATGTAATATAGGGTAAATAAACCTATCTTCAATGGACTCAGTGATATGATGCTACTTATCATTTAATCCCACACCTTAAGAGTAAAACAAGGTGTATAGCTTAGCTTTCAGTGACCGTATAGTTGATACATTTAATACATTGATTGTAGTTTACTCCCACTAATGTAGATATCTATCTTCCATCAGGGTAATGTGGAGTGTACAGGACTATTTTAAGTATCATGGAACCAGTGCAATCATTAGTACTATGCTAATATATATATATATATATATATATATATATATATATATACTGTATATATCGTATTTTTGGGACTATAAGATGCAACGGATCATAATAGGCACCTAGGTTTTAGAGGTGGAAAAAAATTGAAGCAAAAAATGTGACGCGCTGTTATGGGGGGGCTGCTGCTGACACTGTTATAGGGGTAATGTCACCCAATTCTGCACTAATATCCCCCATCCTATTATATATATGGCTCCCCATTCCAGGTATACATGGCCCCAATCCCCATCCTGGTATCCATGGCCATATCCCCATCCTGGTATCCAAGGCCACCATCCCCATGGCATGATCCCCATCCTGATATCCATGGCCATCATCCCCATCCCGGGATTTATGGCCCCGAACCCCATCCTGGTATACATGGATACCATCCCCATCCTGGTAAACATGGCCAAAATGATTCTACTCACCTTTCTTCATTTCCCTCGCAGCACTGCATCCTGTGCTAATGCCAGCAGCTGATTTCAGCGTGTAAGCAGCGCATGAGGTTACTGCCATGAACCCTCACATGCTAAGATAAGCTGACAGAAAACGCACTGCTTTCCACACCTGGGACTATGGGTGTGTGGACCAGTGAATATTCATCTTCTTCAATAGCAGGCACAGTGTTAGCAGCGGCCGCCGGCTTCCTGCAGAGGCTCACGGATCACGTGTACCCACTATTAAAAAGAATATTCATTCACTCCCAGGGGCGCGGAGAGCAGTGAATATTAATTCCTTTTAATTGCGGGCACATGTGATTGCCCAGTCGCTGCAGGAAGCCAGCTAACCGTGCGCCTGCTATTAAACAGAATGAATATTCACTGCTCCCCACTCCTATAGTCCCTCCCATCTCTCAGTGACAGCTCCAGTGCATAGAGGTGGGAAGGACTATGGGTGTGAGGATCAGTGAATTAATTAATCGGGTTACTAAGCGCAGGGCCGGGCTTAGTAACCCGATGTTTACCCTGGTTACCATTGTAAATGTAAAAAAAACCAAACAGTACATACTTACATTGCCGTGTCTGTCCCCCGGCCTCAGCTTCCCTGCACTGTCTCAGCGCCGGCCCTAAAGCAGAGCGGTGACGTCACCGCTGTGCTTTACGGCCGGCCGGCGCTCACAGTCAGTGCGGGAAGCTGACGGCGAGGGGACAGACACCGGAATGTAAGTATGTACTGTTTGGTTTTTTTTACATTTACAATGGTAACCAGGGTAAACATCGGGTTACTAAGCGCGGCCCTGCGCTTAGTAACCCGATGTTTACCCTGGTTACCAGTGAAGACATCGCTGAATCCGTGTCACACACACCGATTCAGCGATGTCTGTGGGAGATCCAGCGACGAAATAAAGTTCTGGACTTCTAGCTCAGACCAACGATTTCACAGCAGGATCCAGATCGCTGCTGCGTGTCAAACACAACGATATCACTAGCCAGGACGCTGCAACGTTACGGATCGCTAGCAATATCGTTGTTAAGTCGCTCAGTGTGAAGGTACCTTAAGATGTATAAACAATGTTATAACTAAACCCTAACTGTAGGATATGTTATTGCATAAGCCCTGAGGATAATAATAGATAGGTTATATTAATACATAGGTCCTAAAGTGCAACATGTGTTATTGCACAAGCCCTAAGCATGATTTAATCTTGAATAGGAAACAACCTTAACACGTATTAACTACCTGTCTAGTCTATCTAAAAAGCTCATTTTCTATTTGCTGCCTTGATTCATCATGGGCTAAGCAGTACTAGATGCATATTCATTATTAATAGAACATGACAGATCAATGCTATTGTGTGCTATGTTGTGCGCCCAGGTGACGCCCCCTTTTATTTAAAATAAATAAACATCTGGAGGTGGAGTCTCATACAGATCAGTGTCCAGCCCATAGCCTGGAATAGCTCATTAACATACAAGAAAAACATGGATTTCTCTGGAATAAGACATCACATCACAGATATCAAGGTATCATTTTATCCAGCTTCCTATGACATACGTGCTCATATAGACAGCTTAGGAGGGACAATCCTACTGTCAGATTCCCTTTAAATCCTGCTGTGAAATTAGGACTAAACAATTGTCTTATCTACAATACAAAAGCTCAATGAACTTACCTGCTAAGCAATAATCTCGTATGATCCCCACCTTCCACACCTGCATTAACTTTTTCTATCCCAATAGCTCTCAGGTTGTCAGTATTGGCTGTGTGAACTTACAAATCCAAAGATAAAAATAAAAAAATCAAATACCCTGCATTTAATAAACAGTAACAGTGCATGAAAATAATTTAGGGTGTTTAGTTAAGATAATTTTGCTAAAAAAAAAAATGAAAAAGCCATCACACTGTGTCACGGTGACCCTATTCAGGACTGTCCTAACCTCTAATATTAACCCCTTCCCGACCTTTGACGCCACGTAGGCGTCATGAAAACCCGTGCCAATCCGACCCATGACGCCTATGTGGCGTCATGGAAAGATCGCATCCCTGCAGATCGGGTGAAAGGGTTAACTCCATTTTCACCCGATCTGCAGAGACAGGGGGAGTGGTACTTCAGCCCAGGGGGGGTGGCTTCACCCCCCCGTGGCTACGATCGCTCTGATTGGCTGTTGAAAGTGAAACAGCCAATCAGAGCGATTTGTAATATTTCACCTATGAAAATGGTGAAATATTACAATCCAGCCATGGCCGATGCTGCAATAGCATCTGCCATGGCTGGAGACCCCGATCTGCCCCCCCCACCCCACCGATCGCCCCCCCAGTCGTCCTTTCTGCCCCGATCTCCTGTCCGCTCCCTTCCTCCCTCCTGTCCGCTCCCCCGGTCCTCTTGTCCGCTCCCCCGGTCCTCCGATCCCCCCCCCGTGTTCCGATCCCACCCCCCCATACTTACCTAGCTTCGATGTCCCTCCCGGTGTCCGGCCGTCTTCTCCATGGGCGCCGCCATCTTGGAAAATGGCGGGCGCATGCGCAGTGCGCCCGCCGAATCTGCCAGCCGGCAGATTCATTACAAGTACATTTTGATCGCTGTGGTAGGTTCTATCGCAGCGATCAAAATAAAAAAATAATAAATAAACCCCCCCCCCCTTTATCACCCCCATAGGTAGGGACAATAATAAAATAAAGAAAATATATTTTTTTCTTTTTCCACTAGGGTTAGGGTTAGAACTAGAGTTAGAACTAGGAGTAGGGTTAGGGTTAGGGGTAGGGTTAGGGTTAGGGGTAGGGTTAGGGTTACGGGTAGGGTTATGGCATGTGCACCCATCGGCAGCGGATCCGCAGAGAATTGGCCGCGGATCTGCAGCGGATTGGCCGCGGATCCGCAGCGGATTGGCCGCGGATCCGCAGCGGATTGGCCGCGGATCCGCAGCGGATTGGCCGCGGATCCGCAGCGGATTGGCCGCGGATCCGCAGTGGATTGGCCGCTGCAAATTCGAAGCAGTTTTCAATCAGGTTTACAGTACCATGTACACCTATGGAAAACCAAATCCGCTGTGCCCATGGTGCGGAAAATTCCGTGCAGAAACGCTGCGTTGTATTTTCCGAAGCATGTCAATTCTTTGTGCGGATTCCGCAGCGTTTTACACCTGTTCCTCAATAGGAATCCGCAGGTGAAATCCGCACAAAAAACACTGGAAATCTGCTGTAAATCCGCAGGTAAAACACAGTGCCTTTTACCTGCAGATTTTTCAAAAATCGTGCGGAAAAATCTCACACGAATCCGCAACGTGGGCACATAGCCTTAGGGTTAGGGTTGGAATTAGAGTTAGGGTTGGAATTAGGGCTAGGGTTTGAAATAGGGTTAAGATTAGGCTTGTGGTTAGGGTTACGGATAGGGTTAGGGGTGTGTTGGGGTTACAGTTGTGGTTAGGGTTGGGATTAGGGTTACGGTTGGGATTAGGGTTAGGATTAGGGTTAGGGTTGGAATTAGGGTTACGGGTGTGTTGCGGTTAGGGTTGTGGTTAGGGGTGTGTTGGGGTTAGGGTTGTGATTAGGGTTATGGCTACAGTTGGGATTAGGATTAGGGGTGTGTTGGGGTTAGTGTTGAAGTTAGAATTGAGGGGTTTCCACTGTTTAGGCACATCAGGGGTCTCCAAACGCAACATGGCGCCACCATTGATTCCAGCCAATCTTGCGTTCAAAAAGTCAAATGGTGCTCCCGCCCTTCCAAGCCCCGACGTGCGCCCAAACAGTGGTTTACCCCCACATTTGGGGTACCAGCATACTCAGGACAAACTGGGCAACAACTGTTGGGGTCCAATTTCTCCTGTTACCCTTGCAAAAATAAAAAATTACTTGCTAAAACATAATTTTTGAGGAAAGAACAATTATTTTTTATTTTCACAGCTCTGCGTTATAAACTTCTGGGAAGCACTTGGGGGTTGAAAGTGCTCACCACACATCTAGATAAGTTCCTTCGGGGGTCTAGTTTCCAAAATGGGGTCACTTGTGGGGTGTTTCTACTGTTTAGGCACATCAGGGGCTCTGCAAATGCAATGTGACGCCCGCAGACCATTCCATCAAAGTCTGCATTTCAAATGTCACTACTTCCCTTCCGAGCCCTGACGTGTGCCCAAACAGTGGTTTACCCCCACATATGGGGTATCAGCGTACTCACAACAAACTGGGCAACAAATATTGGGGTCCAAATTCTCCTGTTACCCTTGTGAAAATAAAAAATTGCTTGCTAAAACATCTTTTTTGAGGAAAGAAAAATGATTTTTTATTTTCACGGCTCTGCATTGTAAACTTCTGTGAAGCACTTGGGGGTTGAACGTGCTCACCACACATCTAGATAAGTTCCTTAGGGGGTCTAGTTTCCAAAATGGGGTCACTTGTGGGGGGTTTCTACTGTTTAGGCATATCAGGGGCTCTGCAAACGTAACATGATGCCCGCAGACCATTCCATCAAAGTCTGCATTCCAAAACGTCACTACTTCCCTTCCGAGCCCCGGCATGTGCCCAAACAGTGGTTTACCCCCACATATGGGGTATCAGCGTACTCAGGAGAAACTGGACAACAACTTTTAGGGTCTAATTTCTCCTGTTACTCTTGTAAAAATAAAAAATTCTGGGCTAAAAAAATATTTTTGAGGAAAGGAAACACATTTTTTATTTTCACGGCTCTGCGTTATAAACTTCTGTGAAGCACTTGGGGGTTCAAAGTGCTCACTACACATCTAAATAAGTTCCCTTGGGGGTCTAGTTTTCAAAATGGAGTCACTTGTGGGGAGTTCCTACTGTTTAGGCACATCAGGGGCTCTGCAAACGCAACCTGACGCCCGCAGAGCATTCCATCAAAGTCTGCATTTCAAAACGTCACTACTTCCCTTCCGAACCCCGACGTGTGCCAAAACAGTGGTTTACCCTCACATATGGGGTATCAGCGTACTCAGGAGAAACTGGACAACAACTTTTGGGGTCCAATTTCTCCTGTTACCCTTGGGAAAATAAAAAATTGTGGGCTAAAAAATCATTTTTGAGAAAAGAAAAATTATTTTTTATTTTCATGGCTCTGCGTTACAAACTTCTGTGAAGCACCTGGGGGTTATAAGTGCTCACTATGCATCTAGATAAGTTCCTTGGGGGGTCTAGTTTCCAAAATGGGGTCACTTGTAGGGGAGCTCCAATGTTTAGGCACACAGGGGCTCTCCAAACGCGACATGGTGTCCGCTAACGATTGGAGCTAATTTTCCATTCAAAAAGTCAAATGGCACGCCTCCCCTTCCGAGCCTTGCCGTGCACCCAAACAGTGGTTTACCCCCACATATGGGGTATCATCGTACTCAGGACAAACTGGACAACAACATTTGGGGTCCAATTTCTCCTATTATCCTTGGGAAAATAAAAAATTCTGGGCTAAAAATCATTTTTGAGGAAAGAAAAATTATTTTTTTATTTTCACGGCTCTGCGTTATAAACTTCTGTGAAGCACCTGGGGGTTATAAGTGCTCACTATGCATCTACATAAGTTCCTTGGGGGGTCTAGTTTCCAAAATGGGGTCACTTGTAGGGGAGCTCCAATGTTTAGGCACACAGGGGCTCTCCAAACGCGACATGGTGTCCGCTAACGATTGGAGCTAATTTTCCATTCAAAAAGTCAAATGGCACGCCTCCCCTTCCGAGCCTTGCCGTGCACCCAAACAGTGGTTTACCCCCACATATGAGGTATCGGCATACTCAGGAGAAATTGCCCAACAAATTTTAGGATCCATTTTATCCTGTTGCCCATGTGAAAATGAAAGAATTGAGGCTAAAAGAAATTTTGTGTGAAAAAAAAGTACTTTTTCATTTTTGCGGATCAATTTGTGAAGCACCTGGGGGTTTAAAGTGCTCACTATGCCTCTAGATGAGTTCCTTGGGGGGTCTAGTTTCCAAAATGGGGTCACTTGTGGAGGAGCTCCAATGTTTAGGCACACAGGGGCTTTCCAAACGCGACATGGTGTCCGCTAACGATGGAGATAATTTTTCATTCAAAAAGTCAAATGGCGCTCCTTCCCTTCCGTGCCTTACCATGTGCCCAAACAGTGGTTTACCCCCACATGTGAGGTATTGGTGTACTCAGGAGAAATTTCCCAACAAAATTTAGGATCCACTTTATCCTGTTGCCCATGTGAAAATGAAAAAATTGAGGCTAAAATAATTTTTTTGTGAAAAAAAAGTACTTTTTCATTTTTACGGATCAATTTGTGAAGCACCTGGGGGCTTAAAGTGCTCACTATGCTTCTAGATAAGTTCCTTGGGGGGTCTAGTTTCCAAAATGGGGTCACTTGTGGGGGAGCTCCAATGTTTAGGCACACGGGGGCTCTCCAAATGCGACATGGTGTCCGCTAAAGATTGGAGCCAATTTTTCATTCAAAAAGTCAAATGGCGCTCGTTCCCTTCCGAGCCCTGCCGTGCGCCCAAACAGTGGTTTACCCCCACATATGAGGTATCAGCATACTCAGGACAAATTGGACAACAACGTCCGTGGTCCAGTTTCTCCTTTTACCCTTGGGAAAATAAAAAAATTGTTGCTAAAAGATCATTTTTGTGACTAAAAAGTTAAATGTTCATTTTTTACTTCCATGTTGCTTCTGCTGCTGTGAAACACATGAAGGGTTAATAAACTTCTTGAATGTGGTTTTGAGCACCTTGAGGGGTGCAGTTTTTAGAATGGTGTCACTTTTGGGTATTTTCAGCCATATAGAACCCTCAAAATGACTTCAAATGTGAGGTGGTCCCTAAAAAAAATGGTTTTGTAAATTTTGTTGTAAAAATGAGAAATCACTGGTCAAATTTTAACCCTTATAACTTCCTAGCAAAAAAAAAATTGTTTCCAAAATTGTGCTGATGTAAAGTAGACATGTGGGAAACGTTATTTATTAACTATTTTGTGTCACATAACTCTCTGGTTTAACAGAATAAAAATTCAAAATGTGAAAATTGCGAAATTTTCAAAATTTTCGCCAAATTTCCGTTTTTTTCACAAATAAACTCAGAAATTATAAATTATAAATTTACCACTAACATGAAGCCCAATATGTCACGAAAAAACAGTCTCAGAATCGCTAGGATCCGTTGAAGCGTTCCTGAGTTATTACCTCATAAAGGGACACTGGTCAGAATTGCAAAAAACGGCAAGGTCGTTAAGGCCAAAATAGGCTGGGTCATGAAGGGGTTAAAACTGTGTGAATTTGGGCAAAATGTCTGGATATCACAAAAATATCCTTCCCTTCTTTTTTCTCACAGTTGGGACGTGCCTCCATGTCCTAATCCTCAAGTGACATATGGTGCAATCTATATATTGTTTTTTATACGGAAAAAAATTGTGTGTTGAGACACAATTTTTTTAATGTCCGATCAGCAATTATATTTACAGACGACAGGTGCCTCTATGAGGTCTAAAGTAACCCCATTCATAGCAAATGTTTTTAAGGCATGATTTGAATATAATTATGTTTTTCTCTTGGACCATCTCCTTCTTCATAACATAGTCTGAGTATAGTCGTTCTATTGATGACATCGTCATCATATGGTCTGGTGATGTGGCATCCTTACCAGACATATTGCAGTTTTTCAATAGTAATAGTATTAATTTGCAATTAGTGATGAGCGAGCATGCTCGGATAAGGTGATATCCGAGCATGCTCAAGTGCTAATAGAGCATCTTCAGCATGCTCTAACATTATGTTTGAGCTTCTTAGGCAATCCCGGCATGTATTGGGGCTGTCGACCAGCCACGAGACGTGCAGCCACACTGACTCAAACATAGTATTAGAGCATGCCGAAGATGCTCTATTAGCACTCGAACATGCTATGATAACATCTTATCCGAGAGTGTTCACTCATCACTATTTGCAATTCACTATGAAAACAAATTGCACTATAATAGAATTTTTGGATTTAAGTATATAGTGGCAGATAAAATCAGAGAGGATATTACAACCCTAGCGTATAAAAAACGGTATCTGGTAAGTCCCTGCATATTGTCCTCTCCCACCTCCCAGTTCAGTAGCGTCCTATCCCCCATTGTGCTTTCTCTACTGTGTTTTAATAATTCTCTTGGCATCACTTCCTTCCTCTTCTGGCTGAGTGCCTTCTGATGTCATCACACTGCACGCACCTGAGTCATACTGAAAGCATGGGGCAGATAGCTGAGGATGGTTTCTACCGTTCTATAGTTTCTATTTTCTATTGTAGGTAGCAGGGTTGCTGCATTGCTCCCTACTCAACATGTTCCTAATAACAAGGGTAATCTGGCCATGATCCCCCTGAGCCTTGGACTCTGAGCCACAGGCCAGATTGCTCTCATTACAAGCCACCCCTTCCACCTGAGCCAGATGCAAATGCAACAGCTACGAGAGCAGTATGTCCACCCCATGCCATGCTCAAACTGGGCATTATGTTAGCATATGATTGGGTTTATAAACCAGCAACAAGCCAAAAAATATCCAGCCTTCATATATATTTGATCCAGTCTTATCTTGAGGCTTCCAATATTGTGGTAAATCTAGCTATGGACCATCAAGTGTAAAATTCCAATCAAGACTCAAAAATAGTGTCCTATGACATTGAAATCATATACACTACTCAAAAAATAAAGGGAACACTAAAATCCCACATCTGATATATCAATGAATGAAATATTCCAGTTGCAAATCTTTATTCATTACATAGTGGAATGTGTTGAGAACAATAAAACATAAAAATGATCACCATAAATCAAAATCAATATCCCATGGAGGTTTGGATTTGGAATGATATTCAAAATAAAAGTGGAAAATCAAATTACAGACTGATCCATCTTCCGGAGAAATACCACAAGACAAGAATATGATGCTCAGTAGTGTGTGTCCTTCACGTGCATCTATGACCTCCCTACAATGCCTGGACATGCTCCAGATGAGGCTGTGGATGTTTTCTTGAGAGAGCTCCTCCCAGAACTGGATTAAAGCATCACTCAAAAGACCTGGACAGTCTGTGATGAACATGGCGTTGGTGGATGGAACAAGGTCCACAGCATCAATGCCTTCATCATGCAGGAACTATTAACACATTTCAAGTCTCCTGGTATAATGGCCTGTCTCCTGGTATCTTTTCCATGCTCTGGACACTGTGCTGACAAACACAGCTACCCTTCATGCCACAGCTCATATTGATGTGCCATCCTGGATGAGCTGCACTACCTGAGCAACTTCCGTAGGTTGTACAGTGCTACTGTACCTCTAGGGGTGAGAGCAATGGCAAAATGCAAAAGTGAGCAAATCAACAGCCTAAAAGAATGATAACAGAGAAATGGTCTGTGGTCACCACCTGCAGAACCACTTCTTTACAGGGGTTGTCTTGATTTTTGCCTATCATTACGACATGTTGTCTGTTTCATTTGCAGAACAGCAGGAGAAATGTATTCACAATCAGTGTTGCTTCATAAGGCCACTTTCACACATCAGGTGTTTGCTATCAGTCGCAATTCGTCAAATTTTGAAAAAAAACTGATGCCGCCGGATCCGTTTTTTTTCTCATAGCCTTGTATTAGCGATGAATCGCGATGGATGGCCTCACGTTTCATCTGTCGTTCGCTGGATCCATTGAAAATTGTTTGTCCGGCGACCAGAGACAACAGACAAAGTAACGTTTTTTTGTCTCCATCGAAAAAACGGACAGCGACGGATCCGTCGCCGTCCGTCATTTGCTACAATGGACGCCTATGGGCTCCGGATCCGTCAAATGACGGAATCGGCGATGGATTCCGTTATTTTAACTGAGCATGCTCTGAATTTTTTAGGATCCTTTAGCCAGCCCCCCTAGCCGGATCTGTCAAAAAAATGGATCCGTTGCATCAGTTTTTCACAATCTGTGACGGATCCGTCGATCCCTCGAGCCAACAGATTGTGACTGATGGCAAAAAACTGATGTGTGAAAGGGGCTTAACTGATCCAGTTGATTTCACAGAAGTGTGATTGACTTGGAGTTACATTGTGTTGATTGAGTGTTCCCTTTATTTTTTTGAGCAGTTTATATAGTCAGAATGCAGAACTCAAAAAGGCGAAAGGATTTCTTGCAGCTTTAGAAGAAGTTTTTAGGTCAAGGTTTAACTTTTCATTTAATACTTATTCTGTATTTGGAAAATAAGTTCCTTTCTTGTCTGTAGTTCCCATGTACGTGGTAAGAAGACATTATCTGAGTATCACTGACTTTGGACAGAAATCGAAATCTACTTTGGTCCACACATAGCAATTGACTTATTAAATAACCATCTGTTGTTAAAATTTGAATGTCAAAAATGCTTCATAATTATTTATGGCATGAATGCCATATGCTGATTTAATATCCACACAATTACTATTTCAGAAAAGGCTCAGGAATATTTTCACAGTTTAAGAATCCTTTAATAGGGTGTTGAGAATCAAGACTATGATCATCCTGTCGATAAAAGGTAGGTAAACAGAGGAATATTAATCGATACCAGACCACAGGGTTCCTCAGAATTTCTTGGCATGCTTAGCTTTGACGTTTTATGCTCATTTGCCCACTTAGGACACTGAAATTAAGGCAAGGAAAAAGCAATCTCTTTGCAAAAATGTAAATGTTAATTAAAACTCATTAATAATGCATGGGGCAAATAACAGTAATGTGAACAGTAAACAAATCTGGCATAAACACTATGAAGAAATGACTATTAGTTTCTATTTGAAGTTCCTTTGTTTAGTGCACACTTAGCAATTTGTAAAAATATGTGGGCAATTTAGTTCTTACATTTAAACCATCATAAATGTCTCACATTATATTACAGATTTTATTTCTCTCCACTGTGTGAGCGTCTGCCAGCCGGAAAGCGAGCACAGCGGTGACGTCTGACGTCACCGCTGTGCTTTCCGGCTATGGCGCTTACACAGTGGAGAGAAGCAGAACGCCGGGGACAGACACCGGAATGTAAGTATGTACTGTTTGTTTTTTTTACGTTTACGCTGGTAACCAGGGTAAACATCGGGTTACTAAGCGCGGCCCTGCGCTTAGTTACCCGATGTTTACCCTGGTTACCGGGGACTTCGGCATCGCTCCAGCGCCGTGATTGCAACGTGTGACCGCAGTCTACGACGCTGGAGCGATAATCATACGATCGCTGCGACGTCACGGATCGTGCCGTCGTAGCGATTAAAATGGTACTGTGTGACAGTACCCTTAGACTAGGGATCCCATTTTAGTGGATTATCTACTTTTAAAGGGAATCTGTCAGCCGGATTTCACCCCCAATCTATTTATATGCACATGTAGCTCTTTCAAAGACAAGTCCAGCAATACCTTTTTCTAGACAGCCCCATCCTCCAAGTCTGAAAAATAAGTGATTGAATTGATATGCCAATGAGACTGAAGATAAATTGTAGTTTTGAAGTCTCAGTCACTCCTGCTATACTCTTCGCCCAGTGCCACCTCCTCCTGCTTGCTTGACAGAGTCCAGGTGTCACAGGTGAGTCAGAGGCTGCAGACCGTCGCTCTGCATCTGACTGCAGAAGATCCCAGCAGTTACCTGTTGCGACTTGGAGCTATAGTAGTCAGTTATTTTCCTCTATGGTGCTTGTAGGACATCCACGTTTTTCTCTGAGTCTACTCAAGCTAAGTGTTTCCCTTGTTTGTTTATCCCATCTGTCTTTAGTGGTAGTGGGGATTTACTCACAATCATCCTGTTCTTTCCCGTGCAGGGCTTTTTGCCAGGGTCTGGCAGGAATTAGGTATCCTGCTCGGTGATAGGTGGGGAACATATATAGGGACGATAGGGCAGACAGGGTGATGTTAGATCTGCCTAGGGGTCTCCTTTCCCCCTTTCCCTAGTATTTGGTTTCCTTTCCCTTATCCCTTCATGTTTCACTTAGTCTTTCCTACTTGTTGCATGACACCATGCAGTTTGACTTTAGGCAAAGGAGTCATCAGTTAAGTACTTGAAGGCGGCACTGGGTGTGGAATGAAAGTGGAGTAACAGAGACTTTAGATCTGCAAAAATTCTTTAGCCTCATTTGCATATTAACTCAAAGTTTGATTTATCAGTTATTTGATTTTGATTTAAAGTTATTGCTAGACTTATCTTTGAAATTGCTAAATATCCATTTAAATAGTTTTGGGAGTGAAATCTGCTGAAAAATTATCTTTAAACTTTGAGGCAGATTAATTAAAATAGTCTAAAAGACAAACCATCTTTGTTGTTCATAGCAACCAGTCAATGCATAGTTTTCATTTCACCAAAACTGTTTAACACCTTAAGGCACAATTACATATATTAATGTCAGGGGATTTCACTATACATGTACAGTACATGATTAACTTAAAAGATCACCATTCACCACATGTTATCAATGTAATGAAAATTATTATCCCAGACACCAGAGACAACCTGCTCCCCAGGCAGGGATTAATCAGGTTTGGTCTCTGCACAGACAGAGCAATCAGAATGAAAGAAGCTGGTATAGCCAGTTTTACCAGCTCCAATCTTTTCAGTTGTCACTAAAAGAAGTTCAGAGATGGCTATCAGACAGAATGGGTGCCAAGGCTAACACCCTGCTGCATCCTATAATCCCCCTAGATGCCACTATCAATAGTGACAGTGGAATGTAGATGGTTAATAGTGATGACAAAACGTGCTCGGATAAGGTGTTATCCGAGCACGCTCGGGAGCTAACAAAGTATCTTTGGTATGCTCGAATACTATGTTTGTTTCACTACAGATGCATGTCTCACAGATGTTTGACAGCCATAACACATGAAGGGATTGCCTATTTGTTAGGCAAGCACTCCCTTCCAAGCCCTGCTTTATTACCACAGTGGTATCCAAATACCATAGTGTGTTCAGGAGAAATTGCCTAAAATTGTGTAGTCAGCTTTTTTTCTATTACACTTTGTGAGAATGAGCAATGTGAGGCTAAAGTAATATTTTAGTGGAAAATATGTAATTTTTTTGCTATCATGGGCAAATCTATGGGTTGAAAATGCTCACCACACAATGAGATTAAATCCTTGAGGAGTATAGCTTTTAACATGGTGTTAGTTGTGATGTTTTCTGCTGTTTTCGTACCTCAGGAGCAGTGCAAATGCAAAATGTCTTCAGCAATCTATTCTAATCAAATTTGAGCTCCAAAAATCAAATAATGCTTCTTTCCTTTTGTGTGTCCAAACACTAGTTTTTGACCCCATAAGTGGTACTGCCTCATTTAGAAGAAATTCGGTAATAAATTGTGGGGTTCAAATTTTTCTGTTACCATTTGTGAATATAACAGATTTGGGGAGAAAGCAAAATTTGAGTTAAAAAAAAGTACATGTTTCAATTTCTTATTCCACATCATGTTGCTGTGAAAACCTGAAGTTTTAACCAGCTACTTGACAGCAGTTATGAATATTTTGAGGGATGCAGTTTTTAAAATGTTATCACTTGGGGGGGTGGTTTCCACAAAGGTCAAAATTGGCTTAATCTTTAATTGGCTAAAAGATGAAAGCTGAGCTCTGAATTGGTACTAAAAAAAAGCATAATAAAATAAAATGACCATTGGGTATGAAGCCAGGACAGCAAGAAGCTCCACATAGGGCACATGCCAGCTACAGTACAGTATGTCATACAGCCAGCACGTGCCTTTAGCAACAGAGAGTTTAGCTGTCTTCAATCGCTGCTGTATAGCCACTTAAATGTTGCTGTCAACAATTGACAGCGAGATTTAAGTGGTAAGTGACGCATGCCCAGTAGAACATCCGTACAGGTGCCCATAGTCTCCCCACACCCATTTGTGGCTGCCATCTTGTTGCTTTTGTCAAATGATACCAATAACACTATAGTTCAAAATGCGAAAGATAAGCCCTCACACAGGTCTATAGACAGAAAAATTAAAGTGCTACAAATATCAAAAAATGTTGTTGCAGAATTATTTTTTATTACAAAGTTATGAATTATTTTTACCACTTAAGTAAAAACAAGCAAGTCTGGTATTACCATAGTAATACTGAACTGGCGAATCATGCAGCCCAGTAATTTTTATTGTACAATGGGCACAGTAAAAACAAAACACAAAAAATGGAAGCATTTCACGGCACCTCTTATAAGTATATTATATGGTAAAATCAATAGTAACATTCAAACCTACAACTCATCCAACAAAAAAACAATCCCTCATACGGCTATGTTGACAGAAATATAAAAAAAGTTATTTCTCTTGGAATAAGGAAAGGAAAAAATGAAATTACAAAAACAAAAATTGGCTGTGAGAGCAGAGAACCAAAGCAGCGTGAGGGTTTTATTGATGTTTTGCACATTGAATTTATCAGTACAGAAATATCTCGCCAAATTGAATGAATATTAGGCCAAGCCACATATGTTCCTTTCTGCCTACATCTCTCCAGAACAAGTTAGCTATTGATAATTGGTATTAGATAATCTGGATGGGAAAATATACAACTGTCAAAAAAAATATTTTAAGCCAGTTCCCACTAAGAAAAGCATTTTGATGTGTTTTTATGCAAATTAGAGCTCTGTGTCAATTATTTTATGTAAGTGGAGTATCAAGAATTTGCTCCCATTTTAACATTTGATATGTTCCTGTCACAAAGATAGGCACTGTCATCAGGGCCGGACTGGCCATAGGGCAGTTCTGGCAAATGCCAGAAGGGCCGGTGGCAGTAGTGGGCCGCTCGAATGTGCCGCTGTCGGCACACTCCCCACGCTGTCGCAGCACACTCCTGGCCCCGCATTCAACTATACCGGCGTCATAGACGCCGGTACAGTTGCATGCAATGATGGAGGAGAGAGCGTCCACTGACGCCCCCTCTCCCATCATTTCCCGCTCTGCCTGCCGCTGACACTGCGGGTGCGCGATGACGTCATATCATCGCGCACCTGCTGTGTGACCAGGCGGGCAGACTGCGACTGCTGAGACCAGAGCCAGGAGCAGCGCGGGACACGAGGAGAGAGGTGAGTAGTGTGTTTGGTTTTTTTTAACAATGAGTGATGACTGGATTGTGGAGCTATTGGGGGGGGGGCTGCCTGCCTGCATTACTTTCTATGGGGGCTGCCTGCCTGCATTACTTTCTATGGGGGCTGCCTGCCTGCATTACTTTCTATGGGGGCTGCCTGCCTGCATTACTTTCTATGGGGGCTGCCTGCCTGCATTACTTTCTATGGGGGCTGCCTGCCTGCATTACATTCTATGGGGGCTGCCTGCCTGCATTACTTTCTATGGGGGCTGCCTGCCTGCATTACATTCTATGGGGGCTGCCTGCCTGCATTACTTTCTATGGGGGCTGCCTGCCTGCATTACTTTCTATGGGGGCTGCCTGCCTGCATTACATTCTATGGGGGCTGCCTGCCTGCATTACTTTCTATGGGGGCTGCCTGCCTGCATTACATTCTATGGGGGCTGCCTGCCTGCATTACATTCTATGGGGGCTGCCTGCCTGCATTACTTTCTATGGGGGCTGCCTGCCTGCATTACTTTCTATGGGGGCTGCCTGCCTGCATTACATTCTATGGGGGCTGCCTGCCTGCATTACATTCTATGGGGGCTGCCTGCCTAAATTACATTATATGGGGGCTGCCTGCCTGCATTACATTCTATGGGGGCTGCCTGCCTGCATTACATTCTATGGGGGCTGCCTGCCTGCATTACATTCTATGGGGGCTGCCTGCCTGCATTACTTTCTATGGGTGCTGCCTGCCTGCATTACTTTCTATGGGGGCTGCCTGCCTGCATTACATTCTATGGGGGCTGCCTGCCTGCATTACATTCTATGGGGGCTGCCTGCCTGCATTACATTCTATGGGGGCTGCCTGCCTGCATTACATTCTATGGGGGCTGCCTGCCTGCATTACATTCTATGGGGGGCTGCCTGCCTGCATTACATTCTATGGGAGGCTGCCTGCCTGCATTACATTCTATGGGGGCTGCCTGCCTGCATTACATTCTATGGGGGCTGCCTGCCTGCATTACATTCTATGGGGGCTGCCTGCCTGCATTACATTCTATGGGGGCTGCCTGCCTGCATTACATTCTATGGGGGGCTGCCTGCCTGCATTACATTCTATGGGGGGCTGTCTGCCTGCATTACATTCTATGGGGGGCTGCCTGCCTGCATTACATTCTATGGGGGCTGCCTGCATTACATTCTATGGGGGCTGTCTGCCTGCATTACATTCTATGGGGGCTGCCTGCCTGCATTACAATCTATGGGGGGCTGCCTGCCTGCATTACATTCTATGGGGGCTGCCTGCCTGCATTACATTCTATGGGGGCTGTGCTGCATTATATTGTATGGTGTCTGCCTGCATTACATTCTATGGGGCCTGGCTGCATTACATTCCATATGCCTGTGCTGCATTATATTCTATGGGGCTGGCTGCATTCCATTACATGGGCCTGTGCTGCATTATATTCTATGGGGCTGGCTGCATTCCATTCCATGGGCCTGTGCTGCTTTATATTCTATGGGGCTGGCTGCATTCCATTCTATGGGCCTGTGCTGCATTATATTCTATGGGGCTGTGCTGCATTACATTCTATGGGGCTGTGCTGCATTACATTCTATGGGGCTGTGCTGCATTACATTCTATGGGGGCTGCCTGCATTACATTCTATGGGGGCTGTGCTGCATTATATTGTATGGTGGCTGCCTGCATTACATTCTATGGGGGCTGGCTGCATTCCATTCCATGGGCCTGTGCTGCATTATATTCTATGGGGCTGGCTGCATTCCATTCCATGGGCCTGTGCTGCATTATATTCTATGGGGCTGGCTGCATTCCATTCTATGGGCCTGTGCTGCATTATATTCTATGGGGCTGTGCTGCATTACATTCTATGGGGCTGTGCTGCATTACATTCTATGGGGCTGTGCTGCATTACATTCTATGGGGGCTGCCTGCATTACATTCTATGGGGGCTGCCTGCATTACATTCTATGGGGGCTGTGCTGCATTATATTGTATGGTGGCTGCCTGCATTACATTCTATGGGGGCTGGCTGCATTCCATTCCATGGGCCTGTGCTGCATTATATTCTATGGGGCTGGCTGCATTATATTCTATGGGGCTGGCTGCATTCCATTCCATGGGCCTGTGCTGCATTATATTCTATGGGGCTGGCTGCATTCCATTCTATGGGCCTGTGCTGCATTATATTCTATGGGGCTGGCTGCATTACATTATATGGTGGCTGTGCTGCATTATATTGTATGGGCCTGTGCTGCATTATATTCTATGGGGCTGTGCTGCATTATATTCTATGGGGCTGTGCTGTATTACATTCTATGGGGCTGTGCTGCATTTAATTCTATGGGGCTGGCTGCATTACATTCTATGGGGGCTGTGCTGCATTACATTCTATGGGGCTGGCTGCATTACATTCTATGGGGGCTGTGCTGCATTACATTCTATGGGGACTGTGCTGCATTAAATTCTATAGGGCTGTTCTGTATTACATTCTATGGGGCTGGCTGCATTACATTCTATGGGGGCTGTGCTGTATTACATTCTATGGGGGCTGTGCTGTATTACATTCTATGGGGGCTGTGCTGTATTACATTCTATGGGGGCTGTGCTGTATTATAGTCTATGGGGGCTGTGCTGTATTACATTCTATGGGGCTGTGCTGTATTATAGTCTATGGGGGCTGTGCTGTATTACATTCTATGGGGACTGAGCTGTAATGCTGGATACAGCTGTAATTATATGTTATATAGTCGTGTTACACTCCCCTCACTTCTTGTAGCCTACAAGTGTACAAAGATATTATACAGTCACCATGCGACAAGTGGGCCTGTGTGACTTCAAATGCCAGGGCTGAATTTTAGTCCCAGTCCGGCCCTGACTGTCATATATTGAGACACTAAACAGAAAATAGCAGTTTCGAGAAAAATGAGAGCGGTAATTTCTATTTTATATTTTAAAAGTCAATTTATAAAAACCTGTAAAAATGCTTTGAAATACTAGAAGAATGTACAAGAGAATCTTCTATATGATTTCAGCCAATATTTTTCCAGAATAAAAGGTCAATGTTAGGGCTATTGTAGTTTCATAGTTTTAAGGTTAAAAGAAAACACAAGTACATTGAGTTCACCCTAAAACCTAACCTGTTTATCGAGAGGAAGGCCAAAACCACATTAGGGAAAAAATTCCTTCATGACTCTACATACAGCAATCAGACTATTTTCCAGGATCAATGTCCCATCCCAAAATCTAATGCCCATAACCTGCAATATTATATTTTTCAAGAAAAAAAACCTGTAATATCATATTTTTCAAGAAGGGCAGTCAAGCCCTCCTTAAACTTTTATTTAGTGAATCTACCATTACACTATCGTGCCGCTGTTAATTTCATAGTCTCATTGCTCGCACCATAAAAATGCCTGAGCTGTGATGATGATTAAAGTTTTTTCCTATAAACATAGAAGATGTCCCCTTGTCATTGAAGGCCTAAGTGTAAAAATGTTATGAGAAAGATCTCTGTAGAGAGCCCCTCATACATTTTTACATTGTAATAAGATCGTTTTTCTAAAGTAAATAACCCCCAGTTTAATGACCTATTGTGATATTGCATTTCACCCATTCCCTTAATAACCTTGCTCTACTTTTTCACCTGTTCTAGTCCAACTATATCCTTTTTATACACTGGAACACAAATTTGTACAAAATATTCTAAGTGTGGCCACACTACTGACTTGAAAAGAGACAAAGCTTATCTTAAAGAGAATCTGTCACCCCATTTGAATGCTTTTAGCTAATAATATAAAGCTGAAACTAGTCATACCTGTATGCCTCTTTGATGATGCCTTGTTCATTAAAAATCTGACTAGCAACTTTTCAAAGTTACCGTATATACTCGAGTATAAGCCGACCCGAGTATAAGCCGACCCCCCTAATTTTGCCACAAAAAACTGGGAAAACTTATTGACTCGAGTATAAGCCTAGGGTGGAAAATGCAGCAGCTACCGGTGAATTTAAAAAATAAAAATAGATGCTCCATACCGTTCATTATTGCCCCAAAGGAGGTTCCATATAAAGCTGTGCCATATATAATGCTCCATACCGTTGATTATTGCCCCATAGATGCTCCATATATAGCTGTGCCATATAGAATGCTCTGCACCGTTCATTATGGCCCCATAGATGCTCCATATAAAGCAGTGCCATATATGCTCTGCACTGTTCATTATTGCCCCATAGATGCTCCTTATTAAGCTGTGCCTTATATGCTCTGCACCGTTCATTATTGCCCCATAGATGCTCCTTATAAAGCAGTGCCATATATGCTCTGCACTGTTCATTATTGCCCCATAGATGCTCCTTATAAAGCAGTGCCTTATATGCTCTGCACTGTTCATTATTGCCCCATAGATGCTCCTTATTAAGCTGTGCCTTATATGCTCTGCACCGTTCATTATTGCCCCATAGATGCTCCTTATAAAGCAGTGCCATATATGCTCTGCACTGTTCATTATTGCCCCATAGATGCTCCTTATTAAGCTGTGCCATATATGCTCTGCACTGTTCATTGTTGCCCCATAGATGTGCCATATAAATCTGTGCCATATATAGTGCTCTGCACCGTTGCCCCATAGATGTGCCATATAAATCTGTGCCATATATAATGCTCTGCACCGTTGCCCCATAGATGTGCCATATAAATCTGTGCCATATATAGTGCTCTGCACCGTTGCCCCATAGATGTGCCATATATAGTGCTCTGCACCGTTGCCCCATAGATGTGCCATATAAATCTGTGCCATATATAGTGCTCTGCACCGTTGCCCCATAGATACTCCACATAAATCTGTGCCATATATAACGCTGCTGCTGCTATAAAAAAAAAAAACACATACTCACCTCTCTTGCTTGCAGCTCCTCAGCGTCCCGTCCCGGCGTCTCTCCGCACTGACTGATCAGGCAGAGGGCGGCGCGCACACTATATGCGTCATCGCGCCCTCTGACCTGAACAGTCAGAACAAGAGGACGCGAAGACAGAGCGGCGCCCGGCGGTTGGAACGTGGACAGGTGAATATAAAATACTCACCTAGTCCCGGCGCTCCTGGCGCTCCCCCTGCCCGTCACACTGTCTCCGGGTGCCGCAGCTCTTCCTCTGTCAGCGGTCACCGGCATCGCTGATTAGAGAAATGAATTTGCGGCTCCACCCCTATGGGAGTGGAGTCCATAATCATTTCTCTAATGAGCGGTCCCACGTGACCGCTGAACAGGGGAAGAGCTGCGGCACCCGAAGACAGTGTGACAGGCAGGGGGAGCGCCAGGATCGCCGGGACTAGGTGAGTATGCCTCAGCGCCCTCTCCCCCTCACCCGCCGACCCCACCGCCGACCGTGACTCGAGTATAAGCCGAGAGGGGCACTTTCAGCCCAAAAATTTGGGCTGAAAATCTCGGCTTATACTCGAGTATATACGGTAATTTAAAAAAATGACGTAGCATCCCCCCCTTTTTCACAACCAGACAACCAGCCAAGTTATAGCAGACAGCTGGAGGCTAGTATTCTCAGACTGGGAAGCAGCAATGGATATTGGTTCTCCCCAGCCTAAAAATAGCAGCCCGCAGCCGGCCCAGAAAAGGCACCTCCATTAGATGAGCCAATTCTGGTGCTTTGGCCGGCTCTTCCCACTTGCTCTGATGTGGTGGAAAGTGGGGTAATAGTTTGGGGTTAATGTCAGCTGTTTTATGTCCTCTGACACCAAGCACAGGGGTTAGTAATGGAGAGAGGTCTATCAGATGCCCCCATTATTAACCCCATAATCAAAAGTATGAAAGACACAAACAGAAAAAAGTACTTTAATTGAAAAAACACTCCCCTGCAATAACCCTCTTTTACCCATTTATTAATGTAAATAAAATCATGGTATTCCTCACCTGTCAGCTGATAAGCCATATGTCACACGATGTGTTCCAACTCTGCTACATCTGGATGCATTACTGAGTGGTAGAATGATGCAACCGCTCAGTCCGGCATCCAGGATACACTGAGCTGAGCGTGAGAACACGGCTGTGTGTGACCAACGGTGATGTCATTAAGGTCATTAAGGTACCCCACACCATTTTATTTATAAATATTCAGCAAGCTACACACACACACTACACTAATTACTGTATTTGACTAACATATTTATCAATATGGACAGGGGCTGGCTGGTGAGTACTATCATCAGCCTAACCGGCTCTAGCTGCCATCAGCGATACCAGGAGTAGGCTCAGGAGAGCAGTCAACTCCTGACTCCTTTTCAGCGCCGATCAAAGCTGATGGTTCACTCGCTGTCATCTGTGTGATCAGAGCCGGTGTTTACCCTGCTGTCACACAGATGACATTGTGAGAAATGCAGGATGTTCACTGGCATGGGGTTCGAGTTCAGGTACCAGTCTGGTACTCAAACCAAACTTTTTTTTAAAGTTCGGCTAAACCCGTCGGACCTGAGCATCCACGGTTCTGCCTATCACTAGTCATTAACTAGTTAAACAGGGCTAGATGATAAATAATTACAGTAGAAAGTAGGAAGCTAAAGTTTGCAACGAATGTTCATTAGAAATGTCACCACGACTGCAGGAGATTAAGTTGTCTAGTTTACTGTACACAGTTTTGTTGGAGAGGATCGTACAATTTTTTTAGGCAGCAAGATCTCCTGCATGTCTGTCTGCGTCTCCCCACTTCACTTTTAACCTTCTTTGAGGATGCGATCGCAGTCTTAGCTGCAGCAAACCTTTAAGATGTGTACAAAATGTGTACAAAATGTCTGCTAAATGTCACAAATGAACAGGTGACAAGCAGAGAAATGTCAGAATATGCTAAAGTAACCATTTAGAAAATTACATAATAGTATGTGTCTATAAACAGGAGAAATGTAAATTTAGCAGTTTTCTTTTCCTTCTTTTGCAGATGATAGACAGCCTTCATACTAGCATCAGAACAGTTCATTTGTCATTGTTGGAAACATTTTATTTTACATGCACAATCAATTGATAAATTGTACTATTTTATTTTTTTTACATGTCAGAAAAAATTGCTTTTATCAAGTGTTGAAACATTGCCTTGTCACACTTCCCAGTGATAATAATGAGAAAAAAAACCTATCCCACTTGCAAACATTTTCTTTTTATCATAACACTAGATGGTGGCCCAAAAGCATCGGGTATTCTAGAATATGTATGTACATCTGTACATCTGGTGGTAGTGGAAAAAGCAAAATAGCACCTAAGGCTCGAGTTGTTCAGACAGCGTCATCGTCTGGCTACACAAGACCTCTAAGGCTCCCTTATCTGGGAGTAGGAAAACCGCTTTTAAAGCCAAAGCAGCAGGAACAAGTTTTGGCTTTCATTGCTG